>NC_134268.1:190624578-190998725 GCF_031893055.1 Leptodactylus fuscus
TTAAACCTGATCATAAAGAAATGATTGAATTATTTGTTTTGCCTAACTTGCCGGCCAGTATTGTTTTGGGGCTTCCCTGGCTGAGGAAGCACAATCCTGTAATAGATTGGCCCAATAATGTTATTTTGTCCTGGGGCAAAGAATGTGTGAAAAGGTGTGGTGACGCCATGATTGCCACAATAACTGATTGTTCTTTACCTGCGGAAATATCTGATTTTCAGGATGTCTTTAGTGAATCTGAGTCTAAGACCTTACCGCCTCATCGGGAGTATGACTGTGCCATAGAATTTGTCTCGGGGGCGGCGATGCCCAAAAGTCGCCTCTTCAACCTGTCTATACCTGAACGTGAGGCATTAAAAGAATATTTAACCAAGAGTTTGGAGGCTGGTCATATCAGACCCTCGAAATCTCCCGTAGCGGTAGGGTTCTTCTTTGTAAAGAAAAAGGACGGAGGTCTACGTCCTTGTTTGGATTTTCGTGAGATCAATAAGATCACTGTGAGAAACCCTTATCCTTTGCCGTTGATACCGGACCTGTTTAATCAGATAGTGGGGGCCAAATGGTTCTCTAAGATTGACTTGAGAGGGGCCTATAATCTCCTGAGGATTAAAGAAGGTGATGAATGGAAAACTGCCTTTAATACCCCTGAGGGGCATTTTGAGAATCTTGTCATGCCGTTTGGTCTTACTAATGCTCCAGCCTTTTTCCAGAATTTCATTATTGATGTTTTAGGTCCGGTTCTAGGTAGGGGAGTTCTGGTTTATCTGGATGACATTTTGATTTACTCCAAGGATATTTCATCCCATTGGGCAAAAGTAAGAGAGGTCTTACAAATCCTTAGGGAAAATGCCTTATATGCTAAACCAGAGAAATGTTTATTTGCAGTTCGAGAATTGTCATTTTTGGGGTATATTTTATCATCTGAGGGTTTTAAGATGGACCCAGAGAAGGTTAAAGCTGTGTTGGAGTGGCCAAGGCCTGAGACCTTGAAAGCATTACAGAGGTTTCTGGGTTTTGCCAATTATTATAGGAAGTTCATCAAGAATTTCTCTGTGCTTGCTAAACCCATAACTGACTTGACTAAAAAGGGAGCCAATCTTAAGCAGTGGCCCTTGAAAGCAGTGGAGGCTTTTGAAGCTCTGAAAGTTAGGTTTAGCTCTGCTCCAGTGCTTATCCAACCAGATGAGGATCTGCCTTTTACGGTTGAAGTGGATGCTTCGTCTGTAGGTGTGGGTGCAGTATTGTCACAGGAGAAGGAGGGGCGACTGCATCCGTGTGCCTTCTTCTCAAAAAAGTTTTGCCCGGCAGAATCCAATTATGACATTGGCGATCGAGAGTTGTTAGCTATTAAACTGGCCTTACAGTACTGGCGTCACTTTTTGGAGGGTGCTAGACATCCAGTTAAGATTCTTACTGATCATAAAAACTTAACCTATTTGGATGCTGCAAAACGTTTAAATGCCAGACAAGCTCGGTGGACGCTTTTCTTCGCCCGTTTCAACTTTTCAGTGACCTATGTTCCCGGTACTAAGAACGTCAGGGCTGACGCTCTGTCAAGAAGTTTAACCCCCAGTCATGAATCCGACAAACCTGAATTTTTGCTGAAAAGGGGAGTTGTGTTGGCAGCCCTAGATACTCTATTGGAGGCTCAGATTTTGAAGGCTCAGGACAGGGCTCCTAGGGGGACCCCACGGGGTAAGTTGTTCGTACCAAAGGTCCTGCGGGGTCAGTTGTTACAGGAATGTCATGACTCCAGACTGGCAAGGCATCCAGGGGTGGCAGAAACTAAGACTAGTTACTAGGAATTTTTGGTGGCCAGGTTGTAGAGCGGAGGTGGCGGTACATGTGGCTAAATGTGCGGTCTGTGCCAGATTTAAAGCCTCTCATGCGCAGACAGCAGGGTTACTACATCCTTTGCCTATTCCTAGTAGTCCTTGGACACATTTGGCCATGGACTTCATTACGGACTTGCCACGATCTGAAGGTAACACGGTTATTTGGGTCATAGTTGACCGGTTTAGTAAGATGTGTCATCTGATTCCTTTTCCTAAGTTACCCTCAGCCAAAATTTTGGCAAAGGAATTTGTTAAAAATGTGGTACGTCTGCATGGAGTTCCGGAGGATATTGTCTCTGACAGGGGTTCTCAGTTTGTAGCTCGTTTCTGGAGGGCATTTTGTGGCAGACTGGGTATAAAATTGTCCTTCTCCTCCGGGTACCATCCTGAGTCCAACGGGCAGACTGAGAGAAAAAATCAAGATATTGAGCAGTTCCTTCGTTGTTTTGTCTCTGATAATCAGGATGATTGGGCAGATTTTTTACCTTTGGCCGAATTTGCTCTTAACAACCATGATTCCTCTGCGGCAGGCTGCTCTCCATTTTTCTGCTGTAATGGTAAACACCCTATTTTTGGGCCCTTTTCGGGAGCTAAGTCTCTGGTGCCAGAGGAGGAGTCCTTCTCTCTTAAGATGGAGGATGTTTGGGTCAGGGTAAAGAGAAATCTGGTATCTTGTTCACGGAGAAATAAAATGGTGGCGGACAAGAAAAGGAGAAAAGTTGATTTTGTGGTGGGTGACCGGGTGTGGCTACTAGCCAAAAACTTGAAATTGAAGGTCCCCTCTAAGAAGTTGGGTCCTAAGTTTGTGGGTCCTTTTTCTGTGACAGAACTTATTAATGAAGTTTCGGTCAGGTTAGACATTCCCCCTTCATGGAAAATAAACTCTGTGTTCTATGTCTCTCTGTTAAAAAAGGTGAGTTCGGTGGAGACTGCACCTACAGTTGTGCCTCCCCTGGACTCAGACGGAGAGTATGAGGTCTCCCGGATTGTGGATTCCAGATTTTTGAGGGGAACCCTTCAGTATTTGGTGGCTTGGAAAGGGTATGGTATGGAGGACAACTCATGGGTTCGGGCTTCTGAGGTGTCTGCGCCCAGACTGGTGGCTGCCTTCCACCGGAGATATCCAGATAGGGCTCGGCCCAGGAATCCGGGGGATTCCCGTTGAAGGGGGGGGTACTGTCATGACCTGATTGTTTGTTGGTGTACTGTTCTGTCGGGGATTTGATCCGGGCTTCTGTGGTCGGCTGCTGGGTTCCCTGCCATTGAGCCATCAGTGTGCACATAGTGTTCTGGACTTCTGAACACACTTGAGGTTATACGAGTCTAACCTCAGGTGTTATGGGTCGCCATCATCCTATGGGAGGATCTGGGGGCCTTTATTGGGAAGAGGGCTGGCTCCACCAGTTGCCGGTTTTTGTGGTCCCAACCTAGAATTCTTGGCCTTAGGAGGAAGAGGAGTTATTTGCTTGTGCTTACTGACTAAAAGGAGTTTGAGTGTTATTTGTGTGTGAGTTGGTTTTCCCTCCACACTTCTACTCGGCCCTTCCCTTCACGTCTGTTTGCTTGGCACTATCCGGTTGTTTGAGGTGGGTTCCAGTTTATTTTTCCCCAGTCTCGTGTTTGCCCTTTCCTCACCTCTCCACTGTCCCTCTCCTCATTACTCTTGTTTTGTACTTTGTTGTGCTGCGTGTCAGTTGTCCAACACCTCCCGTCCTGTTTGTTTGTCTGCAGCGGCACCTTTATTTCTGTAGGGGTCACCACCCTAGAATCCCCAGTCCCTAGCTTTCTTGCAGCTCTTGCCCTGTCTGTCTGTCTGGTCTTCGTGCTAGAGAGCCAGGAGTCGTCGGGGCCAAGGTTAGCTTGGAGACAGCTGACCACCACCCGTAGGCAGGGCCTAGCTAGCCACCGTAGTGCCAGGGATAGTCTCCTTCCCCTGTCTCCTTAGTGGTGCTATCTGCAGCCTGCAATCTGTGTCTGGACTCTGACACGAACGTGACACCGACTTGGTTGTAGGACACGAGGAGGGGGGTCACAGCATGTAGATATAACAAGCAGAAATTTTTGCAGAGGTGGGGGACATAGTCAGCTATTATGATAATATGTGGTAGTTCTTGGTAGGTAGTGAGATCTCATGCTCACAGCTGATAGTTCGGTAACTTGTATCAGCACTATTGTCCTTTTAACCACAAAAAAAAAAATGCCCCAAATGTCCTTCATCACAAGCCCTCCTCCTCCTTACCACAGTGTTCTACTGCCCTAAGGAAGTCAGAGACCATTCAGGTATACATGGTGCTGCTCTCTTGCTAAGCTTCCATAACTCCTGGGGTAGGTGGGTGATTGTAGGTTCCCAGGCTGTAGCAGAGACCCACGTGTCCACAGTAATAAAAAGAAAGAAATACCAGTCAGCTGTAGCATCTTCACACATCAGCAATTGACGCCAAAAATCATCTCCTTGAAGAAGAAGTCCACACTTCCATGTAGGTTTTCCATGCCGCATGGTGAGCCATGCTGTCCTAGCTGGGGGGATGGTAACAGGCACATGTGGAAACCAGCTGAACCAGGTCTTGAGTCCATGCTTTACAATGGAAAACAAAGGGAACAAAATACTCCACAGGGTCTTCCATTCGATTTATAGTTGCTAATTCATAGTGCTAGATTGCTTGGTTACCGGATTCTTGAAGATACAGAGAAAAAGAGTGAAAAAGGAAAGAAAAGTTTGCTCCCAGCTTGGAGCACTGCATCAAGGCAGCCAAGCCCCTGTATTATTCCAATACACGATTATTTTTACCAGTTTTTAGACCATTTAGAAATATGAAGCTTAGAGTATGTAAGAAAAATATTATTCAGGTTTAATCTATTAGTATGTTTTATTTTATTATGTTTTTTTTTGTAGATTTTTTTTTTCAGATCTCCTCTTCCCTGTAGCCAGACCTTCAAAAGCCACATTAGATCTGATTATTAGAGCAGTTTGGTCAATTGTCTACGTCTGTCTACTCAGTGGTGTGTCCTCCACTCTATAGAAGGCACTTATGTGAACACTGTGGGGGAGATTTATTAATAATGGTACACTGTGTGTGGTGCAACAGTATCGCTCTCATGCAGTGTGCACCACACTCACCAGAGGCAACAGGGTGCAGGGCCATGTTCTTTTCTTCTCTTCATGAACTGAAATAGTTTGGCTGACTTTCAAATCAGATAACATGATCTACTCACTCTGATTGGTTAGTGTTTTTAGCCTTTTATATATGCGGTTTTATTATTGTTTCTTTTGATAACTGAATTAATGTGTTTTTCTATTCTCTTTAATAAATGTCCATCGAGCGGTGCATGTGACATATATATATATATATATATATATATATATATATATATAATTACATTGCAAATCATATAATATATATTTTCCATGAACATAACCAAATTTACAGTCTTTGGTCTCTTTGGAGGAACTTTCTATGGTCTGGGATTTGTCAGAAACCCAGTCATGATTTCCTTAATGTGGCCAGTTTATCTTCTCATGCATGTAGTGTCCCTGCCTGACCTATCCTATTATAAGAAAATGATGGAGTGGTTTTTGGCAAGTACTAGACAATAGAAAGTTCATGTTTGCACGGTCTGTCATCACTGGTTAGAGAAAATCTTTAAAATTCAACATTTGTAATTACTTATATTGGCAAAAATGTCATTTTAATTGTTCAAATTTAAATATGGTTATATTCATGGGAAAAACCCTTTAATTTTATGGACTATCAGTTAGTAGTGTAGATATGGGACACTGTTGAGGTATATCCACACAGAGTTTTTTTGGCAGGTGGGTTTCAATGGGAGTTAGGAGCAGATTTTTTTGTATAGCCAATTTTTCAGATTGCAATCTGCCTGATTGTGAGCCCTATACCAGAAAAAATTTGCCTGACTCCCATTAAAATGAATGGGAGAATTGGCAGGTATTTTTTGAGGTTTATTCCGCCTCCAAAATCTGCATGTAAAACACTGTGTAAACTTACCTTTACTAGTGAAGCCAAATGCTGGAAGATGCCCAGGAGCAAAACTCAAGTCAATTGGAAGTCATGGGATGATGAGTGACACTCATGTGATTTTAGGATATTCTGGTTTTATATGGACATTTTGTAGCAATAAATCATGTGTAGTGACTATTGAGTTCTGAGTTACTTCACTACTGGAGGTTTTCTTGTTGTTTTCTGCCAAGAGAAGATTCAGAAATGTAAAGTCTAGGTAGAGAGTGGAAAGTGCTAGTAACAAGCTGGTTCAATCTGTACCTTGCTGACAGAAGTAGTCCATCTAATGTAGAAAGACTCACAAATCTGTGTTATTTCACTGTTCCCTTGTAAGATACAGAGTGCCAGTGAAGTATGACTTGCAGTCACTATACCAGTACAATAAAATTTACAGCACACCCATTCAGATGCAGATCTACTCAGAGTCTAGTAGAAACCACTGGATTACAAAGTCTTGTAAGCCTGAATTTTTTTTGTCTGGCAATTGATCCAATTATAGTCAATGAGGTCCCTCAGGATCCGTTTCAGTCTATAATTTTGGGAATCTATCATTTCCACATAGAAAAGCAGACAGGGAAGTGAAAATTCCAGAAGCGTTTCGGTCACAAGTACTGTAACCTTCTTCATCAGATATCTAAGAATCACCTAAAACTCTTGTTGGGGGTCTGATTCCTAGATATCTGCAGAAGAAGGAGACATGGTGAAACATTGGACTCTGTATCTAATAGACTCTACCACCTTCTAGGATCTCCACCCACCTGCCTGATGTTGTATACTAATAAATAGAGATGAGCGAGTAGTTAAATACTCAATATTTAATATTCATTTCGAGTAGCCCCTCAATATTCGACTACTCTATGGGGGAAATATGCTCGTTTCAGGGGTAGGCAACATTCAATCAAACTGAACTTACCAAGTCCACGAGTGAGGGTCGGGCTGGATTCTCCGAGAAGTCTTCTCCGTGCAGCGTCCCCGCATCGTCATTCGGCAATGAATTCACTCTGCTAGGCATCGGGCCTGGGCAGAGACAACTGCACATGCCCGCACTACAAGAAAATGGCCGCTTACAGGCAAAGCAGCCATTTTCTTGTAGCGCGGGCATGCGCAGTCGGCTCTGCCCATGCCCGATACCTAGCAGAGTGAATTCTGAGCCAGAAGACGCAGCGGGGACTCTGCACGGAGAAGACTTCTAAAGGTAGGAGAAGAACCAGCATTGATTGGCCGACTGTATAGCATTCGGCCAATCAACGCTGGTTCTGCATCAAATTTTTCCATTCGAATAGTGAGTGGTACTCGATCAAGTACGAGTATTTCGAATACAGTAGTATTCGATCGAATACCTACTCGATCGAATAGTACTCGCTCATCTCTACTAATAAACTTATGTGACATTATCTGCAACTGCAGGAGAATGCCGTGAATGTATTTGTACTAATGTAGAAAGACTGTAAAATTGTATACTAAATCTAAAAATGCTGTGACCTTGGCTTGGTGTAATACTGCAAAGATCCTTTATTTTATGTTCTATTCTATTAGTTATGAAAGCAGCATCCCATTGTCTCATTTCTCAATGTGGTACTGCTGGAAAAATCAAGACACCTTGTTAGGGAATAGCAGACGACAATTCCCCAGGAGCTGCTGGTGAACCCTGGAGGAAGGGGCACAAGGGACAGTGAGCCCTAAGCTGAAGCCCCCCACTTTCCCTTCCTATTGCCAGGCCCTATCCTAGGTAATAGGCGACAACCACGAAGACAGTCCCTCCCTGAATACGTGAAACACAAAACGCAGACAAGACGAACAACAACAAAGGGAGGTCAGCTAGCCAGGGTTCGGTAACAGGAGAGCGATGCAGTGCCAAATCGGAATCTAAAAGAATTGTCAGTAGGGAAGCCAGAGGTCAAGGATTAGAATACAAGTAATATAACAGCAAGCAAACCAGCAAGCACGAGGCAATAACCGGCACCAGTGTGAATGTGAGCCAAGACTAAATAGGGGAGGAAGAACCCGCCCTGAACCTGATAGGAAGGAAAGCTGTCAATCACAGGCAAGACAAAATCAAACACTTAATGAACAGAGGCAACTTTGGCAGAAGACGGGTGTGGTGCAAATCCAATTAAGGACTAGAGCCGTGTTCACACAGTGCAACTAAAAACTTTAAGCAGATTATCAAACTGCACACACCTCCTGCGCCGCAGCACGTGAGCAGAGGGTGGCGCAGAGGCCCGAACAGGCAGAGATGTTACACACCTGCTAATAATTTTACAGGATTTCTGTATGCTTTTCATTTCAGCCTGTATACTTTGATATGCATAGGATAGGATAATGTAATTTTTTGTCCCTTTTGTTTGTTCTACATTGGACTCATTCAGGCACATCTCATTGATATCTCATTGACTTTTGTGCCAACTTGTTACAATACATTTGCTGCAGAAATTTGTTTCCTCCTGTTTTGAAAATTCCAATGAGAAACTTACAATATGAAATATATAAAATATTGCTACAGAGATAAAGTCTTTCACTGGTGTTGGGTTTTTATTGACCTTTTATGAGCTCCCTGAAAAGGCACATTGGTGACCATTAAGGGGGTAACTTATCTGTTCATAACCAGAATATATGGATATGTGGTAATTAGAGATGAGCGAACAGTGTTCTATCGAACTCATGTTCGATCGGATATTAGGCTGTTCGGCATGTTCGAATCGAATCGAACACCGCGTGGTAAAGTGCGCCATTACTCGATTCCCCTCCCACCTTCCCTGGCGCCTTTTTTGCTCCAATAACAGCGCAGGGTAGGTGGGACAGGAACTACGACACCGGTGACGTTGAAAAAAGTAGGCAAAACCCATTGGCTGCCGAAAACATGTGACCTCTAATTTAAAAGAACAGCGCCGCCCAGCTTCGCGTCATTCTGAGCTTGCAATTCACCGAGGACGGAGGTTTCCGTCCAGTTAGCTAGGGGTTAGATTCTGGGTAGGCAGGGACAGGCTAGGATAGGAAGGAGAAGACAACCAACAGCTCTTATAAGAGCTAAATTCCAGGGAGAAGCTTGTCAGTGTAACGTGGCACTGACGGGCTCAATCGCCGCAACCCAGCTTTCCCAGGATCCTGAATGGAATACACTGTCAGTGTATTCCCGTATACCCGATATATACCCCCGATACCCGTTCCAACGGTGTGCCCCCCCACCTTCACCCCAGAAATACCCTGCAAGTCCCCTAGCAATAGGATTGGGGCTATATACACCCACTATTTTTGCTACTGCCATATAGTGCCATTGTCTCACTGGGAATTCAAAGAATATATTGGGCTTACATATAACTTCAATTCCAGGGAGAAGCTTGTCAGTGTAACGTGGCACTGACGGGCTCAATCGCCGCAACCCAGCTTTCCCAGGATCCTGAATGGAACACACTGACAGTGTATACCCCATATATACACCCCAAATCCCCGTTCCAACGGTGTGCCCCCCCACCTTCACCTCAGAAATACCCTGCAAGTCCCCTAGCAATAGAATTGGGGCTATATACACCCACAATTTTTGCTACTGGTATATAGTGCCATTGTCTGACTGGGAATTCAAAGAATATATTGGGGTGACGTGCACCCACAATTTTTGCTACTGCTATACAGTGCCATTGTCTCACTGGGAATTCAAAGAATATATGGGGGTTATGTGCACCCACAATTTTTAATACTGGTATACAGTGCCATTGTCTGACTGGGAATTCAAAGAATATATGGGGGTTACGTGCACCCACAATTTTTAATACTGGTATACAGTGCCATTGTCTGACTGGGAATTAAAAGAATATATGGGGGTTACGTGCACCCACAATTTTTAATACTGCTATACAGTTCCATTGTCTCACTGGGAATTCAAAGAATATATGGGGGTTATGTGCACCCACAATTTTTAATACTGCTATACAGTGCCATTGTCTGACTGGGAATTCAAAGAATATATGGGGGTTACGTGCACCCACAATTTTTAATACTGCTATACAGTTCCATTGTCTCACTGGGAATTCAAAGAATATATGGGGGTTATGTGCACCCACAATTTTTAATACTGGTATACAGTGCCATTGTCTGACTGGGAATTCAAAGAATATATGGGGGTTATGTGCACCCACAATTTTTAATACTGGTATACAGTGCCATTGTCTCACTGGGAATTCAAAGAATATATTGGGGTTATGTGCACCCACAATTTTTACTACTGGTATATAGTGCCATTGTCTGACTGGGAATTCAAAGAATATATGGGGGTTATGTGCACCCACAATTTTTAATACTGGTATACAGTGCCATTGTCTGACTGGGAATTCAAAGAATATATTGGGGTTATGTGCACCCACAATTTTTACTACTGGTATACAGTGCCATTGTCTGACTGGGAATTCAAAGAATATATGGGGGTTATGTGCACCCACAATTTTTAATACTGGTATATAGTGCCATTGTCTGACTGGGAATTCAAAGAATATATGGGGGTTACGTGCACCCACAATTTTTGCTACTGCTATACAGTTCCATTGTCTCACTGGGAATTCAAAGAATATATGGGGGTTATGTGCACCCACAATTTTTAATACTGGTATACAGTGCCATTGTCTGACTGGGAATTCAAAGAATATATGGGGGTTATGTGCACCCACAATTTTTACTACTGGTATACAGTGCCATTGTCTGACTGGGAATTCAAAGAATATATTGGGGTTATGTGCACCCACAATTTTTAATACTGGTATATAGTGCCATTGTCTGACTGGGAATTCAAAGAATATATGGGGGTTATGTGCACCCACAATTTTTAATACTGGTATACAGTGCCATTGTCTGACTGGGAATTCAAAGAATATATGGGGGTTATGTGCACCCACAATTTTTACTACTGGTATACAGTGCCATTGTCTGACTGGGAATTCAAAGAATATATTGGGGTGACGTGCACCCACAATTTTTGCTACTGCTATACAGTGCCATTGTCTGACTGGGAATTCAAAGAATATATTGGGGTTATGTGCACCCACAATTTTTAATACTGGTATATAGTGCCATTGTCTGACTGGGAATTCAAAGAATATATGGGGGTTATGTGCACCCACAATTTTTAATACTGGTATACAGTGCCATTGTCTGACTGGGAATTCAAAGAATATATTGGGGTTATGTGCACCCACAATTTTTACTACTGGTATACAGTGCCATTGTCTCACTGGGAATTCAAAGAATATATTGGGGTTATGTGCACCCACAATTTTTACTACTGGTATACAGTGCCATTGTCTGACTGGGAATTCAAAGAATATATGGGGGTTACGTGCACCCACAACTTTTGCTACTGCTATACAGTTCCATTGTCTCACTGGGAATTCAAAGAATATATGGGGGTTATGTGCACCCACAATTTTTAATACTGGTATATAGTGCCATTGTCTGACTGGGAATTCAAAGAATATATGGGGGTTACGTGCACCCACAATTTTTGCTACTGTTATACAGTGCCATTGTCTCACTGGGAATTCAAAGAATATATGGGGGTTATGTGCACCCACAATTTTTACTACTGGTATACAGTGCCATTGTCTGACTGGGAATTCAAAGAATATATTGGGGTGACGTGCACCCACAATTTTTGCTACTGCTATACAGTGCCATTGTCTCACTGGGAATTCAAAGAATATATGGGGGTTATGTGCACCCACAATTTTTAATACTGGTATACAGTGCCATTGTCTCACTGGGAATTCAAAGAATATATGGGGGTTATGTGCACCCACAATTTTTAATACTGGTATACAGTGCCATTGTCTGACTGGGAATTCAAAGAATATATGGGGGTTATGTGCACCCACAATTTTTAATACTGGTATACAGTGCCATTGTCTGACTGGGAATTCAAAGAATATATTGGGGTGACGTGCACCCACAATTTTTGCTACTGCTATACAGTGCCATTGTCTGACTGGGAATTCAAAGAATATATGGGGGTTACGTGCACCCACAATTTTTAATACTGCTATACAGTTCCATTGTCTCACTGGGAATTCAAAGAATATATGGGGGTTATGTGCACCCACAATTTTTAATACTGGTATACAGTGCCATTGTCTCACTGGGAATTCCACAAATAATTTGGGGATTCATTCACCCTACATCTCAGGCTCTTGCCATATTCACCCAGGTTGTCAGTGCTGCACCAGCTCGTTCCCAGACAGCTCGGCCCGAAAAACACGTTACCTATATAGAGGATTTGGACAATGAAGACAACATGTTCTAAATCTAATGTCTGCACCTTCTCCAGAATTAAAATAAAGGCAGCGTTTAACTTTCAAATAGCACTGCACAAAGGAAGAGCTTATCAGCTTGTCTCATGACATGCTACTGAAAAGTTTCATTTGTGTATCTTAATGTAAATATAGTTGTATAAGCTTTTTGGGTTTTAGGCACTGCCAAGTTATTTATTACCACCCGCTCCCTTATAATGATGATGACGCCAAAGTCACTGTGGGTGTTCAGAGCTCACAGCTTTGGGTGACATTTGTCTTGCTCTCTGTCGGTACCAGCTGTCTTTTTGGATACCGTAAAGTTATGTTGACTTTATTAACAGCTATAGAAGCTTTAGCCAGGTTGTGACGGTGTGTAACCCTAACAACACTAAGTGGGATACACATTAATAGTCAGTCTATGTACGCTAAACGTATCACTGAAGTAATTTTTTTTCCCTCTCCCCTAATATAAGAAAGGAACAGACATTAGACCTAGACCGGGGTTCGAGGCTTGAAAAAATCCAGTATTATTTGTTCTTCATGATGTGAAATATGTGTTGAAAAGCAACCCAAGATGAAGTCAGCCATGTGTGCCAGTGTGTTACTTGGCATGCCTTTGCTGGCCCCAACTGTAAGGGTCACTCTCCATTTCCTCCATTTTCCACTCCCCTTCACACCATTTGTGGTGAAGCAATGGGATGCACTGAAGTGCACCCTCTAGCCTCGTGTGGGATAGGGACATCAGATGCCACTCCAACCCCCTCGTCTTCCTCCGCCAGCCAACGGTGCGAAGATGAGAGGAGTGTGCTCTGAATGTTTTCTGCCTAGCAGAGGCTAGTTCTCACTTACGAAAATGGCCCCACTTTGACCTGTATATCAGGCACAATGGTGTAGGTTTCAAAGAAACATGGCACCAACAAGTTGGAAAACGTGGGCCATGCGTGGACCGTGTTTGAGTCTGGCAAGCTCCAGATCTGCTACCAGGTTCCAGCCATTATCACAGGCGCAAAAATGCCAGGCCCCAGGTGTAGCAGGGAAAAAAAAATGCCATCTCAGCCAGGATGGCATCCCTGACCTCGGAGGCACTGTGCTGTCTGTCCCCCAAGCTGATCAGTTTCAGCACGGCCTGCTGACATCTCCCCATGCCAGTGTTACAGTGTTTTCCGCTAGTAGCTGGGGTGGAGGTTGCAGCTTCGTAGGGTTTCAGTCTACTCCTGCCATGAATTTTGGCCTGGGAGAGGAGATAGGCCACCCCAGTTTGCACCCGGGGAACAGACTCCACCACATTCACCCTGCCTGTCATTAAAGATAAGCACTGCAGCATCCCTGACCACAGGCGCTTGTCCATGTGTCGGTGGTCAAGTGGACCTTGCAGCAAAGCGCAGAGCTCTGGGCCCGACTGATGTTATGGGACACATGCAGGCGCAAGGCAGAGACAGCACACCAAGAGAAGTAGTAACGGCTAGGCCCAGCATAGGGAGGTGCCCCAGCTGCCATCTGCTGACGGAAGGCCTGGGTCTCCAGAAGCATAAACAAACACCAACATCTCCAGGGCCAGCAGTTTATCGATGAGGCTGTTACAGGCTTGGGCATGGGGGTGGGTTGTATTGTACTTCTGCCTGCAATGAAAAGCTTGGGAAATGTGGAGTGGCTGGGAAGAGGCGCATGATGGTGCAGGCCAAAAGGGCGCATGAGGGTGAACTCCCCAATGTGTCAGAGATAGGTGTGTAGGTGTCCTTGCATCATATACTTGCACCATATTTGGCTTTGGAAGTTAATTTTGTGCCAAAAAGTGGTTAAGACAGCGATCCCTCAGCTACTCCCGTTACACTGTCTATTGAAGTTACCATCTGTGAAAGTGGACCACCATTTCTAAGATCCCAAAGGAAGCAGGCAAGAGATGTGCAGTTCAGAAAAAAAGATGAGAAAATAAGTTTAGGCTGTAGAGCACAGAGGGATCGGAGAGGACAGAGCTGGTGTCGGCCAGGTATTCCCACAACATGCGCCTATACTTGTCCCTCCTGGTGACACTAGGCCCCTGAGTGGCAGTAATTTGTCCAGGGGGGCCATTAACGTGTTCCAGACCTAGGAATAAGTCTTCCAACAGGGTAGAGTTTTGCATGCCTTTGCTTCTACCCACTGTTTTTGCTGCTTAGCTTCCCTCCACATCTACTCTGCTTTTACCCCTAAACATCACCCCAGTTTATGCCTTTGCTTCTACCCAGGTTTTTTGTTGATTTAGCTTCCCTCTACATCTACACTGCTTTAGCCCCTAGACATCACCCCTGTCCATGTGGGGTCGGTGGCCTCGTCATCCACCAACTCCTCTTCCAATTGCGCACTGCCCCCTTACTGCAAACCGCACATGACCACAGCTTGCCTTGATGGCAACTGTGTCTCATGATCCCCACTTAGGTCCAGACAAGTCGGTGGCGGGTCCAAAACCCCAAAATTGGAAGGAAATGGCAGATGCTGCAGTATTTCTAACACCTGTTCCTGGTGCTCGGGCCTGGTCTGTGTTGTACCCTGCACCCTGCTTAACGCATCTGCCATATCCGAAGTTGTGCTGAGCGCATGCTAATGTTTCGTGTCCAGTGCAATGGATGGGATGGGATTTCACATAAGTCTGCCACCCATGGCCACTCATGGTTGAGCAACTGAGGGAGTTGACTTTGACGAACCCGAGGGTTTTGGAGTTGGAACTACATCAAAGGTCTGTGCTGCTCACACACTCTGCTCAACACATGATATGTTTAGTGCCAGCAGTGTGGAGACGTCGCACAACAGCCGTTGTTCCAGCAGGTACAGGCGTTGTAGGAGTGCATAGAGGCTAGCAGCGGCAACTATACACTTTAAAAACTATCCGCACAAGCGCCACACTTTCACCAGTAGCTCAGGAACATTGGGGTACCTTTTTCAAAAGATTAGCAGCAATGAGTTAAAAACGTGGCCCAGGCATGGAATATGTTGCAGGCTGCCAAGCTACAGAGCCAATCCCAGGTTACGGCCATTATCACACATGACAACATGCCTGGGCCCAGGTGCAGTGGCAAAAACCACATTGCCGTCTCATCGAGGATGGCATGACTCACTTTGTAGGCAGTGTGCTGTCTGGCCCCCAAGCTGATGAGCTTCAGCACGGCCCGCTGACGTCTCCCCACACCAGTGTTGCAGCGTTTCCAGCTCGTAGCTGGGGTCAATTTAACAGCGGAGGAGGGTGGTGTTTCAGCCCTCCTCCCAGGAATGTTGTGTGGGGAGACAAGTCAGGCCACCACATTTTGCGACCCGGTCCACGCCTCAACTACATTCAACCACTGTGCCCAAATTGAAAGGTAGCGTCCCTGTCCGCATGCACTTGTCCATTCGTAACTGGTCACATGGAACTTTAGGGCTAAGCGCTGAATTTAGGGACCGCCTCATGTTTGGGGCAAAGTGCTGGTGTGGACGGCACAGTGCGGTGGCGCAGTAGACACTCTGCCCAAAAAGGGCAGAGTGTCCCCCAGCCGGGATTCCAACATCTCCTGGGCCAGATTTCTTGAGATGAGGCCGTTGAAGCCTTGGGCATGTGGGTGGGTTGCGCTGTACTTTAGCATGAAATGAAAGGCTTGGGAGATGGGGAGTTGCTGGGAAGAGGCGCATGATGGCGCGGGCAAAAGGAGAAATGGCAGGAAAAGGTGAGGATAAGGGTGAACTCCCCAAAGTGTCAGAGGCAGATGTGGAGGTGTCCTGGCTCCTGGTCTGGACTGCAGCGCCAGCCCTGTCAACAGTGGAAGAGGCAGTGGCCGCCAGGCCAAACGACGATTATCCTGCGCTTGCTCTCACCCACTGAGCCCAGGGCTTGCCTTCCAAATGATGGCACCCGCAAGAGGTGGTGAGATTCCTCTCCGCAGATCTCCAAACCATCTTGGACTTGCAAATTGCACTAAATTTGTCATGTAACTGACATGTATATGATGAGTCTATCCATTGTCTGTTCATTTTGGTGAAAGTCAGCCTGTCAGCTGACAGACAGCTGTGCTTGTCAGTGATGATGTCACCGGCTGCTTGTACCCCCAGTTTTTGCTGCTTAGCTTGCCTCCACATCCACACTGCTTTTGCCCCTACACATCACCCCTATCCATGCCTGTGCCTCTAGCCATAAGTCTGCCACCCATGGAAACTCATGGTGCAGAAAGTGAGGGAGCTGACTCTGAGGAACCCTTGGGTTTTGTAGCTGGTACTCCATCAAAGGTCTCTGCTGCTCACACACCCTGCTGAACATACGGTATCTAGGGTTAGAGCGTGTGGTGACCTCGCACAACAGTAGGTGCTTCAGGCAGATGTAGGCCTTGCTGGAGTGTATTGCGGCTAGCTCCAGGTACTGTAGACTTGGGAAAGTGGGTGTCCAAGTGCCGCACTTTCACCCTTAGCTCAGCTAATTTGGGGTATGTTTTTAAAAATCATTGCACCACTACATTGAACATGTGGGCCAGGCATGGAACGTGTTGGAGGCTGGCAAGCTCCAGAGCCCTCCAACAAGCTAAAAAACCTGGCCCCAGGGGCAGCGGGGATAAACAAATTGCCATCTCATCCAGGATGGCATCCCTGACCTCAGAGGCAGTGTGCTGTCCGTCTCCCAAGCTGATGAGCTTCAGCCCAGCCTGCTGACGTCTCCCCACACCAGTGTTGCAGCGTTTTCAGCTCGTAGCTGGGGTAAATCTAACAGCGGAGGAGGAGGAGGGTGGTGTTTCAGCCCTCCTCCCAGGAATGTTTTGTGGGGAAACAAGTCAGGAAAATTCTTGAAACGGGAGAGTTTTGCATCTTTGCCCTTGCTGCCTATGGACATCCCTTTGCCTCTAGCCACCATTTTCCCTGCTTTGCTTGCCTCCACATCCACACTGCTTTTGCCCCTAGACATCACCCCAGTCCATGCCTTAGCTTGTACCCCCAGTTTTTCCTGCTTAGCTTGCCTCCACATCCACACTGCTTTTGCCCCTAGACATCACCCCAGTCCATGCCTTAGCTTGTACCCCCAGTTTTTCCTGCTTAGCTTGCCTCCACATCCACACTGCTTTTGCCCCTAGACATCACCCCAGTCCATGCCTTAGCTTGTACCCCCAGTTTTTCCTGCTTAGCTTGCCTCCACATCCACACTGCTTTTGCCCCTAGACATCACCCCAGTCCATGCCTTAGCTTGTATCCCCAGTTTTTCCTGCTTAGCTTGCCTCCACATCCACACTGCTTTTGCCCCTAGACATCACCCCAGTCCATGCCTTAGCTTGTACCCCCAGTTTTTCCTGCTTAGCTTGCCTCCACATCCACACTGCTTTTGCCCCTAGACATCACCCCAGTCCATGCCTTAGCTTGTACCCCCAGTTTTTCCTGCTTAGCTTGCCTCCACATCCACACTGCTTTTGCCCCTAGACATCATCCCTATCCATGCCTCTTCCCCTAGCCATAACTCTGCCACCCCTGGAAACTCATGGTGCAGAAACTTTGGTTGCTGACTTTGAGGAACCCTTGGGTTTTGTAGATGGAACTCCATCAAAGGTCTGTGCAGCTCACACACCCTGCTCAAGATATGGTATTGTAGGGTTTCAGCATGTGTGAATGACGGACAACAGCCTGTGTTTGGACAGATGTAGGCCTTGCTAGAGTGTTTTTAGGCTAGCAGCGACTCCTGTGCACTTGCAAAAGTGGGCGCACAAGCGCCGCATTTTCAACAGTAGCTTCGGTACATTTGGGTATGTTTTTAAAAAACTTTGCACCACTAGGTTAGACGTGGGCCAAACATGGAACGTGTTGGAGGCTGGCAAGCTCCAGAGCCGCTACCAGGTTCCAGCCATTATCACAGGCGTAAAAATGCCAGGCCCCAGGTGTAGCAGGGAAAAAAAAATGCCATCTCAGCCAGGATGGCATCCCTGACCTCGGAGGCACTGTGCTGTCTGTCCCCCAAGCTGATGAGCTTCAGCACCGCCTGCTGACGTCTCCCCACACCAGTGTTTTAGCGTTTGCCGCTAGTAGCTGTGGTGGAGGTTGCAGCGTCGTAGGGTTTCAGTCTACTCCTGCCATGAATTTTGGCCTGGGAGAGGAGATAGGCCACCCCAGTTTGCACCCGGGGAACAGACTCCACCACATTCACCCTGCCTGTCATTAAAGATAAGCACTGCAGCATCCCTGACCACAGGCGCTTGTCCAAGTGTCGGTGGTCAAGTGGACCTTGCAGCAAAGCGCGGAACTAAGGGCCCACCTGATGTTGAGTGACACGTGCTGGTGCAAGGCGGGGACGCCACACCGGGAGAAGTTGAGACGGCTAGGGACGGCATAGTGAGGTGCCACAGTTGCCATCAGGTCCGGGAAGGCGGGAGTTTCAACAAGCCGGAACGCCAACCTCTCCTGGGCCAGCAGTTTAGCGATGTTGGCGTTCTAGGCTTGCGTGGGTGGGTGGTTAGCGGTGTATTTCTGCCGGCGCTCCAATGTCTGAGAGATGGTGGGTTGTTGTAAAGAAGCGCCTGATGGTGCCTTTGATGGTGCAGGAGAAGGAGATAAGACAGAAACAGGGGAGGATGAGGGAGAAGTCAACAAAGTGGCGGAGGCAGATGAAGTGATGTCCTGGCTCGTCCTCTGGAGTGCATCGCCAGCACTGTGAGCAGAGGCAGTGGCATGAACGGCGGGCGACGTTTGTCCTGCCGTTGCTGCCTGCCACTGATTCCATTGCTTGGATTCCAAATGATGGTGCATTGAAGTGGTGGACAGGTTGCTCTTCTCAGGGCCCCTACTCGATTTCGAGAGGCAAATTGTGTAGACGACACTATATCTGTCCTCGGCGCATTCCTTGAAAAAACTCTACACCTTCAAGAAACGTGCCCTCGATGGGGGAGTTTTTCTGGGCTGGGTACAAAAGGGAACATCTTCGGACATTCCGGGTCTGGCCTGGCTTCGGCAAAGCAGCTGACCTCTGCCTCTGGACATGTCTCTGCCTCTAGCTACCCTTTTTGGTGCTGCACCTGCCTCAACATCCACACTACTTTCCCAGCTTGACATCTGCCTTGTCCAGGTGGGGTCGGTGTCCTCGTCGTCCACCACCTCCTCTTCCAACTCCTGTCTCGCCTCCTCCTCCTGCACAATGCGCATGTCAACTGGCTGCCCTGACAGCAACTGCGTCTCATCGTCGTCGATGAGGGTGGGTTGCTGGTCATCCGCCACCAAATCGACCGGAGATGGAATGGAGGAGACTCTAGTGTTTGAGCATCTGGACACAGATACTCGTCTGTTAGGTCCGTGGAATCGCGAAATGGAGGGGCAGGTTGCGGTACAGTCAAAGGAAGGGAGAACAGCTCTGGGGAGCAGGGACAGTTGGGGTTATTGTTCTGGGAAGATTGGGAATTTTGGGTGGAAGGAGGACAAGACTGTTGGGTAAGAGGAGGTAGAGGCTGACTGGCTGGTGGACAATGTGCTTTAAGCGTTATCCGACAGCCATTGCAAGACCTGTTCCTGGTTCTCGGGCCTACTAATCTTTGTACCATTCAGCCTAGTTAATGTGGAACTTTTGTGCAAAGCGCAGAACTTAGGGCCCGCCTGATGTTAAGGGACACACGCTGGTACAAGGCTCAACTCACCCTAAGTGCCAAAAACACTGCTGGTGCAAGGCTCTACTCATGCCAAGGGCCTCAATCTCTGCTGGTAGCTCAGCTTAAGGTCATGTAACTTTGTTTGGAAGGGCTCATGTTAAGGGCTAGAAAAGTGAATTTTGGAAGGTCTTACCACATCACACACACACACACACACACACACACACACACACACACACACACACACACACACACACACACAATGACAGTTAAGGGTGAGGGCTTTTGGAATTCCCATTGCCTATTCCATTTGTGGTTGTCATGGGGAACGTGATTTAAAGGGGTGGTTGTTACTGTTTGTTGAGCTTAAATTGGGGTTTGTGTCCATCCATTTGGGGAGTAAAGAAGGTTTCCAGGTATTTTCCCACTTTGATAGAGGTTTTTTTGAATGTGGAAAGTGTGTAGTTGTTAGGCAGTGATGTTGGGGTAATAGAGGGTCTTTGGTGTGTTAGATGCCCCCAGACATGCTTCCCCTGCTGTCCCAGTGTCATTCCAGAGGTGTTGGCATCATTTCCTGGGGTGTCATAGTGGACTTGGTGACCCTCCAGACACGGATTTGGGTTTCCCCCTTAACGAGTATCTGTTCCCCATAGACTATAATGGGGTTCGAAACCCGTTCGAACACACGAACATTGAGCGGCTGTTCGAATCGAATTTCGAACCTCGAACATTTTAGTGTTCGCTCATCTCTAGTGATAATCTATTGTTACGGTTCTGTGTATAGATGTAAAAATAATATTTTTAAAGGACAGACCCGCTAGTCTGCAAGGCACTGTAGCGAGGTCAACAGGCCCAGATGGGCGGCTGTATGTCAGAACAGTGCACTACCAGTTAAACTGCACTGGCAGTGATGTGGTGCAGTGTTTCATGTGAACAGGCTGCAATAAAACCCTGCCAGTTAACCTCACTGGAAAGATGCACCTGTAAAGCTGAAACAGCAAGGCTGCCTAGGGTTAACTGTCACCCCTAGTCAGCAACATAACATGCTCCTGCTACCGCTAGGAGAACCAAAGGAAGTATTGACAGTTTAAGAGGCTACCTCAGGGACCACACCTGCTGACAGCAACTCAGGCTGGAACAGAGCCCACTGCTCCTAGCCTTAGTGTAGGGCTGTCAGTTCAGGATTTACAGGTTCTAAACTACAGTACAGACAGAGGCCTATTCTACAAATTGCCTGAATGCTGGAGCCTAGCCCTGAACTACTGTCATTAACGAACTTTAGTCAAAGTGTGAGCACCTGGCGGGCGTCGGCTCACATTATATAAAGGGAAGTCCCCGCCCAGCAGGGGCAGTGGCCATGACATCACCGGTCATGCCCAGTATGGCCAAAATGGGACTTAGTCTGTGAGCAGCTCCAAAATGTCTGAGCACGCCCAGTAGGGGAGAAATGGCACTTAGTCTGTGAGCGGCTCCAAAATGTCTGAGCATGCTCAGTAGGGAAAAAACTGGACTTATACCCAGTCGCCTCACTGCATGAGGCTGAGGGCGAGAGTCGGATTGACCCGCAGGTGGCACTGTGTGCCGTGATGGAAACCTGTGAGACCCGATCCTAACATCTATCTACAGTATCTATCTATCTATCTATCTATCTATCTATCTATCTATCTATCTATCTATTTATTTATCTAACTACATCTATTAATCCCTCCGTCTTTTTATGAAATGAGATAATAAATGGATAGATAGATAAATAGATAGATAGATAGATAGAGTAGAATAGATAGATAGATAGATAGATAGATACAGTCCTATGAAAAAGTTTGGGCACCCCTATTAATCTTAATCATTTTTAGTTCTAAATATTTTGGTATTTGCAACAGCCATTTCAGTTTGATATATCTAATAACTGATGGACACAGTAATATTTCAGGATTGAAATGAGGTTTATTGTACTAACAGAAAATGCGCAATATGCATTAAATCAAAATTTGACCGGTGCAAAAGTATGGGCACCTCAACAGAAAAGTGACATTAATATTTAGTAGATCCTCCTTTTGCAAAGATAACAGCCTCTAGTCGCTTCCTGTAGCTTTTAATCAGTTCCTGGATCCTGGATAAAGGTATTTTGGACAAACAATTCAAGTTCAGTTAAGTTAGATGGTCGCCGAGCATGGACAGCCCGCTTCAAATCATCCCACAGATGTTCAATGATATTCAGGTCTGGGGACTGGGATGGCCATTCCAGAACATTGTAATTGTTCCTCTGCATGAATGCCTGAGTTGATTTGGAGCAGTGTTTTGGATCATTGTCTTGCTGAAATATCCATCCCCGGCGTAACTTCAACTTCGTCACTGATTCTTGAACATTATTCTCAAGAATCTGCTGATACTGAGTGGAATCCATGCGACCCTCAACTTTAACAAGATTCCCGGTGCTGGCATTGGCTACACAGCCCCAAAGCATGATGGAACCTCCACCAAATTTTACAGTGGGTAGCAAGTGTTTTTCTTGGAATGCTGTTTCTTTTTGGACGCCATGCATAACGCCTTTTTTTTATAACCAAACAACTCAATCTTTGTTTCCAAAATGAAGTTGGCTTCTCCAAATGTGCTTTTGCATACCTCAGGCAACTATTTGTGGCGTACGTGCAGAAACGGCTTCTTTCTCATCACTCTCCCATACAGCTTCTCCTTGTGCAAAGTGCGCTGTATTGCTGACTGATGCACAGTGACACCATCTGCAGCAAGATGATGCTGAAGCTCTTTGGAGGTGGTCTGTGGATTGTCCTTGACTGTTCTCACCATTCTTCTTCTCTGCCTTTCTGATATTTTTCTTGGCCTGCCACTTCTGGGCTTAACAAGAACTGTCCCTGTGGTCTTCCATTTCCTTACTATGTTCCTCACAGTGGAAACTGACAGGTTAAATCTCCGAGACAACATTTTGTATCCTTCCCCTGAACAACTATGTTGAACAATCTTTGTTTTCAGATCATTTGAGAGCGGGCTGTCCATGTTCGGCGACCATCAAACTTAACTGAACTTGAATTGTTTTGTAGAAAGAAATGGTCCAAAATACCTTCATCCAGGATCCAGGAACTGATTAAAAGCTACAGGAAGCAACTAGAGGCTGTTATCTTTGCAAAAGGAGGATGTACTAAATATTAATGTCACTTTTCTGTTGAGGTGCCCATATTTTTGCACCGGTCAAATTTTGGTTTAATGCATATTGCGCATTTTCTGTTAGTACAATAAACCTCATTTCAATCCTGAAATATTACTGTGTCCATCAGTTATTAGATATATCAAACTGAAATGGCTGTTGCAAACACCAAAATATTTAGAACTAAAAATGATTAAGATTAATAGGGGTGCCCAAACTTTTTCATAGGACTGTAGATAGATAGAGTAGATTAGATAGATAGATAGAAAAGTCTAACTTGTTTTTACTTTTTACATCTGAATAAAGAGTTGAACCCCTTTCTCTTAATTTAGAATAGGCAGCACTTAATATTATGTTGACACTGCCTTACAATATGACTACTATAACATAAAGGTTCCCTTAAAAGCTGCAGAGAAAATGGCCTTCAGATTGGAGGTGACTGTTGCTGTTACTTTGTGCACAGTATTCTGGGATCAAGCCTAAAGTTAAAATGTCAGAGACAATGTAATTGAAGTAAATTTAATAGGAGATGGTAAAGATTGTTCTTAGAAGATTTCTGAGCTATAAATTGTCTCTTGTTATTCACTTTTTAACACTTTGTAAGATGTCTATCCTTGCTATATAGTCCAGGTAGTGAGTTTGTTAGGGGCTTCATCTGCCCCTTTAGGGAATGCTGAGACTTAAAGGCATGTTCTTACTCTTTTTTTTTTTTTTATAAAGGGTTCTATAAACATAAGAATATTAGTCACTTGTGTTTCCAGTTGTGCTAGGTCCATTTTTCAGTTTACAAGTGTAATCCTGATCCAAGTCATCAAGCAGAAAGTCTGGTGCTCCGAATCCTAGGGCACCTCTTGGGGATGGCGCCCTGGGTGACTACCTAGTTTCCTCCTTACCAAAGCGGGCCGGCCTGAGCTGGTCATTGTGATAATTGACACATGTGCAGTACAACCACTTTAATGGGCTGTTTAGCTCTGAAGATTACCCGCGCAAAGCAACTCAATTGCTGCTGGTTGCTTGTGCTGCAGCATTTGGAGTTGGGTCTGGCAGCCTTGTGATGAACTCCTCATTCTGGATCCCATTACTTTCAACAGTCTCTAAAGTCTTTTGACACTTTGAATTTTGTTCAGTTCCAAACGACTCTGTATTTAGATTTGGCTCAGTCGCAGCTCCAGGACATGCCTTGGAAGGCAAGGTTTCCTTTAGTGGCTCCATCTCAGCAGGATGATGATGGTGAAGCTTGGTTAAATCTGGTGTTGGAAGGGAAAGTGGTTTCTGATCTACAGCTAAAGTACTGGAGCATGTTGTTTGGACAATTAACACCTGATCAGAACCCTGTAGAGGTAATGTAGAGTCCCATATTAGAGGACCATTACCGCTAGTAGTGGTTGCAGCCAATTCTCCACTTTTGCGGTCCTCTAACTAAAAGTTACCCCCAGGAATTGATGCCAAAATGTTATCAATTTGCCAATCACAATCAAGGTCAATGTCTGGGTCCTCAGTCCAATCCACTGCATCAATCCCACACAATGAGAGTGATGGTTCTGGAACCACTGTTTTAGGGGCTTAGAATTTTAAAGGGCCCAACACTCTGCTGGTAAGAGGCTGAAGTCACCTGAAGGGCCTCAATCTCTGCTGGTAGCTCAGCTTAAGGGCCTCTAACTTAATTTGGAAGGGCTCACGTTAACGGCCAGAAAAGTGATTTTTTTTGGAGGTCTCACCACATCACACACACACACACACTGTACACAATGACAGTTAAGGGTGGGGGCTGTTGGATTTCCCATTGCCTATGCAATCTGTGGTTGTCATGGGCAACGTGATTTAAAGGGGTGCATGCTAATGTTTCTTTAGCTTTAAATCTGTGTTTTTGTCCATACTAATGTAGAGGAAAGAAGGTTTCCAAGTATTTTTCAACTTTCATAGAGGTTGTATTGAGTTTGGAAAGTGTTTAGTTGATAGGCTGTGATATTGGGGTAATACTGGGACTTGGGCGTGTTAGATGCCCCCAGACATGCTTCCCCTGCTGTCCCAGTTGCATTCCAGAGGTGTTGGCATCATTTCCTGTGGTGTCATTGTGGACTTGGTGACCCTCCTGAGTCGAATTTGGGTTTCTCCTGAAATGAGCATTTTATCCCCATAGACTATAATGGGATTCGATATTCGGTCGAATATTGAGGGGCTACTTGAAACGAATATTGAATATCGAATATTTCATTACTCGCTCATCTCTAATGCTAAAATGTATCTTACTTTATGAACTGTGCCTCTGTGTAGTTTCAAAGCCGTAGTCTCTTTACAGATTGTCAGTAACCACCAAGCTAGTTGCCTTTGTTGTCTTTTCAAACTACAAAGCTCATTGTATCTTTTCTTGCCTGCTGAGTATACATGTAATAGAAGTATCACACCGTGAATGCAATTTTTAACCTCTGCAAAGCTATGTTCAGAATAATAGAAAATGAGATCCAGGGTAATGATAAGAATATAGAGATTCTGTATGGTATACATTTTCTGTTAAGGTTTGCAATATCTGTAGGATAATAACAATGAACAGAATCCTCCAAACAACAATAGAAAATCTCAATATCATTTATTACATGCCAGAACCCATGAAAACGTACATACCCTGTAGCAATCTCATGACTGTGTAGATACTATGTGTCAAATATTCATACGCATAATGCATTCATCTGCTCGGTATTGAGCTTTTAGTCTTTTCAATTGTGGGGAAGATATATCGAAGTAGTACAAAGGGAAAGCGGTGGAGGTTTCTAGTGCCAGACACAGTTTCATAGAAATATGTAATATTTCCTTTTTACCCAAATACTTCTAGTAAATATTAGCCTTAAAAACCAAAATATTACAAATAATATTACCATACAATGCCTAGTATGTAAATAATACTACCAAATAGTAGTACAAAAAAACTGTTGTATATTTCCCACATAATACTGCCATTCAGTGTCCAAATATTACTGTCATACAGTGTGTAAATAATATTACTATTCTATTCCTAAATACTGAACTTTACTAATAAAGTACTTTGTGTTCTAGGGAAGGCATCCGGCTATATATTGCCTCCGGCTTATCACATTCAGCTCCTCTCTCTCCCATGAACAGACTATACAGATCAATACAGAGTAGGCGATAGAGAGGTCCATGCTGTGTTATATGATAGCGGCACAGCTATGTCCATTGTTGTCTAGTTTTTATAACCTAATGAAGATGTTAGACCAACTTTGAAAACCACAAAAACTGTATATTGTGTGCCCATAATACATTTTCATATAATCCTTTTGATTTTGGTAAAAGTGTTGTCCATTTGCTCTCTTATGGAATATCATGGATGTCATGGGGGGGGGGGGAGATTCCATCTTCTAGGACCTTTCTCGGCTCTTCCTTGAATTACATGGATGGCCATTTATCAAAATTTTAGCCATGTAATTCTACATTATCCCTGCAGTGGCCATTGCACACGAAGATGCCTGGTTGGCGGGGCAGGGGGCATGTCTGACAGATGGTATCATAAATCTCTACCAAAAAGCAGGGCAGAAAGATTTACTTAGATCAGCAGACACTGAGCTCAAAGGATTATGCAAAGCCTTGCGGCCCCCTCCCTCCATGGACCCCATAGCAGTTAGCTCCAGGGTAGGTATATTGTTATATTTCTCAGTCCTTCTAAATATTCAACATGGAATTTTTCTGTATTAAATAAACCTCAGAAGGAGATAATTCAATGTCTACAATATAATACAAGGACACTTCATGCTGAATTTCATATAACGGGCACAGAAATGTTAGGCAATTAGAAACATAGAAAAAGCCAATAAAATATTTCCCATTACGGGGCTTTGAAGAGGTATCCGGCCACTGTTTGGACCGTGAACTGTTTGGAACTTGTTCTATATTCCTGCTTGGTCTTATTGAATAATTTACAGGGGCCAAGACTGGGCTGCTCATACACAATACAAGACATTTTATTCTTCCTATTTTTCTTACCTTGGTAAAACTCAACAAGAATGTCCCGGGAGCAAAATTGTTAGAAGTTGAATTCTTTCAAATGCTTTATGTTAGCGAGCTTTGTGATTTTCATAGCAAGAAATAAAATAAAATGAGACTATACTGAGCCATTCACAGTTGTGGTGTATAGCACAGGAGTCAAAAGGAATAAAACTTACTAAACTTAGGCAGACACAATAAAGTAGATCATTTCTTCAAGTAAAACAATAATAACATATTATATGTGAAGGGGTTGGTTTGACTGGGAATAATAATTTTGGGCACCATGACAGCAAACTTACTGATATATGCTCCCGTTCCCCCACTTTTAACATTCTAGGAATACCGTTGGGCTGGAAGTCTCCTCTGTCTGCCTGCTCTGGTGATGGGCAGACTCTGGGTCACATGACCAACCCTTCTATGCTCTACATAGCGTACAAGCGGCAGGAGTAGAGCAGAGTCAGTCATGTGACCCAGAACGTCATCAGGGAGGGCAGAGAGAGAAGACTGCTGGCCCTCTTTAGTACTCTGGGCTCGTTCACATGTGGGGCGGGGGGGCGGGTTTTGACACTGAGAGAGATGCGGTGAGCCGCGTCACTCTCGGGTCAAAACCCGCCTGCCACGACCATCGCGGTCGCAGCTTTCCCTTCCGCAGCCGGCTCAAATGAATAAGCTGACACAGGAGGGTGCTGCCGCTGCGCGCTGAGCCACGGCTTCCACCTGAAGAAAGGGCAGCTCGCTTCTTTTTTTCCGCTATCGGCAGCTGCCGATAGTGGAAAAAAGCTAGTGGTCTCCATAGACCACCATTGAAAGGGGCGGATTATGACGTGGATTCCGCTGTCAAAATCCGCCCCTTTAGCCCCGTGTGAACTAGCCCTGAGAATGTAGGACTTGCACAATGGGTGATCAGGGTGTATATTAGTACGTTTGCTGATATGGTGCACTGCCCAAAATTATTACACTCCTTAACTGAAAAGAAAACCTATGCAAACATTTGATAAGTTTCCTATAAATTTGATCGGCGCAGGGCCAGATGATCATTGGTGTTCCATTTTCAATCTATGACCTAAATGTTGAGGATTAATGTTATGGGCAGAGTATTTAGTATACAGAGTAAGCCTTACTCATTCTTATGTAGCGGCTTCCTGTATTGGTGCTTTTCTTGCCGCCACAAAATCAGAGTTTTTGCACACGTTGCTAAAAAGGGAGAAGGGCTATGTTAGTTGCAGAGAGATTCTTCTTATGTAATAATTTAGTATTCAGAGAAAACACATCATAAGGGAAATGGGAACATGTTTTAGCACCAGAGGAAACTGCCAACAAGTCTTTAAAGGGGTCTGATTTTGAAAACCTATTGCAGTTACAGTAAACCCCATTCATCAAGTCCTGCCCCTGCCACATCAAATAGCTTATTGGCTGGGATGTCTCACCTCCCATTAATCTGATAATAATGACCCATCTATCTTAAGAAAATAAAGCTCTTGTTGTATGCATTAAACATAGCCATAGGCTGCCATTCACACAGTGGAAATCAAGAGGGTCCTTTTGGAATCCACAAGATCTGAGAGAAATGAAAGAGCTGGCTTTAGATTTGTGAGCATTTTCCATTCTAGTGTTTTGTATAAGGAACCTGCTGAGTATTCTGTTCCTCCCTTATGGAGCAGAAAAAGGAACCTATTGAAGTTAATGGGAGTCATTTTCTCCCTTGCGGATTCTGACGCAAATTCCGCGACAGAATCTGCACCAAAAAACTTTGTATGAATGGACCCTTAGAGGAAAATGAAAAGTGGCCATAAGTGTGCAGTCCGGGTTCTGTTCCTCTCTTCCCAGCCTCAGTGAGTATGAGAGACTCTACGACCCATTTCTCATTACAGGTAGACCACCAGTTAGGTTATGATTCACTCCTCAGTGCTTCTGCTACAGACCCACGGCAGAGAGTCTGATATACTATTTAACTTATATAACTCTAACTTTTAACTGGATAGCCAAGATTGTGTTGAATTCATCAAATTGTATAACCGTACCTTGCTGTAGTTATGGATAAATACCTCTGCGTTACCTCTCTTTAAGATCTGTTTAACCCTTTCTATGTGAGTAATTTAATAATTCAAGTGTCTGAAAGTTTGACCTACAGATGTCCTCTTCATAAAATATTTTACGGCATGAAGAAGAGATCTAGCACAGTTATTATTCCCGTCACTTTCCTCTTGTATCTTCTATTATATTGGCTAGAATATTATTGAAGATGCAAAGGTAGAATCCCCTCTGTGAAAATGCTGCTGCTGCCCATAATAAAATTACCTGATAAAACTTTCAAGAAGCTGTCAGGATTACAACCCTAAGACCTGCTGGGTTGGCAGAACCTAGCGACACAACGACCAACAAATTGGTATCATAACGCCAGAATTTCTAATGACATCTGGTAGGACGCTAAATCAATATCTAAATATATGGTTTCAGCAGAAAAAAAATATACAAGTTATAAAATACTATGACATGCTTAAAGTAAACCTGTCACCGTGAAAGTGCGGTCCAATCTACAGGCAGCGTGTTATAGGGCAGGAGGATTTATTTATTAAGGTACCATATCAGTTTTCTGTGCGAGAGGTAGTGCATGTCTGATGCTAAGTTGTAGGCACCAAAATGCACCTGAACTCTAACTCTAAATGATTTCAACTCTAACAGTGACCTTAGGACACAGATACAGTTTTAATACAATTGCTCCGTGCTCCATTATTGAGTTTTTGGCTGGTGGTGTCTGTGGCAGGGAAGCCCAATGAGTGGCGAGCCACAGACATCATTACAGCCGGAGCTTGCAGGACCTTGGGAACAAGGTTAGAGGAGTATTCGGTTTTGAAGTGGGGGGTTTGTAACTAGGGTTGAGTTGATCTTGAGATTTCAGAATCGATTTTAAAATCTGATTTCAATCCATCTGATCATTTTCCAGCCGATCCCAATTGTGAAATTTGCTCGATCGCTGATCGGAATCCGATCTTTTCCGATCCCGATCGCTCAACCCTAGTTAATGCTTCTCTACTGGAAAAGTCACTTAGGGTTGAGTCGATCTTGAGATTTCAAAATCCGATTTCCGATCATTTTCCAGCTGATCCCGATCGTGAAATTTGCTTGATCGCCGATTGGGATACGATCTTTGAGCGATCAGGATCGGAAACCTTATTTGTAACATTGATGGTTGAGGGGGCAGAGGTCCTTATGTGCCGCTTGGGCAGGTGAAATTAAATTATGTGGGGGGGGGGGCTCACGTTCATATATTAAAACGGCCTTGCATGCGTATGGGGTTTTATGTAAAAAATTATAAGCAGTGTGTATATTTTACATGGCCTGTTAATGAAGTAAACCAAAGAAGATAAAACTTGCAACATTCGGCGACTAGCTTATTTATTGAATCTAATATGAGCATGGACAATATAAATAGAATAATATGGATCCAAAAACATAAAACAATCCTAAAAAAATACTATAAGGCAAAAAAGCTAAACAAACATTTGCACTACTCTAGTAGTAAATCATCTATAATGCAGTTTGCAGCTACCATATTGGAAGACAAATGATGTTAGTGAAGTCCTTGTGATTTATGTGCGCACCGTTCTTCTTCTAAATACTTTATCATAGTCAATCCATTATAAAATGCTGAAGAAGAATACTTCATTTATCAGAGCTGATTACATATTCAGTCACATTATATTTGCATTAAGTCATACATTTATAAATTAAGAATATTCATCAAGAGGTTCACATTTCTGGTCTTGTGAAAGTAGAAAAAGTGCTCTCAAATTAAGTTTAGACAAGGTAGATTTTTAATAGAAATGTATGTTACCAAATTAAAATATGTTCCAAATGTATCTTTTTATTTTATAATATGCATAACATTTCTGCAAGAAACCTCCAATGCTTAAGTACACCCAAAGGGCCTCATCAAACTTTGATTTCTACAGATACCAGTGATCAGCAGTATGTTACAGGGATTTGGGCTCCTAAACTCCAGCATGGAGGTGGTTTATTGGTCACAGACCAGTTGACAAGTTACATTTCCGAGACGTACAAGTTCTGCAATAAAATTAGTAAAGATGGAGGAACCTCTCAAAATTCATTTTGTGTTCAGTTTCAGCTGCTCAGGTTCCTGGGTTGTTTCGGTACAAAGCACAATTTAAATTGGCTTCAAACATAATGTAGAACACTGTAAGGGCTCCTAGGTACCTATCTATAAAACATAGTGTAGAATACTGTCAGGGCTCCTAGGAACCTATTTATAAAACATAGTGTAGCACATTTTCAGTGCTCCTAGGAACCTATCTATACAATTTATATTAGAATTTCCATATTTCTTTCCACCATTTACTTCCGGCCTAGAACCCTGTAAAAGAACTATTACATAGGACTGAAGAACATGGCTTCTCTTTTTGATATTTTATTGAACAGTACCTGAAACTTCCACTTGGGGCACATATTTTATGCACTGTATGTAAGAAAAGCTGCCTCTAGGCCTGATGGGCTCAGGGCCAAACATACTGGCAGTGAATGCTCTTTAGTGCTAGGAAGAATTACACCCTTGTGGTGGCTTTTGGTAGAACAATGGTGGTGCATATGTAGTCAGGTCAGATCTGGCTAAATATATTAATTAAGGAAAGGACATCCCAACAGCGCTTAATACATTTAGAATATATGCAGGAATAAGTACAAATAAAAGCAACGTAATTACACAATAAAACACAAAATTCCCTTTGGATGCAGCACAATTATAGAAGCAGGTCACACTTCTTAAATAGTCACTGACCTACAAGGCTATTCATAGAAAGTAGTTCCCATGGGTATGTATTCCTAATTGAACTCATATATTTCCATGCGAATGCTGATTTTATTTCACCTACATTTAATGGATAGTTTGTACATACATTGAAATTAGTGTGTGGAGAACCCTGTGTGTAAAGCTTCACTATGGGAGATCAATATCTCCATTTTCTTTATTATATGCAGATGTGGAGACATAGACAACATTTGGTTCATAACAACATAAACTGCAGTGGTTTATTTGGTTAAGAAAGAAGAAAAAAATTCCTTGCAAAATTTGATTTGTGCCAACTAAAGTGGTTTTCCAGGTCTTATATATTGATGACCTTAAGATATTCTTAAAGAAGTTCTCAATAGAAATGGATGAACCATTTGTGGGTTTGCCAGCTTGTTTCATTTCATGGCAATAGACATGAACTTTTATTATTATACTCTGGGGTCTCTTCAGATCCCAGACTATAAGTGGGGGTGAGTAAAAATTACAGTCTTACTCACCTCTCCAGAATTCTGTTGTGGCATCCAGTGCTCCCGTGGCATCCATTTTGGATCTCTATCGGTCTTCTGAATGATGTCCATTGGCCACCAGAGATTAGTGAGGACTGTGATTGATTCTCATTAGAAATGGGCGAATCAACTGAGCTGGATTCGACCCAAATATTCCAAATTGTTAGTATTTTTAACAAAACTGAACAATTTGAAATTTGTCTTGGATGTACTAAAATGCCGCCGGTAAATTACTATAAGGTCTCTGCAGACCCAGAGTATAATAGCTGAAGACCCAGGGAAGGTAAAAAATACAAAAACATTTATATCTTCTGTTACCTCTTCTGGGCCTCCTTTATCCATGTCTTCTTCCTACATGAAGGATGTCACACGAGAGAGCCAGAGCTAGCATAAGTGAAGTCATGCACCCATGGTCACCTCTACGACCTTTTATTAGGTATCAGCAGTGACTTGGGCACACATATGTCATGATGAGGAGGCCCAGAAGAGGTAATGGAAGGTCAGTGTAAAGGTTATTTTATTTTTGTTACCTCCCCTGATCTGAAGTGATCCCAGAGTATAATTTCACTTTCTCTTCTATCTGAATAAGTTGGCGTAACTAAAGTCTTGTGGGCCCGGTACATTCTTTTATCCGGGCCCCCTACCTCACCCCTATAGTGAATTCTTGATAGTGATGATTACAGAAGCTAAGGAGTTTAATCCACCTTAGTGTGGTTAGGGTAATCTGTGGGTCTCCTTGTCTTATGGGCCAGATGGAAGCTGCAATGTCAATACTGATGCCAGTGCTTATGGGCCCCCTAAGGCTCCTGGACACCAGTGTGACTACACCCTCTGCACCCCTTCAAATTATGTCCCTGGGCCCTCTGACATCATCATTCAAGAAGGCGGAATAGGCACAAAGACGAAGCCGAGGGTCCGCCGAAGAGGTGAGTAAGACTGTTTCTTTTGCTTACTGGGGAGGGGTCTTCTTATTATTGGTTGGTTGGATGAGTAATGATCTGCAATACCAAACATACTTCCTATAATATCTACAGTATTGTTCTTTGTCTTCAGTGAAGAAAAAAATGTGCTCACCCATATCCTTAGGATAGGCCATCAATACTGAACATTGGGTGGAAAAAATTGCAAAAAGCTATAAAAAATAGCTGAATAAGCCTCACACTATTGTGTGTGAATCTGTACTAACATAAGTATTCTCACAGAAAAAGTAGAATACAGTGCTGACTAATACACGGCGTCGCTGAGCTCCCCTTTGTAGCATTTAAGTTTTCGCATTTCTGATTTATGGATATACATTTCGGCATTGTACCCTGAGAAGGTCTATTTATTGCTCCCTCGTCGGCCTCAATAAGTGATTATTTTGTCCCTGGAACAATTGATTATGTTATATATGTCATTTTTAACTAGATTCACTGATTTGTCTTTAAATAGATTCTTATTCCTGCAGTACGCGCGCACAGCTTGACATTTAGGCATGTCTATCAATTTTTCCAACTTATAAGGTCACTAAAGGTTGTTGTGAATGAATAAAGCACTAGAAGATAGTTCAGAACAAGGTTTCCTGATCCATTCTTGAAGGAGCAGGTCATGTCTTGAGGATTGCCTTAAAGGAACATAAAAAAATAAAAAATGCACAAGAAAATAGAAAGAATCCCAGAAATCCTCTTTTAAGCTCCTTTTTGTTCTTATTTTGTCTCATATTACAAGTGAGAAATTTGACATTTGAAGATATTTCCCATTTGATCAGACATGTCCTCCTTTCTCTGCGTGTTGTCCCTTGTCTAGTTGCAAGATAACTGACTTGGCAGGAGGTTTTCCTCTTTGTTCTTCCTGCATTACTTTTTGGGTTTAGGGTTTTCTGGCGCATAATAAATGCTTTATACAGATGACCTATATATAGAATAGGTCACTAGTATCTAATCTGTGGGTATCCAACACCAGGATCCTATACAGATCAGCTGTCACAGCAGCCTCTGGTTGCTGGAAGCTGCTGCAGTGGATGGGGAGTGAATGTAGTCCGAAGTAATCGGAGAAGAGCTGCAGTCACTGTATAGTGGCAGCTCCTGGAAACTGCATGGTGGATAGGCCAGCTGGACAGCTGGATCCACGTGTTGGCACCTCCACCCCCACATAAGGTACTAATAACCTATCTCATGAATAGGTCATCAGTGTACACAGACATTTCCAGGGTGCACAGAGAAGGCTAATTAGCATATAAGTAAAAACTGACTTATTTAAAAACTACTGAAGCAATTTACATACAAAAGGTAGGTGTGAAATAGTCTTTCTAAAGGTTATGCAAGTTTGTGCATAGCTAAAAATGACTTTTCCCAATGACAGAGCCCCTTTACGTAATTGAAAATCAGCAGTCCAAAGGTGTTGAGGAAGTAATTTGCTTTTTTTGAAAAGGTACAATCCACAAATATAATGTTTTGGTCATATACAAATGACGTTCAGATATGGATTGTAAGGGAGGATTGCTAGTTGAGCAGCACTGTGGGAATGGCATAGGTGGCTATGAGAACAGTACTTTCCTCATGGCTTCCTACGCCTTGTGCTTCAAATTTATCTCAAAACACAATAAAATACCAGTAATGTCTAGACAGCAGGATGGTTGATCAAAAAGCTATCTAACCAGGTCTTTGGCTCATAGGCTGGATTGTAGCTATGGAAACCACCCAAAATTAACTTCACAGTCTTTGTCATGTGTACAAAGTCCATAAAAATGAGCAGGGATATGGCCCATCTCCTGACTGCACAATGGCACTTTAGCTCACTTTTAGGTTGGTTTTCAGCCTAAGCCAACTCTAGCTTCTTCCTTCCGCCTTACTAAGTATGGATATTGATGATTTGTCTACTCTCTCTAACTAGATTGTCCTAAGTCATGTTCTGTGCCATCAGCCAAAATGTTTCTCCCACTTAAAGTGCAACACTGCTATACAATCATAATAGGCTTCACATTGTAAAATTACCTTAAAATGACAGTAAATATGCAAATAAACCAGTCCATTTCCTAGTGTCCCACTGGGATATTACACATGCTTGATAGGAGGCATATGACTTGTACAACAGGAGGTGGGTGGCTGCATCTTACGATGCTGGAATATGCCTACATAAGAGCTAAAGTCAGGAGATGGGCTATATCCCTGCTCATTTTTATGGGCTTTGTATGCATGACAAAGACTGTGGAGATAATTTTGGATGGTTTTCATAGCTACAACCCAGCCTCTGTGCCAAAGACCAGATTGGGTACCTTTTTGGTCAAGACAAAAACTGGGGCGTTATTTATACTCTATCCCCTTGATTTTTTTTTATGGGAATATTTGGGGGTATGAAAATATGTATCAAATCCTTACCATGTGATTTTATCATTAGATCTGAAGAATTGGACACTCAGGTACCAAAACACTTATGAGAGAGCACAAATAATCTCAAGAACAAAATATATTATCATTTTTGCCTGATTCCTTAATGGCTCGAAAAGGAATTTACTTCTATTTTTCTAACAAAGAAAATCACTTGGATAAACTAATATACAATGCCTGTGTTTCATTATACATATAAGACTGCAGGTACAGGTTGTGAAATCTTCAGCTCTCTGCATTTCATTCCATATTTAGTCTTTGATGTGCAGAACATTATCAGAATTCAATGGTCAAGATCTCTTAGAATTAAAATGTATGAGATCTTGTAAATCCTAAAGAGCTGAAAATGGAATTGTTTATCATGTCAGAGGCCATAGGTTTTAATGATTCGCGGCATGATTGTCTTTGTTCTGAAAAGCAATTTGAAACGTCTCAATCCAATATAAACTCCAAGCAAGTTTTAGTTTTCTGGCATACAATGCAGTCGAATCATTAGGATTGTATTTTGCTTGCACATTGATTGATCTATGCTTGATACATAGTGCATGACAATAATGTTCCTGCACCCCAGTGGGCACGCGTATCTCTATACAGGACTTTCATTTCAGTGTTTGTATAGAAATAATATGGCAGCTGCATGGAAATCATAACCTAAATCTGGGGTCAAATGTGATCTATTCTTTGAATGTGCATTTGTATTCTATATTCCTGCCTAGTAATATTATTATTTTTTGACATTCCTTTTTATTAAAACACGGTGAAGCAAAGCAATGTAGGGGAGTAGAGGGGGGAGAGGTGCTGTGATACCTGGACCGTAAATTGAAAGGATTTCAGAGCAATGGGAACATTGCAAGAGCTGTTCTGTATTGGCGAGTACCCATGAAATTCACAAATCTCCATTGCTGTCTTTTCGAGGAAAAGTAATGGATTAAGATCCAGATCCCTGCAGAAAAAAAAACCCAGCAGAATCCCTGCCTCCAAGACTTTTGAAAGGCAGGAAGAAACATTTCCTGGTCATTAAAGGGTTGACTTATTCAAAGACATTTTCCATTTTATTTTCAGGTCATCAATTAGTAGAGATGAGCGAGTACTGTTCGGATCATCCGATCCGAACAGCACGCTCGCATAGAAATGAATGGATGTAGCCGGCACGCGGGGGTTAAGCGGCCGGCCGCCGTCAAAGCGGAAGTACCAGGTGCATCCATTCATTTCAATGGAGCGTGCTGTTCGGATCGGCTGATCCGAACAGTACTCGCTCATCTCTATCAATTAGTCATTAGTGGGATCCGATATTAAGGGCCCCACCATTTGAAGAGGTCATGGCAAGTGCCGTGACCTCTTTACTGTTTAGTTTGCACATTGTTTGTTTCACTTCCATACGATGGGCCCCCTAAGGCTCCTAGGCCCTGGTGCGACTGCACCCTCTTCACCCCCTGAAGTTACACCCCTAATCTCATGGCTGCTATGTAACATGCTGTGTGATGTAAACCAGGAAGAGGTCACAGTCTTGCAAGCACACCATAACCTTTTCAAACAGCTGATCAGTTATGGCCCTAGGTGTCAAACACCACTGATCTCAACTAATGACCAATCCTGAGGATAGATCATTAAGAAAAATGTACTGGAAGACTCCTTTAGACTGAAGCCCCACATTGCAGAGATACAGCTTATTTTATTGCAGATTTTGCTGCTGAGCCAAACCCAGGAGTGGATTGAGAAGAAGGTAGAAGTATAAGAACTTCTTATATATTTCCCATTCCTATTGTAGCCATTCTCACATTATTTCAAAAAACTTCAGCAAAACAAGCTGCGTTTTCATACCGTAAGGCCTTAGCCATAGGCCGGGTTCCCACATAGCGTAAATGCCACACTTCTGCCATGTAGGATACGCAGCAGGAAAACTCTACGAACTTCCTGCGAAAAGCACTGCAGAAAACAACACAATGTGTTTCCACTGTGGTCCTCCCCCCCCCCCCACTGCCTTTTTGGCTGCGGATCGCTACGTGGGTCCTTAGCCTTGAAGGGGTGTTCTGGACTTTTTAATTAATGACCTCTCTTCAGCATAGATCTTTAATTAAAATTCCATTGGGGTCCGACATCTAGGATCCCTGTGGATCAACTATTTGAAGGAACAGGCCATGTCATATCATGTTCACCGGTCACATGGCATATGATCACACCTCAGTCCCATTCACGTGAATGGGCTGGGCTGTGATACCAATCATATTTACTGTTTAAATGTACAGAACTTGCTTTGTAAATAGTGAAGAGGCTGCAGAATTCGTGCAAACGTTGCAACCTCTTCCAATAACTGATTGCCAGGGACTCAGACCCCTGACAATCTCTAATTGATGACCTATCTTAAAGATTAATAAGTCCAGGAAAAACCCTTTAAGCCAGACATCATGAAGATGGAAGTGAAAACTTCTTCATATTACTTGTTATGACAGAGCCGGCTTCTGCAAAAGGAAATGATAAACTGTTACAGCTCTGAAAGGGGCGAACACCTTGTCTGACCCGGTAGCCTTGTGCTCCGATGAAATCATTCAAAGGAAAAGTTTGAGATAGAACTGACCCATGACCAGCTGTTCAGCTATTTCTATGAAAACAGACAGGCGTTTAGAGGGAATGAGAAAACAGCGCACAACGCCAAAGCAATTTTTCGTTCTTATTCAACCCTTTTTTATACTTTCTATTTGATGATATATTGCTGATTCACGGAGGGGGGGGGGGGAGGGGCAGGAGGATAAGCACACTTCTTATATTCTTTTAACCCCACTACTTGGCATGACAATCTATAGGAAATTCTTTGTTATAAGTATTAAATAACAGATTTTGTACTAAAATCCTTTTCTGTGTTCTATCACAGGGAATTGTGTTTTCCTCCTACATTAGACATTATTGGAACGTAAGTGGATCTGGGTTTACTCTGCTACATCTCTATATCATTTAAATCTTCCACTAGGTTCACACCTGCGTTGGGGTTTCCGCTCTCGGGTTCCGCTCGGGGACCCAAAAAACACAAACCCAATTCATTTAAGGCTAAAGCCCCACTTTGCAGAAATGCTACTTTTTAATGTTGCAGATTTTTTTTGCGCTTTTGAGCCAAACCTGTTAGTGGCCACAGAAGGAATGGGAAATATCTAGGAAGTTCTTATACTTCTCCCTTCTTCTTAATCCACTCCTGCTCCTGGACTCAAAAAAGCAGCAAAACTGCAACAAATAAAAAAAGCAGCATTACCACAACGTACCCGCAAAAAACCCCTGATCCCATAGACTTTTGTCTCCACATTTTTCAAGTGGAATGGGTGACAGGATACCTGAACGGACATCGAACCCCAGTGTAAACTTAGCCTTAGGCCCTTCGGTAATCCGTTCAGATGCAGACCCCGGGAACGCAATACCAAACGCATTGGCAAGTGGTGAGCAGTGAAAGCACACGGACCCCATAGACTATAATGGGGTCCGTGTGCTTTCTGCGCGGTGTCCGCATGAGTCATGCAGACAGGAAAGTAGATCATGAAGTACTCGGACACTGTACGGAAAACACACGGACCCCATTGTAGTCTATGGGGTCCATGTGCTTTCATAAGCTCATTGCTTGTCGATATGTTCGGTATTTCATTCAGGGGAGGTCTCCATGCGGACTCCCCAGACGGATTACTGAATGCAGATATGAACCAGATCTTAGTGATCAATTTTGCACTGAATAGGTTATTTGTAAAGTAGCTTTTGCTCTCTCAGTGGGCTCTTGGAGAATAAGTGCTCATTTATATGGTCGTATCTTGTGAACAGCTGGACGACTGAAAAAAAAAAACACACCAAATTGATCAGGGTCACAGCGGTAATCATATTATGTATATCTTTTAGCCTTTTCCCATTTGGTACCTGCTGAGAGGCCCTCATTGCCATCTAGTTCTTGTCTACACTCATGTGAACAGGTAAGCACAGCCCAACGGATGCTGATTTTGACTGGAATAATTTTTTCCTATTCTTCACAGAAAGCTTCTGCAGTAATGCTTGAAGGGTTTCTTACATGCCCAGCAGGCAACATCTGCTTCTCTATTAGTAACACCGCAGCTTTTGTAGAGCCACATGTCATTGAGCAGGTTCGACTTAGGGCTATACTTGAGGGCATTGTCTTCCTCCCCTGGTTTTCACCCTTTAACCCCTGTTTGGTGATCTGAACTTTGCTGCAGGCAATCATCAGGTTGCACCATGTGTATATACTCTCCACTCTGGGACAGCTGACTAAGGCAGATCAAGAGGTGCTGGTGAATGGCACTGTTCTCTTCAAATTACATTACCACATCTGTCCACAGGTAGTTTATCTGGATTGAAGTCAATGAGGCTAAGCTGCAATTTCACGCACAACCTGTGGTCAGAGGTGGCAGAGTAGACAGTCATATCATTGCGTGACTATGTAAGCAGCAGCAACAATGGCTCTTAAAGGGGCTCTATCAGAAAAATCATGCTGATAGAGCCCCACATATGCGTGAATAGCCTTTAAAAAGGCTATTCAGGCACCGTAAAAGTTATATTAAACTACCCCCCCCTCTCCCGTTTTAAAATAAAACCCTAAAACAGAATGTGATAAACTTACCAAACGTGCACGGTGGGCGGCATTCAGGGTCCGATGTCTTCTTCATCCACGCCTCCTCTTCCTCCGATGTCCTCGGGTCCCGTCTTCTTCTGGCGCTCGCGAACTGACATTTGCTAAAAAAAATGGCCTGGGTGATATTTTGGTATCACAGTCACAGTTTGCTTGGTGCAGTATAGATTTTTAACATATTAGTGAATAACAGCAAAATCCTGCCTGTCTTCTTGCTGTAGTTGATGTTTGTGGTACATATAATATATATACACACATATATACACCAAAAGCTATTGTTTTAAATGTATTTTGTATATAAATGTGAGATTGAACATTAGTTTTAGGTGCAAATATGTGTTTTAGTGCATTTTTTCAAAACGTTATTTGTGTTTGTCACAAAGTTGCATGAAGGTGGATGTGGCTATCGATGACCTATTAAGACATATGTAATCTTCAGGTTGTCTACTTTAAAAAAATATATAGGGTTTAGGGGTTCACTTACTTTTCATGGTGTGTAATCCCTACATTTTATAGGATGATACTTTTTTTAACATTTCCAGCTTCAAAGCAGATATTTGTTCCTTCCAATTCTGGTGATTTTCTGAAGACACGTGCATGCGGGTGTAGGTCAAAGTGTAGGTCCCTCCCTACTTGCTACATCCCCATGTGTTGTGCTGCAGTTGGACATAAGGGGGAATAGAGGATTATGTAGATAATCTGTTTTTCCTTAGTCCAAAGAGCAGCACAAGCTACCCTCCCTTAAGCTCTATTGCTATATGTTCTGAATATTTTTTCGGAATGTCTTACTTTACTTTATAACTAACACAGGGAGGGGGAGGTTTCCCTGACCTCTTAAAGGGGAAGGTTGATTAATTAAAAGTTCCACCTGTCCTGACAGCACACAGGGGCAGGAATACCCTATGTGTTCTGCTGCTGTTTGGGCTAAGGGAAAACATATTATCTACCTAATCCTCCATTCTCTTTGCATGTTTTGAGCGGAAACCACACGGACCACATTATAATCTATGGGGTCCGTGGGTGTTCCAGTTAAGCACTTTTTAATGCATATAGGTTTCCATTTAGGGGGACCCCAAGTGGACATCAGTCCATCAAGTCCAAACTATAACCCTACAATTCCCTACAGTGTTGATCCAGGTGAAGGCAAAAAACCCCATGAGGCTTTTTGTTTGTTGATTTTCAGTTACTACTAGGGTAATACGGTGTTAGGTTTGTCTGTACCAACATTATAGACTCATTGGCCAAAATTTACTAATAGATATTGTAAGATTAGGCACCATAAAAATGTGCCACATTTATCACAGTGACTGATGTTGGATGATGAATCTGGTATATTTTCAGACTATCTAGCCTTTGTTTATACACAGTCCAGTCACATTAATGTGACTACCTGTCAAAATCCAGACTAACCACCTTTGGCAGAGCGGACCGCAAGCTGTCTGGATTATTGGGCATTTTATGTTCCATGTCAGTAGGAGCAGGAGAGGACTCTGAAAAGAGAAATGTGCTCAGGTAACCAGATCCCTGTCAATACTCCCTGTATCACCATCCCCAGTATCCATATCTGGGAGATGCGTGAGAGGAGGAGTAGTTGGAGAAGTTTGCCACAGAACCAGTAACATCCCTGGGCACCATCCTATAACCAAGGCTGTGGGATTGGACACTGTGCTGCTACTACTATCTCCATTTTGGAAGCTGACGTTTACACCTGTTGCAGTTGCTGAATAAAGCTGTTCCTTGTTCAACTACATCTCTGGCTTCCTGAGTTGCACCTATCTTACCATCAGGGTCCTTCTGAACATCATCGGCTCATTGAGGAGAGGCCTCTTCTCCATCTAGAAGCGCCCCTGGGGAAACTAAAACCACCATCAACCCAGGTAGTACTGCAGGACCCCCTCAATGGTGTCAGGCCCAGGAGCGGGGCTGGAGTGCTTGGTGGAGTGTACTCAGTCTAGCAGGTAGCATATCAGCCGCCACAAAAACTCCCATCCTCTGGTCTCCTCCATCTGGGATGCCGCAACTACAACCACCCACTGTCTTTATTTGAATATGTATTTTTATTACATTTTTTTATACACACTACTAAATAATGATGAATGGTACAAAACTTATAGCATAAAAAGATAATGTAAAAAATACAGTTTTGTTCTAATCCTCCACAGAAAAATTTAATAAAAGATGATCATTGAACTATGTCAAGGCCAATATAGTGCCATTAAACACTACAACGTCCTTCTGAAACAGCAAGTTGTTGTAAAGTGTTCAACTGGAATATTTAGGGCCCTCCAGGGGTATTGTTTCTAGTGGCCCACAGCCAGAACCCCAACAGATCATCTGTGCCAATACAGCGGCTACAGGTAATAACAATGCCACGCTGCTCACCCGCCATACCATGTGCACCACTGCACTACCTACCCCCTCTACACTATGCATGGCAAACAAGCAGAGTGGCTCCTGGAATCATTAACATGGCCCATACAACTATGGTACCCGTAACGGTGATTTTTAGGAATATGGTGCATGAATATGGTGAGTGTGCAGAGCCCAGCATGGAAATAATACTACGTGTTCTGGTAAACATCTGATCTGAGGGGTCCTAACAGTCTGAGAAACCTAAGAGATCGGTTGGGGTCCAATACCCAGGGTCCCTGCTGGTCAACTGTTTGAAGGGTCTACAGCAGTGGCATAAATAGCTGCGGTAGTGGCTGCCACAGTGCCCGGGACGTTAGGGGACCCATCAGGCCACAATGCTTTAATTTTTTTATTGGCTGTTACCTGCTGGAGTAACCCTCGGCCAATATGGCAGCATTATTGGTTGGGAGGGATTTTGTACCTAACAGACTCTATTTGAATATTTTGTGCATGTGCACATGATCAGATATATGTGCAGATTTTAATAAGTGCAGACCTCAATGTGGAAAATAAGAACTGTAATTTACTAGCATTAAAGTCAATGAGAAATTCTATTTCTCATGCATATGATGCAGATTTTTTTTCCCTGCAGAAATTGACCTATGGTAAAGATTTTAAAATCTGAAGAATGTTTATTTTTTTTTTTTTGTTCCGATGCAGATTTTAAAAATATTACCTTAAAGGGGTGTGGCCCGTGCTCCAATGAGTTAGGATTTGCCTCTCCGGAAATCATGCACTGCATGACTGTCTCTAAAGTGACCATAGGATCCGATACCATTAAATACTTCGGAATTCACTTATCTTCATCTTACTCGACCCTCTACTTGGTGGAGGATCTTATAAGTACTCCTGGACAAGTGTTGGCCCTTTCAAATCCCCCTATTAGGTAGAATTGCTGCAGTGAAGATGACCCTACTCCTTAAGCTCAGGACTAGGAAGGAGCAAATAGTATTCGAAACTCTAGTTTTGAATACCTCGCTCCATAGGATTGAATGGGAGCAGCTGGCGCTTAACCCCTTCGTGATCATTCCTTCCATTCATTCCTATGGGAGCAGAGGTATTCGAATCTAGGATTCGAATACTATTCGCTCAACACTACTCAGGACCTTAGGAAGGAGGGTCATCTTCACTGCAGCAATTCTACTTGTATTTCTTTGAGAACCTCCCAGTGGCGGTGCCCCACTTGGATCTTCGTGATCTTCAGTGGGCCATCTTCTAGTTTTTTTAGAATGGGAAACGCCATTTCATCCCTAGATCCGGATAATAAATAGAAAACTGGGAATAGTTGATGAGCGCTTCTGTAGCAGAGGAGAACAAAACTCCAGACAAATGAAAATTAGTGCCAAAACTTTATTGGTTCCAAAGGGACAATAAAAAGGCAAGATGTTTCAACGCCAATCTGTAGTCTTCATCAGGCCACTGTACATAACAAATGGAAACACGACACACAATATATATAGTCAATAAAACAGCTCAAATACATGCAATAGAAATAAAAATAAAATAGTATCTAGCAAATCAACTTTAGAGGGACTATGTACATTGATACACGGAGACAAATAAATATCAGATAGGTCTATAAAAATATATGTATAAAAAGTAATATCAATATCAACATCTTATAAAATATACATATACAAAAATAGTAAGTAAATAAAAATACTTAAAGACTAGTGCGCTGATGGTATGAATGTGACACGAAAGAACACATGAGCTGGAGGAGGATGACATTTGCCCTTTTATATAATATATGGAACTGGTCTATAATGGATCCAGTGCAGGTCTGTACGATGTTCCAGGCTGTATACGGTATTGAGCACTTTCTTTTTTTTAGTCTATGGTCGTTTTACTAAAACAACAACAAATTGCTCGGAAGAATCTGAAAAATATAGATATAACTTCATGAGAACTAATGCAAATTGTTGAACAGTGATCAGGATGGAGGAATGAAGGACAAGAGGCGTTAGTGACTTTAGAAGATGGGAACAGGCTCAATATCTGACTGTAAATCCCCTCTCATTATGGGGTATATACTGTATATAGATATTTATATATTCATTTCTTCAATGTATTGTAAAGTTATACAGTCCTGCCCATAACGTTTAGGCAGTGGCATAACTAGGAACGGTGGGGCCCCGTGGCGAACTTTTGACATGCCCCCCCCCCCCCCCCGACCAACGCCCGCCGAAGACCCCGAATGACAACCACACACACACACACACACACACACACACACACACACACACACACATTCCTGCGCTCTCTATTATTCCCCTTAGTGGCCCCTTCACACAGATTATAATAATCAGAGACCCAGGGGGAAATACAAACATAAAAAACAATGTTACTTACCTATCTCCAGCTCCACTGTAGTCCTCGGTGGTGTCGGCCTTCTTCAATGACGTCCGGAATGTCACATGACCCGGGACATCACATGACCAGGATCTGCGTCCCGGGTCATGTGATGCCAGGGAGCATCCAGAAGTAGGCCCAAACCTGCCCGAAGCGTGGAAAGGTAAGTAACACTTTTTTTATGTTCGCTTACCTCTCCTGGGCCTCCGCTCATTATACTCAAGGGTCTGAAAAGACCCCCGTGTATAATAATGATGTTTGTGGGGCCCGCAGCATCACTTACCGATCCCGGCCACTGCCAGGATCGGTAAGTAAATATGGCCCGTTACCGGCTGGAGCAACTCCAGCCGGTAACGGCCTATTAAGAAAAAGAAACGCAGGGGTAGCGGCTGTCGCTGGGCCCCTAATGTCCTGGGGCCTGTGGCAGCCGCTACCCCGATAGTTACACCACTGCGTTTAGGGGTATACCGGCCACTATTATAATGATCCTCGGAGTAACAGAGTGTATATATATATATATATATATATATATATATATATATATATATATATATATATATATATTAGATGGAGCTTTCTCTTACCTTGATGCCCGGCTCTCTCTGATTTCTATTTTACTGTTGGAGAAATAGAAGATTTCATGTATGACATGTCATTACATGATCTGTGACCCATCAATGTCATTATGTTTAATTCATTTTATTTGACACTTTTTTGCCCCATTAGGAGATTTTAGCTTTTGATCTTTTCTTGTAAAGAGGTTGTTCCACATCTTAAGCCTATCACCTATTCACAGGACTGGTGGGGGGTCTGACTGCGGGTACCGCCACCAATCATGTGAATGGGGGTTCTATGTTGTAGCTAGGCTTTCCTTTTCCGGGGGTAAAGGCTGAGTTCACTATTCTTACATGGTACCTACTGTATATACATAAAAATGCCTTGTTGTCCCCTCCCCCCCCCCCCCGATAATGAGCACCTGTCCTACTTGCCCCCTCTTCCACGAGCTATGCCCCCATCTATGACCACTTGTTTGAATTCTATAGGACTGCCAGCATATTCAGTATTTCTCAGTATTATTGCCATCAGTGAAGATTTATACAGTGATCCTTTCACGTGTAATGTCCTGCGGTTATGGCCACTATATATATATGACGTCAGTGTCTATGGGCTCCATTAGTATAAATACTGCCATAATTGTGATTATAACTTACTCAACCGACTCTGTACTGCCCCAGGCCAACTTTTTATTGCTTCCTGTCAGCCTGCAACAAATATAGTTTTTATTAGAATTAGTGAGATTAGGAAATCTACAGAAAATGCAATCTACATAATATATCTCTTAGACTAAGGCCCTATGTTGTGGAAACGCAGCTTTTTTTATTGCAGATTTTGTTGCGTTTTTGAGCTAAAGCCAGGAGTGGATTGAGCAGAAGGTAGAAGTCTAAGAACTTTCTATATATCTCCGGTGATCCTAAGCGTATGATGTCAATAGTAGAGCACTTAGGCCCAAAAGAGGTCATGGAAAGTGAGTATGAATGTTTTTATTTTCTTTCAACTCTCCTGGGCCTCTACATATTATAATCTGGGGTCTGAAGAGTATAATAATTTACTACAATGCATGTCACAGAAGCCATGATAGTTTTTCATAGATAAACCCCCAATTGTTTATTTTCATAAAAAAAAATTATTTGGGATATTCGAGTCAAATATGTCTGGGGACAAATCAGCTCACTAGAGATGAGCGAGTAGTATACGATTGAATACCTCGCTCCCATAGGAATGCGTGTAAGCGGCCGAACACCAAGGGGTTCTGCCGCTTACACGCATTCCTATGGGAGCGAGGTATTCGATCGAATACTACTCGCTCATCTCTACAGCTCACCCAACTCTACTCACCACAACTCCATTCACAGGACCCTATTCTTATCATCATTGGGGCACCCAGCAGATGCCCCTCACTAATCATACACTATAACCTATCCTATCTGTAGATAGGACCAGACTTAGAGGGTTCTGTGGCAATGTGAATTTGGATGGCATGACCACAGCTTTATTGCCCGTGTGTTCCTTAGGAGATCCCGTTATATTCTAGAAGACAGAAATTAGGAGATAAAGGCTTGTCTATTTGAGGAAAGGGCTTAAAATACTCACATATTATTGTCCTCAGCTCTTCTATTTTTTTTACAGCAGTTTAGGCTCCACCATTTACGTCTTGGCCTTAAGAAATCCGAAAGCAAACAAAATTCTTTACCCACTAATAATAAATTATCCATCTGTTACTATGAGACATCTACAATCTTATAAATCTGTAATATCTGTATATACCGTATAATCCTAATCTTATTGTCTCACTACTTACGGTGTTATAGTGTCCTCCATATTTGTTTTCATTTTCATCATTATTGGCCCATCGTCTTCCATGTCGCTGCTGGAGACATAACATACAATATAAGCTGCGATTCTCAAACATGACCATAGCAATCACTCCTGATATAAGTGAGCTTCAAAGTGTTACGTTGTTTTTATTTTTTTTGCTATTGTGTCGGGGGCAGCATTTCATGTATAATGTCCTGCGGTTATGGCCACTATATATATGACGTCAGTGCCTATGGGCTCCATTTGTATAAATACTGCTATAATTGTGGTAATAACTTACTCAACCGACTCCGTACTGCCCCAGGCCATCTTTATACTGCTTCTTATCAGCCTGTAACAAATACAGTTTTTGTTAGAATCAGTGAGATTAGGAAATCTACAGAAAATGCAATCTACGTAATATATCTCTTAGGGTGCATTCACACTACTGATGCGCTGCCTGATTCTGAACGTTAAAACACGTTCAGAATCAGCGGCGTATAAAGCAGTTCCCATTCATTTCAATGGGGAGCCGGCATACAAGCGCTCCACATTGAAATGAACAGGCTGCTTTTTTCACTACGAGCGCTCCCATTGAAGTGAATGGGAAGTGCTCGCGTGTACAGCTAGCTCTGCTCATTCCGAGCCGTACACGCCGGCACTTCCCATTCACTTCAATGGAAGCGCTCGTAGAGAAAAAAGCAGCCCGTTCATTTCAATGGGGAGCGCTCGTATGCCCGCTCCCATAGAAATGAATGGGAACTGCTTTATACGCGCTGATTCTGAACGTGTTTTAACGTTCAGAATCAGGCAGCGTATCAGTAGTGTGAATGCACCCTTAAAGGGGTTTTCTATGCAAATAATAATAATAATAATAATAATAATAATAATAATAATAATAATGTCTATTGGTGTTATTAATGGGTTAATAAATGTGCTTATATATTTGTTAGTGTGTTTTGAATGAGTTCTGGGTGTCCCTGGGGGCCCCTACTTTTGTTTACATCCTTCGGCTTCCTGCTATGTAACTACCTAATCCCTCTCACCTCTCTCCCCCTCCCATACACCCACTCCCTGTCTAGCTTTCCTTCCTATCCTAGCTATCCGATATGCCCTACCCCACCTACTCAGCCCAACCCCCCGGCCCATATTACATACTTATCCTCCTTTTCCACCATCACCTTTACTGCGCATGCGTAGACACGCAGTAGAGGTGATTTACTGGCAGCAATGCGCGCACACTGCTAAGAGAAGAGCACGCACCCTGCTAAGAGAAGAGCACGCACCCTGCCAATACAGGAGGAAGACCTGTCTCGCCGGAAGAACCCATGGATGGGCAAGTATGAATGAAGTGGATGGGTGGAGTAGTATTGATGATCCATTTTCGGAAATGGGGATTATCATAAATGTCCCACATTACCGCCCCAGGGATATGGGTAAATATAAAATTTTTTTTTATTAATAATGTTATTTAAAAAGTAGAAAAGGGAGGGTGTTTAGATTAGTGTAGGTTTTAATATCATGGACAACCCCTTTAAGACATAAAGACCAATCAGGCCAGAAATAGATCGGCTATTGGTTACTCTTTTACGATGGATTTGTAAGGTTTTTTTTATGTGAATGGAATAAAAATAAAAGCAAAATGAACAACATAGTTGTACGTAGCTATAGGAAGTGCAGATATAGTAATCGTACCCAAACCCTGGTACTTGTGGGCAGTGTTAGACTGAGACTGGGATGTCCAGAGTCCATCAGCAGAATTGATTCTAGAGGCCCACCCTACTATTGCTGGTGTACAAAGCATAAAAATGTCACTTTCCTGACAACCAGATTTATCATCATTTACAACATTATATAAACGATGACAGAACTCTACGCAGGAAAGAGCTGGTGTGGGGTTCTGTTTAGGCATGCAGACATGATGTGCAGTGAAAGGGGACACCCAGAGGCTAAAGGGGAAGCAGAGCAGGCTGTGGGCAGAAGCAGGGATCAGTATGTGAATATAGGCCGATTACTCCAGCAGGTAGTTGCATATTTAGAAAAAGGAGATGAATGCCGGCCCTGTTAAAAGTGTGGGCCCTATAGGAACGGATGCTTTGGTAATTGGCCAGCATACGGGCCCACTGGGGAACTCACTGGTACCCTGTTGGTCCAGTCCAAGCCTACCTGTGTTCGTCAAGAGGTTCCAATGCTATATATGAAGACAACAGCATTATAAATGGTACAAGATAGGTGGAGTCTTCTTACAGACTTGGCATTGGGGTTTAGGAGCTTAAGATTATGTCTCTGGGTGAATCTATTTTAAGTGAAACATAACTCGGGATTCCAAATGTTCAGTGTGAAATGCAGACCATAACAGTTGTAACTTACTCAAGTTCTTCATCACTGGGCCAATATATTATGAGTAGAGATGAGCGAACACTAAAATGTTCGAGGTTCGAAATTCGATTCGAACAGCCGCTCAATGTTCGTGTGTTCGAACGGGTTTCGAACCCCATTATAGTCTATGGGGAACAGATACTCGTTAAGGGGGAAACCCAAATCCGTGTCTGGAGGGTCACCAAGTCCACTATGACACCCCAGGAAATGATGCCAACACCTCTGGAATGACACTGGGACAGCAGGGGAAGCATGTCTGGGGGCATCTAACACACCAAAGACCCTCTATTACCCCAACATCACAGCCTAACAACTACACACTTTACACACTCAATACCACCTCTCTGACAGTAGGAAAACACCTTGAAACATGTGTATTTGGCACTTGCAGTGAGGAGAGCTTGTCACCAGCAGTGAATTTGGCCCTTGTAGTAAGTTGAGGTTGGCACCAACATTTGTTTTGAAAATCAGGGTGGATTGAGCCTCTAACCAGCAGAGTTTGGGCAAATTCATGGTGGAGGGAGCCTCTAAACACCCCAGTTTGGGCAAATTCATGGTGGAGGGAGCCTCTAAAAACCCCAGTTTGGACCAATTCATGGTGGAGGGAGCCTCTAACCAGCCCAGTTTGGGCAAATTCATGGTGGAGGGAGCCTCTAAAAAACCCAGTTTGGACCAATTCATGGTGGAGGGAGCCTCTAACCAGCCCAGTTTGGGCAAATTCATGGTGGAGGGAGCCTCTAACCAGCCCAGTTTGGACCAATTAATGGTGGAGGGAGCCTCTAACCAGCCCAGTTTGGACCAATTAATGGTGGAGGGAGCCTCTAACCAGCCCAGTTTGAACCAATTCATGGTGGAGGGAGCCTCTAAACAGCCCAGTTTGGGCAAATTCATGGTGGAGGGAGCCTCTAAAAAACCCAGTTTGGACCAATTCATGGTGGAGGGAGCCTCTAACCAGCCCAGTTTGGACCAATTAATGGTGGAGGGAGCCTCTAACCAGCCCAGTTTGGACCAATTCATGGTGGAGGGAGCCTCTAAACAGCCAAGTTTTGGGAAATTCATGGTGGAGGGAGCCTCTAACCAGCCCAGTTTGGACCAATTCATGGTGGAGGGAGCCTCTAAACAGCCAAGTTTTGGGAAATTCATGGTGGAGGGAGCCTCTAACCAGCCCAGTTTGGACCAATTCATGGTGGAGGGAGCCTCTAAAAAACCCAGTTTGGACCAATTCATGGTGGAGGGAGCCTCTAAACAGCCCAGTTTGGGCAAATTCATGGTGGAGGGAGCCTCTAACCAGCCCAGTTTGGACCAATTAATGGTGGAGGGAGCCTCTAAACAGCCCAGTTTGGGCAAATTCATGGTGGAGGGAGCCTCTAACCAGCCCAGTTTGGACCAATTCATGGTGGAGGGAGCCTCTAACCAGCCCAGTTTGGGCAAATTCATGGTGGAGGGAGCCTCTAAAAAACCCAGTTTGGACCAATTCATGGTGGAGGGAGCCTCTAACCAGCCCAGTTTGGGCAAATTCATGGTGGAGGGAGCCTCTAACCAGCCCAGTTTGGACCAATTAATGGTGGAGGGAGCCTCTAACCAGCCCAGTTTGGACCAATTCATGGTGGAGGGAGCCTCTAACCAGCCCAGTTTGGACCAATTAATGGTGGAGGGAGCCTCTAAACAGCCAAGTTTTGGGAAATTCATGGTGGAGGGAGCCTCTAACCAGCCCAGTTTGGACCAATTCATGGTGGAGGGAGCCTCTAAACAGCCCAGTTTGGGCAAATTCATGGTGGAGGGAGCCTCTAAAAAACCCAGTTTGGACCAATTCATGGTGGAGGGAGCCTCTAATTAGCCCAGTTTGGACCAATTAATTGTGGAGGGAGCCTCTAACCAGCCCAGTTTGGACCAATTAATGGTGGAGGGAGCCTCTAAACAGCCCAGTTTGGGCAAATTCATGGTGGAGGGAGCCTCTAACCAGCCCAGTTTGGACCAATTAATGGTGGAGGGAGCCTCTAACCAGCCCAGTTTGGACCAATTAATGGTGGAGGGAGCCTCTAACCACCCCAGTTTGGACCAATTCATGGTGGAGGGAGCCTCTAACCAGCCCAGTTTGGACCAATTCATGGTGGAGGGAGCCTCTAAAAAACCCAGTTTGGACCAATTCATGGTGGAGGGAGCCTCTAAACAGCCCAGTTTGGGCAAATTCATGGTGGAGGGAGCCTCTAAAAAACCCAGTTTGGACCAATTCATGGTGGAGGGAGCCTCTAACCAGCCCAGTTTGGACCAATTAATGGTGGAGGGAGCCTCTAAACAGCCAAGTTTGGACCAATTCATGGTGGAGGGAGCCTCTAAAAACCCCAGTTTGGACCAATTCATGGTGGAGGGAGCCTCTAACCAGCCCAGTTTGGACCAATTAATGGTGGAGGGAGCCTCTAACCAGCCCAGTTTGGACCAATTAATGGTGGAGGGAGCCTCTAACCACCCCAGTTTGGACCAATTCATGGTGGAGGGAGCCTCTAAACAGCCAAGTTTGGACCAATTCATGGTGAAGGGAGCCTCTAAAAACCCGTTTGGACCAATTCATGGTGGAGGGAGCCTCTAACCAGCCCAGTTTGGGCAAATTCATGGTGGAGGGAGCCTCTAAACAGCCCAGTTTGGGCAAATTCATGGTAGAGGGAGCCTCTAACCAGCCCAGTTTGGACCAATTAATGGTGGAGGGAGCCTCTAACCAGCCCAGTTTGGACCAATTAATGGTGGAGGGAGCCTCTAACCACCCCAGTTTGGACCAATTCATGGTGGAGGGAGCCTCTAAACAGCCAAGTTTGGACCAATTCATGGTGGAGGGAGCCTCTAAAAACCCCAGTTTGGACCAATTCATGGTGGAGGGAGCCTCTAACCAGCCCAGTTTGGACCAATTAATGGTGGAGGGAGCCTCTAAACAGCCAAGTTTTGGGAAATTCATGGTGGAGGGAGCCTCTAACCAGCCCAGTTTGGACCAATTCATGGTGGAGGGAGCCTCTAAAAAACCCAGTTTGGACCAATTCATGGTGGAGGGAGCCTCTAACCAGCCCAGTTTGGACCAATTCATGGTGGAGGGAGCCTCTAAACAGCCCAGTTTGGGCAAATTCATGGTGGAGGGAGCCTCTAAAAAACCCAGTTTGGACCAATTCATGGTGGAGGGAGCCTCTAATTAGCCCAGTTTGGACCAATTAATTGTGGAGGGAGCCTCTAACCAGCCCAGTTTGGACCAATTAATGGTGGAGGGAGCCTCTAAACAGCCCAGTTTGGGCAAATTCATGGTGGAGGGAGCCTCTAACCAGCCCAGTTTGGACCAATTAATGGTGGAGGGAGCCTCTAACCAGCCCAGTTTGGACCAATTAATGGTGGAGGGAGCCTCTAACCACCCCAGTTTGGACCAATTCATGGTGGAGGGAGCCTCTAACCAGCCCAGTTTGGACCAATTCATGGTGGAGGGAGCCTCTAAAAAACCCAGTTTGGACCAATTCATGGTGGAGGGAGCCTCTAAACAGCCCAGTTTGGGCAAATTCATGGTGGAGGGAGCCTCTAAAAAACCCAGTTTGGACCAATTCATGGTGGAGGGAGCCTCTAACCAGCCCAGTTTGGACCAATTAATGGTGGAGGGAGCCTCTAAACAGCCAAGTTTGGACCAATTCATGGTGGAGGGAGCCTCTAAAAACCCCAGTTTGGACCAATTCATGGTGGAGGGAGCCTCTAACCAGCCCAGTTTGGACCAATTAATGGTGGAGGGAGCCTCTAACCAGCCCAGTTTGGACCAATTAATGGTGGAGGGAGCCTCTAACCACCCCAGTTTGGACCAATTCATGGTGGAGGGAGCCTCTAAACAGCCAAGTTTGGACCAATTCATGGTGAAGGGAGCCTCTAAAAACCCGTTTGGACCAATTCATGGTGGAGGGAGCCTCTAACCAGCCCAGTTTGGGCAAATTCATGGTGGAGGGAGCCTCTAAACAGCCCAGTTTGGGCAAATTCATGGTGGAGGGAGCCTCTAACCAGCCCAGTTTGGACCAATTAATGGTGGAGGGAGCCTCTAACCAGCCCAGTTTGGACCAATTAATGGTGGAGGGAGCCTCTAACCACCCCAGTTTGGACCAATTCATGGTGGAGGGAGCCTCTAAACAGCCAAGTTTGGACCAATTCATGGTGGAGGGAGCCTCTAAAAACCCCAGTTTGGACCAATTCATGGTGGAGGGAGCCTCTAACCAGCCCAGTTTGGACCAATTAATGGTGGAGGGAGCCTCTAAACAGCCAAGTTTTGGGAAATTCATGGTGGAGGGAGCCTCTAACCAGCCCAGTTTGGACCAATTCATGGTGGAGGGAGCCTCTAAAAAACCCAGTTTGGACCAATTCATGGTGGAGGGAGCCTCTAAACAGCCCAGTTTGGGCAAATTCATGGTGGAGGGAGCCTCTAACCAGCCCAGTTTGGACCAATTAATGGTGGAGGGAGCCTCTAAACAGCCCAGTTTGGGCAAATTCATGGTGGAGGGAGCCTCTAACCAGCCCAGTTTGGACCAATTCATGGTGGAGGGAGCCTCTAACCAGCCCAGTTTGGGCAAATTCATGGTGGAGGGAGCCTCTAAAAAACCCAGTTTGGACCAATTCATGGTGGAGGGAGCCTCTAACCAGCCCAGTTTGGGCAAATTCATGGTGGAGGGAGCCTCTAACCAGCCCAGTTTGGACCAATTAATGGTGGAGGGAGCCTCTAACCAGCCCAGTTTGGACCAATTCATGGTGGAGGGAGCCTCTAACCAGCCCAGTTTGGACCAATTAATGGTGGAGGGAGCCTCTAAACAGCCAAGTTTTGGGAAATTCATGGTGGAGGGAGCCTCTAACCAGCCCAGTTTGGACCAATTCATGGTGGAGGGAGCCTCTAAACAGCCCAGTTTGGGCAAATTCATGGTGGAGGGAGCCTCTAAAAAACCCAGTTTGGACCAATTCATGGTGGAGGGAGCCTCTAATTAGCCCAGTTTGGACCAATTAATTGTGGAGGGAGCCTCTAACCAGCCCAGTTTGGACCAATTAATGGTGGAGGGAGCCTCTAAACAGCCCAGTTTGGGCAAATTCATGGTGGAGGGAGCCTCTAACCAGCCCAGTTTGGACCAATTAATGGTGGAGGGAGCCTCTAACCAGCCCAGTTTGGACCAATTAATGGTGGAGGGAGCCTCTAACCACCCCAGTTTGGACCAATTCATGGTGGAGGGAGCCTCTAATCAGCCCAGTTTGGACCAATTCATGGTGGAGGGAGCCTCTAAAAAACCCAGTTTGGACCAATTCATGGTGGAGGGAGCCTCTAAACAGCCCAGTTTGGGCAAATTCATGGTGGAGGGAGCCTCTAAAAAACCCAGTTTGGACCAATTCATGGTGGAGGGAGCCTCTAACCAGCCCAGTTTGGACCAATTAATGGTGGAGGGAGCCTCTAAACAGCCAAGTTTGGACCAATTCATGGTGGAGGGAGCCTCTAAAAACCCCAGTTTGGACCAATTCATGGTGGAGGGAGCCTCTAACCAGCCCAGTTTGGACCAATTAATGGTGGAGGGAGCCTCTAACCAGCCCAGTTTGGACCAATTAATGGTGGAGGGAGCCTCTAACCACCCCAGTTTGGACCAATTCATGGTGGAGGGAGCCTCTAAACAGCCAAGTTTGGACCAATTCATGGTGAAGGGAGCCTCTAAAAACCCGTTTGGACCAATTCATGGTGGAGGGAGCCTCTAACCAGCCCAGTTTGGGCAAATTCATGGTGGAGGGAGCCTCTAAACAGCCCAGTTTGGGCAAATTCATGGTGGAGGGAGCCTCTAACCAGCCCAGTTTGGACCAATTAATGGTGGAGGGAGCCTCTAACCAGCCCAGTTTGGACCAATTAATGGTGGAGGGAGCCTCTAACCACCCCAGTTTGGACCAATTCATGGTGGAGGGAGCCTCTAAACAGCCAAGTTTGGACCAATTCATGGTGGAGGGAGCCTCTAAAAACCCCAGTTTGGACCAATTCATGGTGGAGGGAGCCTCTAACCAGCCCAGTTTGGACCAATTAATGGTGGAGGGAGCCTCTAAACAGCCAAGTTTTGGGAAATTCATGGTGGAGGGAGCCTCTAACCAGCCCAGTTTGGACCAATTCATGGTGGAGGGAGCCTCTAAACAGCCCAGTTTGGGCAAATTCATGGTGGAGGGAGCCTCTAAAAAACCCAGTTTGGACCAATTCATGGTGGAGGGAGCCTCTAATTAGCCCAGTTTGGACCAATTAATTGTGGAGGGAGCCTCTAACCAGCCCAGTTTGGACCAATTAATGGTGGAGGGAGCCTCTAAACAGCCCAGTTTGGGCAAATTCATGGTGGAGGGAGCCTCTAACCAGCCCAGTTTGGACCAATTAATGGTGGAGGGAGCCTCTAACCAGCCCAGTTTGGACCAATTAATGGTGGAGGGAGCCTCTAACCACCCCAGTTTGGACCAATTCATGGTGGAGGGAGCCTCTAACCAGCCCAGTTTGGACCAATTCATGGTGGAGGGAGCCTCTAACCAGCCCAGTTTGGACCAATTAATGGTGGAGGGAGCCTCTAACCACCCCAGTTTGGACCAATTCATGGTGGAGGGAGCCTCTAAAAAACCCAGTTTGGACCAATTCATGGTGGAGGGAGCCTCTAAACAGCCCAGTTTGGGCAAATTCATGGTGGAGGGAGCCTCTAAACAGCCCAGTTTGGGCAAATTCATGGTGGAGGGAGCCTCTAACCAGCCCAGTTTGGACCAATTAATGGTGGAGGGAGCCTCTAACCAGCCCAGTTTGGACCAATTCATGGTGGAGGGAGCCTCTAAACAGCCCAGTTTGGGCAAATTCATGGTGGAAGGAGCCTCTAACCAGCAGAGTTGTGGGAAAGCAGGGTGGAGGGAGCCTCTAACCAGCAGAGTTGGTGGAAATCAGGGTGGAGGGAGCCTCTAACCAGCAGAGTTGGGGGAAATCATGTTGGAGGGAGCCTAGTATTAGCAGAATTGTGCAACGCTTATGGTGGATGAGTATGAGGATGCGGAGGAATTGGAGAGGTTGAGTACAGACATGGAGTTTCATGTTGGGGTGCTTTACACAGGTGGGCACAAAAATGAAGGCTCTATCCAGTGGTGGTTCATTTTTATCAAAGTGAGCCGGTCGGCACTCTCAGCTGACAGACGGGTGCGCTTGTCAGTGATGATGCCACCGGCTGCACTGAACACCCTCTCAGATAGGACGCTGGCGGCAGGACAGGACAGCACCTCCAAGGCATATAGGGCAAGTTCAAGCCACAGGTCCAACTTCGACACCCAATACGTGTAGGGCGCAGAGGGGTCGGAGAGGACAGGGCTGTGGTCGGAAAGGTATTCCCGCAACATGCGCCTATACTTCTCACGCCTGGTGACACTAGGACCCTCCGTGGCGGCACTTTGGCGAGGGGGTGCCATCAAGGTGTCCCAGACCTTAGACAGTGTGCCCCTCGTTTGTGTGGACCGGTGAGAACTTGGTTGCCTACTGGAGGAACTGCCCTCCCTGCCGCCACTGTCACATGCTGGAAACATCTCCATCATATTCTGCACCAATTGCCTGTGGCAAGCATTGATGCGATTGGCCCTCCCCTCTACCGGAATAAAAGACGAGATGTTGTTTTTATACCGGGGGTCAAGGATAGCAAAGATCCAGTACTGGTTGTCCTCCATGATTTTGACAATACGCTTGTCGGTTGTAAAGCACCCCAACATGAACTCAGCCATGTCTGCCACAGTGTTAGTTGGCATGACTCCTCTGGCCCCACCGGAAAGTTCAATCTCCATTTCCTCCTCATCCTCCATGTCTACCCATCCGCGCTGCAACAATGGGACGATTCGAAGTTGCCCGGAAGCCTCCTGTATCACCATCACATCATCGGACAACTCTTCTTCCTCCTCCTCCTCCTCCTCCTCCTCCTCCATTAAACGCAGTGAAGCGGACAGATGTGTGGACCTACTCTCCAGCTGTGACGGATCGGATGCTATCCCTAACTCCTCTGTGTGATCTGAGTTATCCCTGATGTCAATCAGGGATTCTCTCAGAACACACAAGAGCGGGATTGTAAGGCTCACCATCGCATCCTCAGAGCTCACCCTCCTTGTGGACTCCTCAAAGACCCGTAGGATGTCACAAAGGTCTCTCATCCATGGCCACTCATGGATGTGAAACTGAGGCAGCTGACTTTGTGGCACCCTAGGGTTTTGTAGCTGGTATTCCATCAAAGGTCTCTGCTGCTCAACCACTCTATTCAACATCTGAAACGTTGAGTTCCAGCGTGTGGGGACGTCGCACAAAAGCCGGTGTTGTGGCACATGCAGGCGTTGCTGGAGAGATTTTAAGCTAGCAGCGGCTACTGTCGACTTGCGAAAGTGGGCGCACATGCGCCGCACTTTCACCAGTAGCTCTGGAACATTGGGGTAGCTCTTTAGGAAACGTTGCACCACTAGGTTGAAGACGTGGGCCAGGCATGGAACATGTTGGAGTCCGGCAAGCTCCAGAGCTGCTACCAGGTTCCGGCCGTTATCACAAACGACCATGCCTGGGCCCAGGTGCAGCGGCTCAAACCATATTGCCGTCTCATCGAGGAGGGCATCCCTCACCTCGGAGGCAGTGTGCTGTCTGTCCCCCAAGCTGATCAGCTTCAGCACAGCCTGCTGACGTCTACCAACGCCAGTGCTGCAACGTTTCCAACTCGTAGCTGGGGTCAATCTAACAGCGGAGGAGGAGGCGGTGGCGGAGGAGGAGGCGGAGGAGGAGGCGGTAGAGGAGGAGGAGGAGGGGGGTGTTCTTCTCGTGTCCCTGCCAGGAATGTTAGGCGGGGAGACGAGGTACACCGGGCCAGTTTGGGAAGCAGTCCCAGCCTCAACTACATTTACCCAGTGTGCCGTCAGTGAAATGTAGCGTCCCTGTCCGCATGCACTTGTCCACGCGTCGGTGGTCAAGTGGACCTTTGTGCAAAGCGCGGAACTAAGGGCCCGCCTGATGTTGAGTGACACGTGCTGGTGCAAGGCGGGGACGGCACACCGGGAGAAGTAGTGACGGCTAGGGACGGCATAGCGAGGTGCCGCAGTTGCCATCAGGTCCAGGAAGGCGGGAGTTTCAACAAGCCGGAACGCCAACATCTCCTGGGCCAGCAGTTTAGCGATGTTGGCGTTCAAGGCTTGCGCGTGTGGGTGGTTAGCAGTGTATTTCTGCCGCCGCTCCAATGTCTGAGAGATGGTGGGTTGTTGTAAAGAAACGCCTGATGGTGCCTTTGATGGTGCAGGAGAAGGAGATAAGACAGGACCAGGGGAGGATGAGGTAGAAGTCAACAAAGTGGCGGAGGCAGATGAAGTGGTGTCCTGGCTCGTCCTCTGGAGTGCATCGCCAGCACAGTCAGCAGTGGCAGTGGCAGAGGCAGAGGCAGAGGCAGTGGCAGTGGCGTGAACGGCAGGCGGCCTTTGTCCTGCCGTTGCTGCCTGCCACTGATTCCAGTGCTTGGATTCCAAATGACGGCGCATTGAAGTGGTGGACAGGTTGCTCTTCTCAGAGCCCCTAATCAATTTCGAGAGGCAAATTGTGCAGACAACACTATATCTGTCCTCGGCGCATTCCTTGAAAAAACTCCACACCTTCGAGAAACGTGCCCTCGAGGTGGGAGTTTTTCGGGGCTGGGTACGAACTGGAACATCTTGGGAGATTCCGGGTGTGGCCTGGCTTCGCCTAAGCTGCTGACCTCTGCCTCTGCCTCTAGCTACCCTTTTTGGTGCTGCACCTGCCTCAACATCCACACTACTTTCCCCGCTTGACATCCCCCCTGTCCAGGTCGGGTCAGTGTCCTCATCATCCACCACTTCCTCTTCCAACTCCTGTCTCATCTCCTCCTCCCGCACAATGCGCCAGTCAACTGGATGCCCTGACGGCAACTGCGTCACATCATCGTCGATGAGGGTGGGTTGCTGGTCATCCACCACCAAATCGAACGGAGATGGAGGAGACTCTAGTGTTTGAGCATCTGGACACAGATGCTCCTCTGTTAGGTTCGTGGAATCGTGACGTGGAGAGGCAGGTTGAGGGACAATGAAAGGAGCGGAGAACAGCTCTGGGGAGCAGGGACAGTTTGGGTTATTGTTCTGTAAAGCTTCGGAATTTTGGGAGGAAGGAAGACAAGACTGTTGGGTAATAGGAGGAGAGGAGGCAGAGTCTGACTGGCTGCTGGACAATGTGCTGTAAGCGTTCTCTGACAGCCATTGCAAGACCTGTTCCTGGTTCTCGGGCCTACTAAGGTTTGTACCCTGCAGTTTAGTTAATGTGGCAAGCAACCCTGGCACTGTGGAGTGGCGCAATGCTTGCTGCCCCACAGGAGTAGGCACGGGACGCCCTGTGGCTTCACTGCTACCTTGCTCCCCAGAACCATTCCCCCGACCTCGCCCACGGCCTCGTCCACGTCCCTTTCCGGGAGCCTTGCGCATTTTGAATTCCTAGTTAGAAATTGGCACTGTATACCAGTAGTAAAAATTGTGGGTGCACGTAACCCCAATATATTCTTTGAATTCCCAGTCAGACACTGGCACTATATGGCAGTAGCAAGAAATGAGGGTATTTGTATTCCCAATATACTCTTTGAATTCCCAGTCAGACAATGGCAATGTATACCAGTAGTAAAAATTGTGGGTGCACGTAACCCCAATATATTCTTTGAATTCCCAGTCAGACACTGGCACTATATGGCAGTAGCAAGAAATGAGGGTATTTGTATTCCCAATATACTCTTTGAATTCCCAGTCAGACAATGGCACTGTATACCAGTAGTAAAAATTGTGGGTGCACGTAACCCCAATATATTCTTTGAATTACCAGTCAGAAACTGGCACTATATGGCAGTAGCAAGAAATGAGGGTATTTATAACCCCAATATATTCTTTGAATTCCCAGTCAGACAATGGCACTGTATACCAGTAGTAAAAATTGTGGGTGCACGTAACCCCAATATATTCTTTGAATTACCAGTCAGAAACTGGCACTATATGGCAGTAGCAAGAAATGAGGGTATTTGTATTCCCAATATACTCTTTGAATTCCCAGTCAGACAATGGCACTGTATACCAGTAGTAAAAATTGTGGGTGCACGTAACCCCAATATATTCTTTGAATTACCAGTCAGAAACTGGCACTATATGGCAGTAGCAAGAAATGAGGGTATTTATAACCCCAATATATTCTTTGAATTCCCAGTCAGACAATGGCACTGTATACCAGTAGTAAAAATTGTGGGTGCACGTAACCCCAATATATTCTTTGAATTCCCAGTCAGAAACTGGCACTATATGGCAGTAGCAAGAAATGAGGGTATTTGTATTCCCAATATACTCTTTGAATTCCCAGTCAGACAATGGCACTGTATACCAGTAGTAAAAATTGTGGGTGCACGTAACCCCAATATATTCTTTGAATTACCAGTCAGAAACTGGCACTATATGGCAGTAGCAAGAAATGAGGGTATTTATAACCCCAATATATTCTTTGAATTCCCAGTCAGACAATGGCACTGTATACCAGTAGTAAAAATTGTGGGTGCACGTAACCCCAATATATTCTTTGAATTCCCAGTCAGAAACTGGCACTATATGGCAGTAGCAAGAAATGAGGGTATTTGTATTCCCAATATATTCTTTGAATTCCCAGTCAGACAATGGCACTGTATACCAGTAGTAAAAATTGTGGGTGCACGTAACCCCAATATATTCTTTGAATTACCAGTCAGAAACTGGCACTATATGGCAGTAGCAAGAAATGAGGGTATTTATAACCCCAATATATTCTTTGAATTCCCAGTCAGACAATGGCACTGTATACCAGTAGTAAAAATTGTGGGTGCACGTAACCCCAATATATTCTTTGAATTCCCAGTCAGACACTGGCACTATATGGCAGTAGCAAGAAATGAGGGTATTTGTATTCCCAATATACTCTTTGAATTCCCAGTCAGACAATGGCACTGTATACCAGTAGTAAAAATTGTGGGTGCACGTAACCCCAATATATTCTTTGAATTACCAGTCAGAAACTGGCACTATATGGCAGTAGCAAGAAATGAGGGTATTTATAACCCCAATATATTCTTTGAATTCCCAGTCAGACAATGGCACTGTATACCAGTAGTAAAAATTGTGGGTGCACGTAACCCCAATATATTCTTTGAATTACCAGTCAGAAACTGGCACTATATGGCAGTAGCAAGAAATGAGGGTATTTGTATTCCCAATATACTCTTTGAATTCCCAGTCAGACAATGGCACTGTATACCAGTAGTAAAAATTGTGGGTGCACGTAACCCCAATATATTCTTTGAATTACCAGTCAGAAACTGGCACTATATGGCAGTAGCAAGAAATGAGGGTATTTATAACCCCAATATATTCTTTGAATTCCCAGTCAGACAATGGCACTGTATACCAGTAGTAAAAATTGTGGGTGCACGTAACCCCAATATATTCTTTGAATTCCCAGTCAGAAACTGGCACTATATGGCAGTAGCAAGAAATGAGGGTATTTGTATTCCCAATATATTCTTTGAATTCCCAGTCAGACAATGGCACTGTATACCAGTAGTAAAAATTGTGGGTGCACGTAACCCCAATATATTCTTTGAATTACCAGTCAGAAACTGGCACTATATGGCAGTAGCAAGAAATGAGGGTATTTATAACCCCAATATATTCTTTGAATTCCCAGTCAGACAATGGCACTGTATACCAGTAGTAAAAATTGTGGGTGCACGTAACCCCAATATATTCTTTGAATTCCCAGTCAGACACTGGCACTATATGGCAGTAGCAAGAAATGAGGGTATTTGTATTCCCAATATACTCTTTGAATTCCCAGTCAGACAATGGCACTGTATACCAGTAGTAAAAATTGTGGGTGCACGTAACCCCAATATATTCTTTGAATTACCAGTCAGAAACTGGCACTATATGGCAGTAGCAAGAAATGAGGGTATTTATAACCCCAATATATTCTTTGAATTCCCAGTCAGACAATGGCACTGTATACCAGTAGTAAAAATTGTGGGTGCACGTAACCCCAATATATTCTTTGAATTACCAGTCAGAAACTGGCACTATATGGCAGTAGCAAGAAATGAGGGTATTTGTATTCCCAATATACTCTTTGAATTCCCAGTCAGACAATGGCACTGTATACCAGTAGTAAAAATTGTGGGTGCACGTAACCCCAATATATTCTTTGAATTACCAGTCAGAAACTGGCACTATATGGCAGTAGCAAGAAATGAGGGTATTTATAACCCCAATATATTCTTTGAATTCCCAGTCAGACAATGGCACTGTATACCAGTAGTAAAAATTGTGGGTGCACGTAACCCCAATATATTCTTTGAATTCCCAGTCAGAAACTGGCACTATATGGCAGTAGCAAGAAATGAGGGTATTTGTATTCCCAATATACTCTTTGAATTCCCAGTCAGACAATGGCACTGTATACCAGTAGTAAAAATTGTGGGTGCACGTAACCCCAATATATTCTTTGAATTACCAGTCAGAAACTGGCACTATATGGCAGTAGCAAGAAATGAGGGTATTTATAACCCCAATATATTCTTTGAATTCCCAGTCAGACAATGGCACTGTATACCAGTAGTAAAAATTGTGGGTGCACGTAACCCCAATATATTCTTTGAATTCCCAGTCAGAAACTGGCACTATATGGCAGTAGCAAGAAATGAGGGTATTTGTATTCCCAATATATTCTTTGAATTCCCAGTCAGACAATGGCACTGTATACCAGTAGTAAAAATTGTGGGTGCACGTAACCCCAATATATTCTTTGAATTACCAGTCAGAAACTGGCACTATATGGCAGTAGCAAGAAATGAGGGTATTTATAACCCCAATATATTCTTTGAATTCCCAGTCAGACAATGGCACTGTATACCAGTAGTAAAAATTGTGGGTGCACGTAACCCCAATATATTCTTTGAATTCCCAGTCAGACACTGGCACTATATGGCAGTAGCAAGAAATGAGGGTATTTGTATTCCCAATATACTCTTTGAATTCCCAGTCAGACAATGGCACTGTATACCAGTAGTAAAAATTGTGGGTGCACGTAACCCCAATATATTCTTTGAATTACCAGTCAGAAACTGGCACTATATGGCAGTAGCAAGAAATGAGGGTATTTATAACCCCAATATATTCTTTGAATTCCCAGTCAGACAATGGCACTGTATACCAGTAGTAAAAATTGTGGGTGCACGTAACCCCAATATATTCTTTGAATTACCAGTCAGAAACTGGCACTATATGGCAGTAGCAAGAAATGAGGGTATTTGTATTCCCAATATACTCTTTGAATTCCCAGTCAGACAATGGCACTGTATACCAGTAGTAAAAATTGTGGGTGCACGTAACCCCAATATATTCTTTGAATTACCAGTCAGAAACTGGCACTATATGGCAGTAGCAAGAAATGAGGGTATTTATAACCCCAATATATTCTTTGAATTCCCAGTCAGACAATGGCACTGTATACCAGTAGTAAAAATTGTGGGTGCACGTAACCCCAATATATTCTTTGAATTCCCAGTCAGAAACTGGCACTATATGGCAGTAGCAAGAAATGAGGGTATTTGTATTCCCAATATACTCTTTGAATTCCCAGTCAGACAATGGCACTGTATACCAGTAGTAAAAATTGTGGGTGCACGTAACCCCAATATATTCTTTGAATTACCAGTCAGAAACTGGCACTATATGGCAGTAGCAAGAAATGAGGGTATTTATAACCCCAATATATTCTTTGAATTCCCAGTCAGACAATGGCACTGTATACCAGTAGTAAAAATTGTGGGTGCACGTAACCCCAATATATTCTTTGAATTCCCAGTCAGACACTGGCACTATATGGCAGTAGCAAGAAATGAGGGTATTTGTATTCCCAATATACTCTTTGAATTCCCAGTCAGACAATGGCACTGTATACCAGTAGTAAAAATTGTGGGTGCACGTAACCCCAATATATTCTTTGAATTACCAGTCAGAAACTGGCACTATATGGCAGTAGCAAGAAATGAGGGTATTTATAACCCCAATATATTCTTTGAATTCCCAGTCAGACAATGGCACTGTATACCAGTAGTAAAAATTGTGGGTGCACGTAACCCCAATATATTCTTTGAATTCCCAGTCAGACACTGGCACTATATGGCAGTAGCAAGAAATGAGGGTATTTGTATTCCCAATATACTCTTTGAATTCCCAGTCAGACAATGGCACTGTATACCAGTAGTAAAAATTGTGGGTGCACGTAACCCCAATATATTCTTTGAATTACCAGTCAGAAACTGGCACTATATGGCAGTAGCAAGAAATGAGGGTATTTATAACCCCAATATATTCTTTGAATTCCCAGTCAGACAATGGCACTGTATACCAGTAGTAAAAATTGTGGGTGCACGTAACCCCAATATATTCTTTGAATTACCAGTCAGAAACTGGCACTATATGGCAGTAGCAAGAAATGAGGGTATTTGTATTCCCAATATACTCTTTGAATTCCCAGTCAGACAATGGCACTGTATACCAGTAGTAAAAATTGTGGGTGCACGTAACCCCAATATATTCTTTGAATTACCAGTCAGAAACTGGCACTATATGGCAGTAGCAAGAAATGAGGGTATTTATAACCCCAATATATTCTTTGAATTCCCAGTCAGACAATGGCACTGTATACCAGTAGTAAAAATTGTGGGTGCACGTAACCCCAATATATTCTTTGAATTCCCAGTCAGAAACTGGCACTATATGGCAGTAGCAAGAAATGAGGGTATTTGTATTCCCAATATATTCTTTGAATTCCCAGTCAGACAATGGCACTGTATACCAGTAGTAAAAATTGTGGGTGCACGTAACCCCAATATATTCTTTGAATTACCAGTCAGAAACTGGCACTATATGGCAGTAGCAAGAAATGAGGGTATTTATAACCCCAATATATTCTTTGAATTCCCAGTCAGACAATGGCACTGTATACCAGTAGTAAAAATTGTGGGTGCACGTAACCCCAATATATTCTTTGAATTCCCAGTCAGAAACTGGCACTATATGGCAGTAGCAAGAAATGAGGGTATTTGTATTCCCAATATACTCTTTGAATTCCCAGTCAGACAATGGCACTGTATACCAGTAGTAAAAATTGTGGGTGCACGTAACCCCAATATATTCTTTGAATTACCAGTCAGAAACTGGCACTATATGGCAGTAGCAAGAAATGAGGGTATTTGTATTCCCAATATATTCTTTGAATTCCCAGTCAGACAATGGCACTGTATACCAGTAGTAAAAATTGTGGGTGTATATAGCCCCAATTCTATTGCTAGGGGACTTGCAGGGTATTTCTGGGGTGAAGGTGGGGGGGCACACCGTTGGAACGGGTATCGGGGTATATATCGGGTATACGGGAATACACTGACAGTGTATTCCATTCAGGATCCTGGGAAAGCTGGGTTGCGGCGATTGAGCCCGTCAGTGCCACGTTACACTGACAAGCTTCTCCCTGGAATTTAGCTCTTACAAGAGCTGTTGGTTGTCTTCTCCTTCCTATCCTAGCCTGTCCCTGCCTACCCAGAATCTAAGCCCTAGCTAGCTGGACGGAAACCTCCGTCCTCGGTGAATTGCAAGCTCAGAATGACGCGAAGCTGGGCGGCGCTGTTCTTTTAAATTAGAGGTCACATGTTTTCGGCAGCCAATGGGTTTTGCCTACTTTTTTCAACGTCACCGGTGTCGTAGTTCCTGTCCCACCTACCCTGCGCTGTTATTGGAGCAAAAAAGGCGCCAGGGAAGGTGGGAGGGGAATCGAGTAATGGCGCACTTTACCACGCGGTGTTCGATTCGATTCGAACATGCCGAACAGCCTAATATCCGATCGAACATGAGTTCGATAGAACACTGTTCGCTCATCTCTAATTATGAGAGATCCCGACGGTCTATAATATGAAATACAGTTCTGGTTAGAGAAGTAGATGCTAAGGAAGCCTAAATAAATGTTATTGGATAATACAAGGACATTAATGTAACAGTAAGGAGAAAATGTCATATATTAGGTACAGTAGTAGTAAGCATTAGAGATGAGCGAACACTGTTCGGATCAGCCGTTCTGAACAGAACGCTCCCATAGAAATGAATGGAAGCAGCTGACACGTACACTTTGCCGGCGGCCGGTCGCTTAACCCCCCACGTGCCGGCTACATCCATTCATTTCTATGGGAGCGTGCTGTTCGCTCATCTCTGGTAAGCATCAAGAATCTTTTTTTTTTTTTTAAATGTAGATTGTGAGCCCCATATACATCTTATCAGTAAGTCTTTGTAAAATGGGAGGAAATCCATGCAAACACAGGGAGAACATACAGACTCCTTGCAGATGTTGTTCCTGGCAGGATTCGAACCCAGGACTCCAGTGCTGCAATGCTAACCACTGAACCACAGTGTTGCCCCCTGGCATCAAGAATCTTGTCCAATCTATAATATCAGTATATAATCCCATTCTCACTATTTTTCTACTTACAGTTCCGTGTCCTCTTCCATGTATGATGATGTACTCTCGCTTTCCATATCCTCCTCTTCCTCCTTTTCCTCACTGTTGGATACAGAACATACATTATATATATATATATATATATATATATATATATATATATATATATATATATACAGTCCTATGAAAAAGTTTGGGCACCCCTATTAATCTTAATCATTTTTAGTTCTAAATATTTTGGTATTTGCAACAGCCATTTCAGTTTGATATATCTAATAACTGATGGACACAGTAATATTTCAGGATTGAAATGAGGTTTATTGTACTAACAGAAAATGCGCAATATGCATTAAACCAAAATTTGACCGGTGCAAAAGTATGGGCACCTCAACAGAAAAGTGACATTAATATTTAGTAGATCCTCCTTTTGCAAACATAACAGCCTCTAGTCACTTCCTGTAGCTTTTAATCAGTTCCTGGATCCTGGATAAAGGTATTTTGGACAAACAATTCAAGTTCAGTTAAGTTAGATGGTCGCCGAGCATGGACAGCCCGCTTCAAATCATCCCACAGATGTTCAATGATATTCAGGTCTGGGGACTGGGATGGCCATTCCAGAACATTGTAATTGTTCCTCTGCATGAATGCCTGAGGATTTGGAGCGGTGTTTTGGATCATTGTCTTGCTGAAATATCCATCCCCGGCGTAACTTCAACTTCGTCACTGATTCTTGAACATTATTCTCAAGAATCTGCTGATACTGAGTGGAATCCATGCGACTCTCAACTTTAACAAGATTCCCGATGCCGGCATTGGCCACACAGCCCCAAAGCATGATGGAACCTACACCAAATTTTACAGTGGGTAGCATGTGTTTTTCTTGGAATGCTGTTTCTTTTTGGACGCCATGCATAACGCCTTTTTTTATAACCAAACAACTCAATTTTTGTTTCCAAAATGAAGCTGCCTTGTCCAAATGTGCTTTTTCATACCTCAGGCAACTCTATTTGTGGCGTACGTGCAGAAACGGCTTCTTTCTCATCACTCTCCCATACAGCTTCTATTTGTGCAAAGTGCGCTGTATAGTTGACCGATGCACAGTGACACCATCTGCAGCAAGATGATGCTGCAGCTCTTTGGAGGTGGTCTGTGGATTGTCCTTGACTGTTCTCACCATTCTTCTTCTCTGCCTTTCTGATATTTTTCTTGGCCTGCCACTTCTGGGCTTAACAAGAACTGTCCCTGTGGTCTTCCATTTCCTTACTATGTTCCTCACAATGGAAACTGACAGGTTAAATCTCTGAGACAACGTTTTGTATCCTTCCCCTGAACAACTATGTTGAACAATCTTTGTTTTCAGATCATTTGAGAGCGGGCTGTCCATGTTCGGCGACCATCAAACTTAACTGAACTTGAATTGTTTTGTAGAAAGAAATGGTCCAAAATACCTTCATCCAGGATCCAGGAACTGATTAAAAGCTACAGGAAGCGACTAGAGGCTGTTATCTTTGCAAAAGGAGGATGTACTAAATATTAATGTCACTTTTCTGTTGAGGTGCCCATATTTTTGCACCGGTCAAATTTTGGTTTAATGCATATTGCGCATTTTCTGTTAGTACAATAAACCTCATTTCAATCCTGAAATATTACTGTGTCCATCAGTTATTAGATATATCAAACTGAAATGGCTGTTGCAAACACCAAAATATTTAGAACTAAAAATGATTAAGATTAATAGGGGTGCCCAAACTTTTTCATAGGACTGTATATATATATATATATATATATATATATATATATATATATAGACTCTCTTGTATAAAATCCTGGTAATAATCTCTCCCTTAAAGAAGACCTTTCATGTCCTCTGGCTGACAGTACACTGAATTCAGCTTACTATCAGCTTTCCCGGTATGTGATCGGGTGCGGGAGATATCAGTGCTGTTAGTTTTGGCACCGATAGCTCTCCACCTTCAGAAGGTTGGGCCTCCACCATCACCGCCATTGCTGGGCAGTAAGGAACGCCACCCCCGACCGTACTCTTCCATAGCATTGTAGTGTGGCAGGGAGGGGTGGGCATACCTTACCTCCCAGAGATGGCACTGAGCTATAACGCCCGACCTTCTGGAGGAGATAGGCTGAAATAAAATGGTTGCTAGACGTAGTGTATCTTGACATTATTTTCTCTTCTGTATGTTGCCTCTTGGTGATATATTTTAGTCCAGTATTTTGGAATGAAAAACTGGCACATCCAAATAAAAATGTGCAATGTTTTACTACCAGAGAATATAGTATAACACTAAATACCATGATTTTGCATTATACTGTGAGTGGGTTTGTGCCTACGACCAACATATCAAGGAAGCCTGCTGCTCTATCACAGTGATACGCCCCTCTTGTACCCCATGGCCATTAATAATAAAATTCATATCAGCTACACTCATCTGCTCACTGAGTTCGGCGGCATCTCGGGTACATATTGCATGTGGATTGTGTAATCCCAGTGTAACAATGGGAATTCACTGAGAATAAGCATTCGTATGAATGGTCACTGATGGTCAGACCATTAAAAAGACCCTGAGGCTGGTGAGGGTTGCAATGTTCATACAGAGCAGGGCCCATGGTAGTCTTAATCCACCCTTGGCAAATACATATGTCATATATAAAATGCACCAAAATAGCAGCTACAGCAGAGGCGCAACAACACGGATATATCTGCCCCAGTGACAGTAAGAATAAAATATACTAAGAAACCTCTTGTGACACCAACTTACAAAATTGTATCTAGGCCCGGCCATCGCGAAACACTGCCAAATGTACGGCTGCAATAGAAAATACAGATCTGGTTAGAAACATTATCACCGTGAAGCCCATAGAATCCCATATTTGTACTACTCGCCTCTCAGATGGAGAGAATCAGCGGAATCCATACACTGTATCCCTATATTTCTATACATTGTGCAGCACAGTACGAGACGTTACATTTGGTAGAACTTCAGCACATTTATGACATTACTCCAATGACCCCTCTGCTTTCCTCTGGGAATAATCTTCATTGTTCTAGTCAGTAACCCATTCCCGCCACGGGTATTTTTCGATTTTCATTTTTGACTCCCCCCCCACCACCACCACACACACACACACACACACACACACACCACCCCTCAAACCCCATAACTTTTTTATTTTTTAATTTTCCGCATATGAGCTCTTAATGTTTGCAGGACAAATTGTTTTTCATGATGCCACCATTATTATTCTGTATAATGTACTGTGAAACTGGAAAAAAATTCAGAATGGGGTGGATTTGAAGAAAATGTGCATCTGTGCAATTTCCTTACGGGCTTTGTTTTTACGACGTTCACTGTGCAGCCAAAATGACCTGTCCCCTGTATTCTATGTTTCAGTACGATTCCGGGGATACCAAATTTATATGGTTTTATTTACATTTTAACCCCTTAACAAAAATCCAAAACTGTGCCAATTTTTTTTTTTCTAAAAGTCGCCATATTCTGACACCCATAACTTTTTTTATACTTCCATGTATGAGGATGCATAGGGTGTGTTTTTTATGCGCTGTCAGGTGTAATTTTCAGTTCTATCATTTTGGGGAATTGCTATTGCTTTGATCACTTTTTATTCAAATTTTTATCAGAGGCAAAAAGTAAAAAAAACTGCGGTTTGGCACTATTGATTTTTTTCCCCGCCATTTACCATATGGGAAAAATATTTTTATAGATTTGTAGACCCGGCATTTTTGCACACAGGGATACCTAAAGTGTATGTGTTTCACAGTATTTAAGTACTTCTATATGTGTACTAGGGAAAGGGGGGGTGACTTGAATTTTTAATACTTTTTATTTTTTTATATATTTTTTTTTACTTGTTTTAAAAGATGAATGGTTGCATTTATTAGAACCCCTAGGGGTCTTGAACTCCAGGGGGTCTTATCACTAATGCAATGTATTACAATGCTAATGCATTGCAAAAAATCATAATTTCTTTTACATAGAGTAGCCTGCAAAAGAAAATAATTGCAGACAGGCTGGGGAGTCTTTACAAGGCTCCCGGCTGTCATGCCAACATGACGTCGGTCCCAGAGCTTACTCCAGGCGCTGGCAATCACTGGCAAAATGGCGGCACTCACACACCTCCAGGAAAATGGCGCCTCGGTCAGCTTTGACCGAGGCGCCAGAAGGATTAATGCCTTGGCATTAGCACATGGTGTCTGCTGTATGACAGCCGCCCGGCTCCTGAATGGCCGCCATAGTCAAACACCCTACTAATACGGCAGATGTCAGGAAGGGGTTAAAAGTCGAAAGCAACTTTATCTGGAATCGTTGAGAATATGTGGGAATGAGAGTGGTAATGCCATGATTTACCATCACTACGGAGTACAACCTTTATTGGTATATATATTACTCTGCTATATAGTTACAAGAAGATAAGAGCTTTAAGAAGATACATACCGGAATGCTGGCTTGGCCTTCTTTATTCGCTGAATCCATCTGTTACATGAATACACAAAGAAAAACAATTATTCATCTTACATCAACACATTTACCAAAATCAACACATTTACCAAAATGGCCTCATTGAAACCAATCCAAACACTACTAGTCCCAATTTTTCTTGATATCCTTACATCTCATGTGGATAGCTTTCCTCTTGTCTCTCCATCCTATTGAAGAAGAAGGAAAACAATTGAGAATTTATTGTATCTGCTTCATAGCTCTATAACAGGACAACACTCATTTTTGTTCCATTTTTTTTTTTTTTTTTTTTTTTTTTTTTTTAAGCTAAAGAGTTTTTCTACACAACTATGGCTTGATTTGCATGTGTTACAACAAATCTGCCATGTCTGAACTTGTCTTTAGGCTCCATGCTAAGACAGAGTCCACTGGGATTCTCCATACTAGGACTCACATGGAGCTTCCTATGGGAAAGAAAGTTCAGGAGAGTTTGGATGACATGGAGAGCGACTCTGTATCATCAAGTAGCCCTCGACTACCGGAAAAATTATACATTTACTAGAAGGACACATTTACCTCACTCCAATTGCAACCAAATCGCTCCAATCACTCTTCTGAATCACTCACCAACAAAAAAACCTTATAATGGAATAAAAATAAGAACATTTACAACAAACATTGAGACAGATTTGTTATTCCTGTCGATGTTTTAGACAGTAGAAATTTAGACTAGACAGGGTTAAACTGTACCAGATTTACCAGATTTATCACAAATCTGACCTATCTTTACACTGTCTAGTCTGAATTACACCACATATTTAAGTGGAGTCATTTTGACCAAAAATGTGCTAATTAGAGATGAGCGAGTAGTATTTGAATGAATACCCCGCCATAGGAATGTGTGTAAGCGGCCGAACACCAAGGGGTTAAACGCATCGAATATTCGATGTACTTAACCCCTTGGTGTTCGGCCGCGTACACGCATACCTATGGTAGGGAGGTATTCGATCGAATACTACTCGCTCATTTCTAGCGCTAATATTTGGAGGAGAAAGGTCTGTAGCTGACCCTCAGCTCAATAAATAATCATTCAGTAATATGTAAATGAAATGATAGAAAGACACAGAAAAAAAGACAGCTGGTCATTATATGGTTAACATTTATAAAATAAAAATAAGAAAATAACAGAATATAAGTAGGGAAACAAGACAAAGTATACTCACACTCCACTACTAACTCAACCCTCAATTGAGCGTCCCCTCATCAGCTGCTTATATACTGCCATGTGATGTCAGACCATTCCATGACATCATCAACAGCAGTAGAAAGAGTATCTATGGGACATGGCATGGATCTACATCCCATCCCATACATGGATCTACATCCCATCCCATACATGGATCTACATCCCATCCCATACATGGATCTACATCCCATCCCATACATGGATCTACATCCCATCCCATACATGGATCTACATCCCATCTCATACATGGATCTACATCCCATCCCATACATGGATCTACATCCCATCCCATACATGGATCTACATCCCATCCCATACATGGATCTACATCCCATCCCATACATGGATCTACATCCCATCCCATACATGGATCTACATCCCATCCCATACATGGATCTACATCCCATCCCATACATGGATCTACATCCCATCCCATACATGGATCTACATCCCATCCCATACATGGATCTACATCCCATCCCATACATGGATCTACATCCCATCCCATACATGGATCTACATCCCATCCCATACATGGATCTACATTCCATCTCATACATGGATCTACATCCCATCCCATACATGGATCTACATCCCATCCCATACATGGATCTACATTCCATCTCATACATGGATCTACATCCCATCTCATACATGGATCTACATCCCATCCCATACATGGATCTACATCCCATCCCATACATGGATCTACATCCCATCCAGGATACATGGAATGGTCTTTTGAAAATTGGAAAACAACAGCGCCACACCTGCCCACAGGTTGTGTGTTGTATTGTAGTTATGCTCTTGGGGTGAATGGGACTAAGCAGAAATTTCACACACAAATGTTGGGCATATAGGTATCTAGTTTTTAGAAGTTCTGCGATTTCTGATCCTTTTGAACCCTTTATCCCGCCCCCACCTTCACCCAACTCCCTTAAATCTCATACAAAGGATATGAATGTAACTATCGAAATACAATGTAATTTTGATTTATTAAGATTAATAAAGTGACAGATTTATGTCAGTTATTAATATTTCCCAATTGTCTCTATTCTATACATAATCATGTATGGATTCCAAAACGATGGATAGATAGATAGATAGATAGATAGATAGATAGATAGATAGATAGATAGATAGATAGATAAAAGAGATAGATAGGAGATTGGTAGATAGATAGATAGATAGATAGATAGATAGATAGATAGATAGATAGATAGATAGATAGATAGATAGATAGATAGATAGATAGATAGATAGATAGAAGAGATAGATAGGAGATTGGTAGATAGATAGATAGATAGATAGATAGATAGATAGATAGATAGATAGATAGATAGATAGATAGGAGATTGGTTGATAGATAGATAGATAGATAGATAGATAGATAGATAGATAGGAGAGATGGCATAAAACATAACTATGGAAATAAACAGGAGATAACACAGAGCATACTCACACTCCACTGCTAACTGTAACCCTCAAGTGAGTGTCCCCTCAGCAGCTGCTTATATACTGTCACGATGATGTCAGACCATTCCGTGAGCAGTAGCAACAGTATCTATGGCACATGGCATGGATCTACAACCGTTTATGGATTAAAAATATATATGTCTGTTCTCTTCAAATTACTTTACCACATCTGTCCACAGGTAGTTTATCTGGATTGAAGTCAATAAGACTAAGCTGCAATTTCTCTCACAACCTGTGGACAGAGGAGGCAGAGTAGACAGTCATATCATTGCGTGACTATTAGAGATGAGCGAACAGTGTTCTATCGAACTCATGTTCGATCGGATATTAGGCTGTTCGGCATGTTCGAATCGAATCGAACACCGCGTGGTAAAGTGCGCCATTACTCGATTCCCCTCCCACCTTCCCTGGCGCCTTTTTTGCTCCAATAACAGCGCAGGGTAGGTGGGACAGGAACTACGACACCGGTGACGTTGAAAAAAGTAGGCAAAACCCATTGGCTGCCGAAAACATGTGACCTCTAATTTAAAAGAACAGCGCCGCCCAGCTTCGCGTCATTCTGAGCTTGCAATTCACCGAGGACGGAGGTTTCCGTCCAGCTAGCTAGGGCTTAGATTCTGGGTAGGCAGGGACAGGCTAGGATAGGAAGGAGAAGACCCAACAGCTCTTGTAAGAGCTAAATTCCAGGGAGAAGCTTGTCAGTGTAACGTGTGGCACTGACGGGCTCAATCGCCGCAACCCAGCTTTCCCAGGATCCTGAATGGAATACACTGTCAGTGTATTCCCGTATACCCGATATATACCCCGATACCCGTTCCAACGGTGTGCCCCCCCACCTTCACCCCAGAAATACCCTGCAAGTCCCCTAGCAATAGAATTGGGGCTATATACACCCACAATTTTTACTACTGGTATACAGTGCCATTGTCTGACTGGGAATTCAAAGAATATATTGGGAATACAAATACCCTCATTTCTTGCTACTGCCATATAGTGCCAGTTTCTGACTGGTAATTCAAAGAATATATTGGGGTTACGTGCACCCACAATTTTTACTACTGGTATACAGTGCCATTGTCTGACTGGGAATTCAAAGAGTATATTGGGAATACAAATACCCTCATTTCTTGCTACTGCCATATAGTGCCAGTTTCTGACTGGGAATTCAAAGAATATATTGGGGTTACGTGCACCCACAATTTTTACTACTGGTATACAGTGCCATTGTCTGACTGGGAATTCAAAGAATATATTGGGGTTATAAATACCCTCATTTCTTGCTACTGCCATATAGTGCCAGTTTCTGACTGGTAATTCAAAGAATATATTGGGGTTACGTGCACCCACAATTTTTACTACTGGTATACAGTGCCATTGTCTGACTGGGAATTCAAAGAATATATTGGGAATACAAATACCCTCATTTCTTGCTACTGCCATATAGTGCCAGTTTCTGACTGGGAATTCAAAGAATATATTGGGGTTACGTGCACCCACAATTTTTACTACTGGTATACAGTGCCATTGTCTGACTGGGAATTCAAAGAATATATTGGGGTTATAAATACCCTCATTTCTTGCTACTGCCATATAGTGCCAGTTTCTGACTGGTAATTCAAAGAATATATTGGGGTTACGTGCACCCACAATTTTTACTACTGGTATACAGTGCCATTGTCTGACTGGGAATTCAAAGAGTATATTGGGAATACAAATACCCTCATTTCTTGCTACTGCCATATAGTGCCAGTTTCTGACTGGGAATTCAAAGAATATATTGGGGTTACGTGCACCCACAATTTTTACTACTGGTATACAGTGCCATTGTCTGACTGGGAATTCAAAGAATATATTGGGGTTATAAATACCCTCATTTCTTGCTACTGCCATATAGTGCCAGTTTCTGACTGGTAATTCAAAGAATATATTGGGGTTACGTGCACCCACAATTTTTACTACTGGTATACAGTGCCATTGTCTGACTGGGAATTCAAAGAATATATTGGGGTTATAAATACCCTCATTTCTTGCTACTGCCATATAGTGCCAGTTTCTGACTGGTAATTCAAAGAATATATTGGGGTTACGTGCACCCACAATTTTTACTACTGGTATACAGTGCCATTGTCTGACTGGGAATTCAAAGAGTATATTGGGAATACAAATACCCTCATTTCTTGCTACTGCCATATAGTGCCAGTGTCTGACTGGGAATTCAAAGAATATATTGGGGTTACGTGCACCCACAATTTTTACTACTGGTATACAGTGCCATTGTCTGACTGGGAATTCAAAGAATATATTGGGGTTATAAATACCCTCATTTCTTGCTACTGCCATATAGTGCCAGTTTCTGACTGGTAATTCAAAGAATATATTGGGGTTACGTGCACCCACAATTTTTACTACTGGTATACAGTGCCATTGTCTGACTGGGAATTCAAAGAGTATATTGGGAATACAAATACCCTCATTTCTTGCTACTGCCATATAGTGCCAGTGTCTGACTGGGAATTCAAAGAATATATTGGGGTTACGTGCACCCACAATTTTTACTACTGGTATACAGTGCCATTGTCTGACTGGGAATTCAAAGAATATATTGGGGTTATAAATACCCTCATTTCTTGCTACTGCCATATAGTGCCAGTTTCTGACTGGTAATTCAAAGAATATATTGGGGTTACGTGCACCCACAATTTTTACTACTGGTATACAGTGCCATTGTCTGACTGGGAATTCAAAGAGTATATTGGGAATACAAATACCCTCATTTCTTGCTACTGCCATATAGTGCCAGTTTCTGACTGGGAATTCAAAGAATATATTGGGGTTACGTGCACCCACAATTTTTACTACTGGTATACAGTGCCATTGTCTGACTGGGAATTCAAAGAATATATTGGGGTTATAAATACCCTCATTTCTTGCTACTGCCATATAGTGCCAGTTTCTGACTGGTAATTCAAAGAATATATTGGGGTTACGTGCACCCACAATTTTTACTACTGGTATACAGTGCCATTGTCTGACTGGGAATTCAAAGAGTATATTGGGAATACAAATACCCTCATTTCTTGCTACTGCCATATAGTGCCAGTGTCTGACTGGGAATTCAAAGAATATATTGGGGTTACGTGCACCCACAATTTTTACTACTGGTATACAGTGCCATTGTCTGACTGGGAATTCAAAGAATATATTGGGGTTATAAATACCCTCATTTCTTGCTACTGCCATATAGTGCCAGTTTCTGACTGGTAATTCAAAGAATATATTGGGGTTACGTGCACCCACAATTTTTACTACTGGTATACAGTGCCATTGTCTGACTGGGAATTCAAAGAATATATTGGGAATACAAATACCCTCATTTCTTGCTACTGCCATATAGTGCCAGTTTCTGACTGGGAATTCAAAGAATATATTGGGGTTACGTGCACCCACAATTTTTACTACTGGTATACAGTGCCATTGTCTGACTGGGAATTCAAAGAATATATTGGGGTTATAAATACCCTCATTTCTTGCTACTGCCATATAGTGCCAGTTTCTGACTGGTAATTCAAAGAATATATTGGGGTTACGTGCACCCACAATTTTTACTACTGGTATACAGTGCCATTGTCTGACTGGGAATTCAAAGAGTATATTGGGAATACAAATACCCTCATTTCTTGCTACTGCCATATAGTGCCAGTTTCTGACTGGGAATTCAAAGAATATATTGGGGTTACGTGCACCCACAATTTTTACTACTGGTATACAGTGCCATTGTCTGACTGGGAATTCAAAGAATATATTGGGGTTATAAATACCCTCATTTCTTGCTACTGCCATATAGTGCCAGTTTCTGACTGGTAATTCAAAGAATATATTGGGGTTACGTGCACCCACAATTTTTACTACTGGTATACAGTGCCATTGTCTGACTGGGAATTCAAAGAGTATATTGGGAATACAAATACCCTCATTTCTTGCTACTGCCATATAGTGCCAGTTTCTGACTGGTAATTCAAAGAATATATTGGGGTTACGTGCACCCACAATTTTTACTACTGGTATACAGTGCCATTGTCTGACTGGGAATTCAAAGAATATATTGGGGTTATAAATACCCTCATTTCTTGCTACTGCCATATAGTGCCAGTTTCTGACTGGTAATTCAAAGAATATATTGGGGTTACGTGCACCCACAATTTTTACTACTGGTATACAGTGCCATTGTCTGACTGGGAATTCAAAGAGTATATTGGGAATACAAATACCCTCATTTCTTGCTACTGCCATATAGTGCCAGTGTCTGACTGGGAATTCAAAGAATATATTGGGGTTACGTGCACCCACAATTTTTACTACTGGTATACAGTGCCATTGTCTGACTGGGAATTCAAAGAATATATTGGGGTTATAAATACCCTCATTTCTTGCTACTGCCATATAGTGCCAGTTTCTGACTGGTAATTCAAAGAATATATTGGGGTTACGTGCACCCACAATTTTTACTACTGGTATACAGTGCCATTGTCTGACTGGGAATTCAAAGAGTATATTGGGAATACAAATACCCTCATTTCTTGCTACTGCCATATAGTGCCAGTTTCTGACTGGGAATTCAAAGAATATATTGGGGTTACGTGCACCCACAATTTTTACTACTGGTATACAGTGCCATTGTCTGACTGGGAATTCAAAGAATATATTGGGGTTATAAATACCCTCATTTCTTGCTACTGCCATATAGTGCCAGTTTCTGACTGGTAATTCAAAGAATATATTGGGGTTACGTGCACCCACAATTTTTACTACTGGTATACAGTGCCATTGTCTGACTGGGAATTCAAAGAGTATATTGGGAATACAAATACCCTCATTTCTTGCTACTGCCATATAGTGCCAGTTTCTGACTGGTAATTCAAAGAATATATTGGGGTTACGTGCACCCACAATTTTTACTACTGGTATACAGTGCCATTGTCTGACTGGGAATTCAAAGAATATATTGGGGTTATAAATACCCTCATTTCTTGCTACTGCCATATAGTGCCAGTTTCTGACTGGTAATTCAAAGAATATATTGGGGTTACGTGCACCCACAATTTTTACTACTGGTATACAGTGCCATTGTCTGACTGGGAATTCAAAGAGTATATTGGGAATACAAATACCCTCATTTCTTGCTACTGCCATATAGTGCCAGTGTCTGACTGGGAATTCAAAGAATATATTGGGGTTACGTGCACCCACAATTTTTACTACTGGTATACAGTGCCATTGTCTGACTGGGAATTCAAAGAATATATTGGGGTTATAAATACCCTCATTTCTTGCTACTGCCATATAGTGCCAGTTTCTGACTGGTAATTCAAAGAATATATTGGGGTTACGTGCACCCACAATTTTTACTACTGGTATACAGTGCCATTGTCTGACTGGGAATTCAAAGAATATATTGGGAATACAAATACCCTCATTTCTTGCTACTGCCATATAGTGCCAGTTTCTGACTGGGAATTCAAAGAATATATTGGGGTTACGTGCACCCACAATTTTTACTACTGGTATACAGTGCCATTGTCTGACTGGGAATTCAAAGAATATATTGGGGTTATAAATACCCTCATTTCTTGCTACTGCCATATAGTGCCAGTTTCTGACTGGTAATTCAAAGAATATATTGGGGTTACGTGCACCCACAATTTTTACTACTGGTATACAGTGCCATTGTCTGACTGGGAATTCAAAGAGTATATTGGGAATACAAATACCCTCATTTCTTGCTACTGCCATATAGTGCCAGTTTCTGACTGGGAATTCAAAGAATATATTGGGGTTACGTGCACCCACAATTTTTACTACTGGTATACAGTGCCATTGTCTGACTGGGAATTCAAAGAATATATTGGGGTTATAAATACCCTCATTTCTTGCTACTGCCATATAGTGCCAGTTTCTGACTGGTAATTCAAAGAATATATTGGGGTTACGTGCACCCACAATTTTTACTACTGGTATACAGTGCCATTGTCTGACTGGGAATTCAAAGAGTATATTGGGAATACAAATACCCTCATTTCTTGCTACTGCCATATAGTGCCAGTTTCTGACTGGTAATTCAAAGAATATATTGGGGTTACGTGCACCCACAATTTTTACTACTGGTATACAGTGCCATTGTCTGACTGGGAATTCAAAGAATATATTGGGGTTATAAATACCCTCATTTCTTGCTACTGCCATATAGTGCCAGTTTCTGACTGGTAATTCAAAGAATATATTGGGGTTACGTGCACCCACAATTTTTACTACTGGTATACAGTGCCATTGTCTGACTGGGAATTCAAAGAGTATATTGGGAATACAAATACCCTCATTTCTTGCTACTGCCATATAGTGCCAGTGTCTGACTGGGAATTCAAAGAATATATTGGGGTTACGTGCACCCACAATTTTTACTACTGGTATACAGTGCCATTGTCTGACTGGGAATTCAAAGAATATATTGGGGTTATAAATACCCTCATTTCTTGCTACTGCCATATAGTGCCAGTTTCTGACTGGTAATTCAAAGAATATATTGGGGTTACGTGCACCCACAATTTTTACTACTGGTATACAGTGCCATTGTCTGACTGGGAATTCAAAGAGTATATTGGGAATACAAATACCCTCATTTCTTGCTACTGCCATATAGTGCCAGTTTCTGACTGGGAATTCAAAGAATATATTGGGGTTACGTGCACCCACAATTTTTACTACTGGTATACAGTGCCATTGTCTGACTGGGAATTCAAAGAATATATTGGGGTTATAAATACCCTCATTTCTTGCTACTGCCATATAGTGCCAGTTTCTGACTGGTAATTCAAAGAATATATTGGGGTTACGTGCACCCACAATTTTTACTACTGGTATACAGTGCCATTGTCTGACTGGGAATTCAAAGAGTATATTGGGAATACAAATACCCTCATTTCTTGCTACTGCCATATAGTGCCAGTTTCTGACTGGTAATTCAAAGAATATATTGGGGTTACGTGCACCCACAATTTTTACTACTGGTATACAGTGCCATTGTCTGACTGGGAATTCAAAGAATATATTGGGGTTATAAATACCCTCATTTCTTGCTACTGCCATATAGTGCCAGTTTCTGACTGGTAATTCAAAGAATATATTGGGGTTACGTGCACCCACAATTTTTACTACTGGTATACAGTGCCATTGTCTGACTGGGAATTCAAAGAGTATATTGGGAATACAAATACCCTCATTTCTTGCTACTGCCATATAGTGCCAGTGTCTGACTGGGAATTCAAAGAATATATTGGGGTTACGTGCACCCACAATTTTTACTACTGGTATACAGTGCCATTGTCTGACTGGGAATTCAAAGAATATATTGGGGTTATAAATACCCTCATTTCTTGCTACTGCCATATAGTGCCAGTTTCTGACTGGTAATTCAAAGAATATATTGGGGTTACGTGCACCCACAATTTTTACTACTGGTATACAGTGCCATTGTCTGACTGGGAATTCAAAGAATATATTGGGAATACAAATACCCTCATTTCTTGCTACTGCCATATAGTGCCAGTTTCTGACTGGGAATTCAAAGAATATATTGGGGTTACGTGCACCCACAATTTTTACTACTGGTATACAGTGCCATTGTCTGACTGGGAATTCAAAGAATATATTGGGGTTATAAATACCCTCATTTCTTGCTACTGCCATATAGTGCCAGTTTCTGACTGGTAATTCAAAGAATATATTGGGGTTACGTGCACCCACAATTTTTACTACTGGTATACAGTGCCATTGTCTGACTGGGAATTCAAAGAGTATATTGGGAATACAAATACCCTCATTTCTTGCTACTGCCATATAGTGCCAGTGTCTGACTGGGAATTCAAAGAATATATTGGGGTTACGTGCACCCACAATTTTTACTACTGGTATACAGTGCCATTGTCTGACTGGGAATTCAAAGAATATATTGGGGTTATAAATACCCTCATTTCTTGCTACTGCCATATAGTGCCAGTTTCTGACTGGTAATTCAAAGAATATATTGGGGTTACGTGCACCCACAATTTTTACTACTGGTATACAGTGCCATTGTCTGACTGGGAATTCAAAGAATATATTGGGAATACAAATACCCTCATTTCTTGCTACTGCCATATAGTGCCAGTTTCTGACTGGGAATTCAAAGAATATATTGGGGTTACGTGCACCCACAATTTTTACTACTGGTATACAGTGCCATTGTCTGACTGGGAATTCAAAGAATATATTGGGGTTATAAATACCCTCATTTCTTGCTACTGCCATATAGTGCCAGTTTCTGACTGGTAATTCAAAGAATATATTGGGGTTACGTGCACCCACAATTTTTACTACTGGTATACAGTGCCATTGTCTGACTGGGAATTCAAAGAGTATATTGGGAATACAAATACCCTCATTTCTTGCTACTGCCATATAGTGCCAGTTTCTGACTGGGAATTCAAAGAATATATTGGGGTTACGTGCACCCACAATTTTTACTACTGGTATACAGTGCCATTGTCTGACTGGGAATTCAAAGAATATATTGGGGTTATAAATACCCTCATTTCTTGCTACTGCCATATAGTGCCAGTTTCTGACTGGTAATTCAAAGAATATATTGGGGTTACGTGCACCCACAATTTTTACTACTGGTATACAGTGCCATTGTCTGACTGGGAATTCAAAGAGTATATTGGGAATACAAATACCCTCATTTCTTGCTACTGCCATATAGTGCCAGTTTCTGACTGGTAATTCAAAGAATATATTGGGGTTACGTGCACCCACAATTTTTACTACTGGTATACAGTGCCATTGTCTGACTGGGAATTCAAAGAATATATTGGGGTTATAAATACCCTCATTTCTTGCTACTGCCATATAGTGCCAGTTTCTGACTGGTAATTCAAAGAATATATTGGGGTTACGTGCACCCACAATTTTTACTACTGGTATACAGTGCCATTGTCTGACTGGGAATTCAAAGAGTATATTGGGAATACAAATACCCTCATTTCTTGCTACTGCCATATAGTGCCAGTGTCTGACTGGGAATTCAAAGAATATATTGGGGTTACGTGCACCCACAATTTTTACTACTGGTATACAGTGCCATTGTCTGACTGGGAATTCAAAGAGTATATTGGGAATACAAATACCCTCATTTCTTGCTACTGCCATATAGTGCCAGTGTCTGACTGGGAATTCAAAGAATATATTGGGGTTACGTGCACCCACAATTTTTACTACTGGTATACAGTGCCAATTTCTAACTAGGAATTCAAAATGCGCAAGGCTCCCGGAAAGGGACGTGGACGAGGCCGTGGGCGAGGTCGGGGGAATGGTTCTGGGGAGCAAGGTAGCAGTGAAGCCACAGGGCGTCCCGTGCCTACTCCTGTGGGGCAGCAAGCATTGCGCCACTCCACAGTGCCAGGGTTGCTTGCCACATTAACTAAACTGCAGGGTACAAACCTTAGTAGGCCCGAGAACCAGGAACAGGTCTTGCAATGGCTGTCAGAGAACGCTTACAGCACATTGTCCAGCAGCCAGTCAGACTCTGCCTCCTCTCCTCCTATTACCCAACAGTCTTGTCTTCCTTCCTCCCAAAATTCCGAAGCTTTACAGAACAATAACCCAAACTGTCCCTGCTCCCCAGAGCTGTTCTCCGCTCCTTTCATTGTCCCTCAACCTGCCTCTCCACGTCACGATTCCACGAACCTAACAGAGGAGCATCTGTGTCCAGATGCTCAAACACTAGAGTCTCCTCCATCTCCGTTCGATTTGGTGGTGGATGACCAGCAACCCACCCTCATCGACGATGATGTGACGCAGTTGCCGTCAGGGCATCCAGTTGACTGGCGCATTGTGCGGGAGGAGGAGATGAGACAGGAGTTGGAAGAGGAAGTGGTGGATGATGAGGACACTGACCCGACCTGGACAGGGGGGATGTCAAGCGGGGAAAGTAGTGTGGATGTTGAGGCAGGTGCAGCACCAAAAAGGGTAGCTAGAGGCAGAGGCAGAGGTCAGCAGCTTAGGCGAAGCCAGGCCACACCCGGAATCTCCCAAGATGTTCCAGTTCGTACCCAGCCCCGAAAAACTCCCACCTCGAGGGCACGTTTCTCGAAGGTGTGGAGTTTTTTCAAGGAATGCGCCGAGGACAGATATAGTGTTGTCTGCACAATTTGCCTCTCGAAATTGATTAGGGGCTCTGAGAAGAGCAACCTGTCCACCACTTCAATGCGCCGTCATTTGGAATCCAAGCACTGGAATCAGTGGCAGGCAGCAACGGCAGGACAAAGGCCGCCTGCCGTTCACGCCACTGCCACTGCCTCTGCCTCTGCCTCTGCCACTGCCACTGCTGACTGTGCTGGCGATGCACTCCAGAGGACGAGCCAGGACACCACTTCATCTGCCTCCGCCACTTTGTTGACTTCTACCTCATCCTCCCCTGGTCCTGTCTTATCTCCTTCTCCTGCACCATCAAAGGCACCATCAGGCGTTTCTTTACAACAACCCACCATCTCTCAGACATTGGAGCGGCGGCAGAAATACACTGCTAACCACCCACACGCGCAAGCCTTGAACGCCAACATCGCTAAACTGCTGGCCCAGGAGATGTTGGCGTTCCGGCTTGTTGAAACTCCCGCCTTCCTGGACCTGATGGCAACTGCGGCACCTCGCTATGCCGTCCCTAGCCGTCACTACTTCTCCCGGTGTGCCGTCCCCGCCTTGCACCAGCACGTGTCACTCAACATCAGGCGGGCCCTTAGTTCCGCGCTTTGCACAAAGGTCCACTTGACCACCGACGCGTGGACAAGTGCATGCGGACAGGGACGCTACATTTCACTGACGGCACACTGGGTAAATGTAGTTGAGGCTGGGACTGCTTCCCAAACTGGCCCGGTGTACCTCGTCTCCCCGCCTAACATTCCTGGCAGGGACACGAGAAGAACACCCCCCTCCTCCTCCTCCTCTACCGCCTCCTCCTCCGCCTCCTCCTCCGCCACCGCCTCCTCCTCCGCTGTTAGATTGACCCCAGCTACGAGTTGGAAACGTTGCAGCACTGGCGTTGGTAGACGTCAGCAGGCTGTGCTGAAGCTGATCAGCTTGGGGGACAGACAGCACACTGCCTCCGAGGTGAGGGATGCCCTCCTCGATGAGACGGCAATATGGTTTGAGCCGCTGCACCTGGGCCCAGGCATGGTCGTTTGTGATAACGGCCGGAACCTGGTAGCAGCTCTGGAGCTTGCCGGACTCCAACATGTTCCATGCCTGGCCCACGTCTTCAACCTAGTGGTGCAACGTTTCCTAAAGAGCTACCCCAATGTTCCAGAGCTACTGGGGAAAGTGCGGCGCATGTGCGCCCACTTTCGCAAGTCGACAGTAGCCGCTGCTAGCTTAAAATCTCTCCAGCAACGCCTGCATGTGCCACAACACCGGCTTTTGTGCGACGTCCCCACACGCTGGAACTCAACGTTTCAGATGTTGAATAGAGTGGTTGAGCAGCAGAGACCTTTGATGGAATACCAGCTACAAAACCCTAGGGTGCCACAAAGTCAGCTGCCTCAGTTTCACATCCATGAGTGGCCATGGATGAGAGACCTTTGTGACATCCTACGGGTCTTTGAGGAGTCCACAAGGAGGGTGAGCTCTGAGGATGCGATGGTGAGCCTTACAATCCCGCTCTTGTGTGTTCTGAGAGAATCCCTGATTGACATCAGGGATAACTCAGATCACACAGAGGAGTTAGGGATAGCATCCGATCCGTCACAGCTGGAGAGTAGGTCCACACATCTGTCCGCTTCACTGCGTTTAATGGAGGAGGAGGAGGAGGAGGAGGAAGAAGAGTTGTCCGATGATGTGATGGTGATACAGGAGGCTTCCGGGCAACTTCGAATCGTCCCATTGTTGCAGCGCGGATGGGTAGACATGGAGGATGAGGAGGAAATGGAGATTGAACTTTCCGGTGGGGCCAGAGGAGTCATGCCAACTAACACTGTGGCAGACATGGCTGAGTTCATGTTGGGGTGCTTTACAACCGACAAGCGTATTGTCAAAATCATGGAGGACAACCAGTACTGGATCTTTGCTATCCTTGACCCCCGGTATAAAAACAACATCTCGTCTTTTATTCCGGTAGAGGGGAGGGCCAATCGCATCAATGCTTGCCACAGGCAATTGGTGCAGAATATGATGGAGATGTTTCCAGCATGTGACAGTGGCGGCAGGGAGGGCAGTTCCTCCAGTAGGCAACCAAGTTCTCACCGGTCCACACAAACGAGGGGCACACTGTCTAAGGTCTGGGACACCTTGATGGCACCCCCTCGCCAAAGTGCCGCCACGGAGGGTCCTAGTGTCACCAGGCGTGAGAAGTATAGGCGCATGTTGCGGGAATACCTTTCCGACCACAGCCCTGTCCTCTCCGACCCCTCTGCGCCCTACACGTATTGGGTGTCGAAGTTGGACCTGTGGCTTGAACTTGCCCTATATGCCTTGGAGGTGCTGTCCTGTCCTGCCGCCAGCGTCCTATCTGAGAGGGTGTTCAGTGCAGCCGGTGGCATCATCACTGACAAGCGCACCCGTCTGTCAGCTGAGAGTGCCGACCGGCTCACTTTGATAAAAATGAACCACCACTGGATAGAGCCTTCATTTTTGTGCCCACCTGTGTAAAGCACCCCAACATGAAACTCCATGTCTGTACTCAACCTCTCCAATTCCTCCGCATCCTCATACTCATCCACCATAAGCGTTGCACAATTCTGCTAATACTAGGCTCCCTCCAACATGATTTCCCCCAACTCTGCTGGTTAGAGGCTCCCTCCACCCTGATTTCCACCAACTCTGCTGGTTAGAGGCTCCCTCCACCCTGCTTTCCCACAACTCTGCTGGTTAGAGGCTCCTTCCACCATGAATTTGCCCAAACTGGGCTGTTTAGAGGCTCCCTCCACCATGAATTGGTCCAAACTGGGCTGGTTAGAGGCTCCCTCCACCATTAATTGGTCCAAACTGGGCTGGTTAGAGGCTCCCTCCACCATGAATTTGCCCAAACTGGGCTGTTTAGAGGCTCCCTCCACCATGAATTTGCCCAAACTGGGCTGTTTAGAGGCTCCCTCCACCATGAATTGGTCCAAACTGGGTTTTTTAGAGGCTCCCTCCACCATGAATTGGTCCAAACTGGGGTGGTTAGAGGCTCCCTCCACCATTAATTGGTCCAAACTGGGCTGGTTAGAGGCTCCCTCCACCATGAATTGGTCCAAACTGGGCTGGTTAGAGGCTCCCTCCACCATGAATTGGTCCAAACTGGGGTGGTTAGAGGCTCCCTCCACCATTAATTGGTCCAAACTGGGCTGGTTAGAGGCTCCCTCCACCATTAATTGGTCCAAACTGGGCTGGTTAGAGGCTCCCTCCACCATGAATTTGCCCAAACTGGGCTGTTTAGAGGCTCCCTCCACCATTAATTGGTCCAAACTGGGCTGGTTAGAGGCTCCCTCCACAATTAATTGGTCCAAACTGGGCTAATTAGAGGCTCCCTCCACCATGAATTGGTCCAAACTGGGTTTTTTAGAGGCTCCCTCCACCATGAATTTGCCCAAACTGGGCTGTTTAGAGGCTCCCTCCACCATGAATTGGTCCAAACTGGGCTGGTTAGAGGCTCCCTCCACCATGAATTTCCCAAAACTTGGCTGTTTAGAGGCTCCCTCCACCATTAATTGGTCCAAACTGGGCTGGTTAGAGGCTCCCTCCACCATGAATTGGTCCAAACTGGGGTTTTTAGAGGCTCCCTCCACCATGAATTGGTCCAAACTTGGCTGTTTAGAGGCTCCCTCCACCATGAATTGGTCCAAACTGGGGTGGTTAGAGGCTCCCTCCACCATTAATTGGTCCAAACTGGGCTGGTTAGAGGCTCCCTCCACCATTAATTGGTCCAAACTGGGCTGGTTAGAGGCTCCCTCCACCATGAATTTGCCCAAACTGGGCTGTTTAGAGGCTCCCTCCACCATGAATTTGCCCAAACTGGGCTGGTTAGAGGCTCCCTCCACCATGAATTGGTCCAAACGGGTTTTTAGAGGCTCCCTTCACCATGAATTGGTCCAAACTTGGCTGTTTAGAGGCTCCCTCCACCATGAATTGGTCCAAACTGGGGTGGTTAGAGGCTCCCTCCACCATTAATTGGTCCAAACTGGGCTGGTTAGAGGCTCCCTCCACCATTAATTGGTCCAAACTGGGCTGGTTAGAGGCTCCCTCCACCATGAATTGGTCCAAACTGGGGTTTTTAGAGGCTCCCTCCACCATGAATTGGTCCAAACTTGGCTGTTTAGAGGCTCCCTCCACCATTAATTGGTCCAAACTGGGCTGGTTAGAGGCTCCCTCCACCATGAATTGGTCCAAACTGGGTTTTTTAGAGGCTCCCTCCACCATGAATTTGCCCAAACTGGGCTGTTTAGAGGCTCCCTCCACCATGAATTGGTCCAAACTGGGTTTTTTAGAGGCTCCCTCCACCATGAATTGGTCCAAACTGGGCTGGTTAGAGGCTCCCTCCACCATGAATTGGTCCAAACTGGGGTGGTTAGAGGCTCCCTCCACCATTAATTGGTCCAAACTGGGCTGGTTAGAGGCTCCCTCCACCATTAATTGGTCCAAACTGGGCTGGTTAGAGGCTCCCTCCACCATGAATTTGCCCAAACTGGGCTGTTTAGAGGCTCCCTCCACCATTAATTGGTCCAAACTGGGCTGGTTAGAGGCTCCCTCCACAATTAATTGGTCCAAACTGGGCTAATTAGAGGCTCCCTCCACCATGAATTGGTCCAAACTGGGTTTTTTAGAGGCTCCCTCCACCATGAATTTGCCCAAACTGGGCTGTTTAGAGGCTCCCTCCACCATGAATTGGTCCAAACTGGGCTGGTTAGAGGCTCCCTCCACCATGAATTTCCCAAAACTTGGCTGTTTAGAGGCTCCCTCCACCATTAATTGGTCCAAACTGGGCTGGTTAGAGGCTCCCTCCACCATGAATTGGTCCAAACTGGGCTGGTTAGAGGCTCCCTCCACCATTAATTGGTCCAAACTGGGCTGGTTAGAGGCTCCCTCCACCATGAATTTGCCCAAACTGGGCTGGTTAGAGGCTCCCTCCACCATGAATTGGTCCAAACTGGGTTTTTTAGAGGCTCCCTCCACCATGAATTTGCCCAAACTGGGCTGGTTAGAGGCTCCCTCCACCATGAATTGGTCCAAACTGGGCTGGTTAGAGGCTCCCTCCACCATGAATTTGCCCAAACTGGGCTGTTTAGAGGCTCCCTCCACCATTAATTGGTCCAAACTGGGCTGGTTAGAGGCTCCCTCCACCATGAATTTGCCCAAACTGGGCTGTTTAGAGGCTCCCTCCACCATGAATTGGTCCAAACTGGGTTTTTTAGAGGCTCCCTCCACCATGAATTGGTCCAAACTGGGCTGGTTAGAGGCTCCCTCCACCATGAATTTCCCAAAACTTGGCTGTTTAGAGGCTCCCTCCACCATTAATTGGTCCAAACTGGGCTGGTTAGAGGCTCCCTCCACCATGAATTGGTCCAAACTGGGGTTTTTAGAGGCTCCCTCCACCATGAATTGGTCCAAACTTGGCTGTTTAGAGGCTCCCTCCACCATGAATTGGTCCAAACTGGGGTGGTTAGAGGCTCCCTCCACCATTAATTGGTCCAAACTGGGCTGGTTAGAGGCTCCCTCCACCATTAATTGGTCCAAACTGGGCTGGTTAGAGGCTCCCTCCACCATGAATTTGCCCAAACTGGGCTGTTTAGAGGCTCCCTCCACCATGAATTTGCCCAAACTGGGCTGGTTAGAGGCTCCCTCCACCATGAATTGGTCCAAACGGGTTTTTAGAGGCTCCCTTCACCATGAATTGGTCCAAACTTGGCTGTTTAGAGGCTCCCTCCACCATGAATTGGTCCAAACTGGGGTGGTTAGAGGCTCCCTCCACCATTAATTGGTCCAAACTGGGCTGGTTAGAGGCTCCCTCCACCATTAATTGGTCCAAACTGGGCTGGTTAGAGGCTCCCTCCACCATGAATTGGTCCAAACTGGGGTTTTTAGAGGCTCCCTCCACCATGAATTGGTCCAAACTTGGCTGTTTAGAGGCTCCCTCCACCATTAATTGGTCCAAACTGGGCTGGTTAGAGGCTCCCTCCACCATGAATTGGTCCAAACTGGGTTTTTTAGAGGCTCCCTCCACCATGAATTTGCCCAAACTGGGCTGTTTAGAGGCTCCCTCCACCATGAATTGGTCCAAACTGGGTTTTTTAGAGGCTCCCTCCACCATGAATTGGTCCAAACTGGGCTGGTTAGAGGCTCCCTCCACCATGAATTGGTCCAAACTGGGGTGGTTAGAGGCTCCCTCCACCATTAATTGGTCCAAACTGGGCTGGTTAGAGGCTCCCTCCACCATTAATTGGTCCAAACTGGGCTGGTTAGAGGCTCCCTCCACCATGAATTTGCCCAAACTGGGCTGTTTAGAGGCTCCCTCCACCATTAATTGGTCCAAACTGGGCTGGTTAGAGGCTCCCTCCACAATTAATTGGTCCAAACTGGGCTAATTAGAGGCTCCCTCCACCATGAATTGGTCCAAACTGGGTTTTTTAGAGGCTCCCTCCACCATGAATTTGCCCAAACTGGGCTGTTTAGAGGCTCCCTCCACCATGAATTGGTCCAAACTGGGCTGGTTAGAGGCTCCCTCCACCATGAATTGGTCCAAACTGGGTTTTTTAGAGGCTCCCTCCACCATGAATTGGTCCAAACTGGGCTGGTTAGAGGCTCCCTCCACCATGAATTTCCCAAAACTTGGCTGTTTAGAGGCTCCCTCCACCATTAATTGGTCCAAACTGGGCTGGTTAGAGGCTCCCTCCACCATGAATTGGTCCAAACTGGGGTTTTTAGAGGCTCCCTCCACCATGAATTGGTCCAAACTTGGCTGTTTAGAGGCTCCCTCCACCATGAATTGGTCCAAACTGGGGTGGTTAGAGGCTCCCTCCACCATTAATTGGTCCAAACTGGGCTGGTTAGAGGCTCCCTCCACCATTAATTGGTCCAAACTGGGCTGGTTAGAGGCTCCCTCCACCATGAATTTGCCCAAACTGGGCTGTTTAGAGGCTCCCTCCACCATGAATTTGCCCAAACTGGGCTGGTTAGAGGCTCCCTCCACCATGAATTGGTCCAAACGGGTTTTTAGAGGCTCCCTTCACCATGAATTGGTCCAAACTTGGCTGTTTAGAGGCTCCCTCCACCATGAATTGGTCCAAACTGGGGTGGTTAGAGGCTCCCTCCACCATTAATTGGTCCAAACTGGGCTGGTTAGAGGCTCCCTCCACCATTAATTGGTCCAAACTGGGCTGGTTAGAGGCTCCCTCCACCATGAATTGGTCCAAACTGGGGTTTTTAGAGGCTCCCTCCACCATGAATTGGTCCAAACTTGGCTGTTTAGAGGCTCCCTCCACCATTAATTGGTCCAAACTGGGCTGGTTAGAGGCTCCCTCCACCATGAATTGGTCCAAACTGGGTTTTTTAGAGGCTCCCTCCACCATGAATTTGCCCAAACTGGGCTGTTTAGAGGCTCCCTCCACCATGAATTGGTCCAAACTGGGTTTTTTAGAGGCTCCCTCCACCATGAATTGGTCCAAACTGGGCTGGTTAGAGGCTCCCTCCACCATGAATTGGTCCAAACTGGGGTGGTTAGAGGCTCCCTCCACCATTAATTGGTCCAAACTGGGCTGGTTAGAGGCTCCCTCCACCATTAATTGGTCCAAACTGGGCTGGTTAGAGGCTCCCTCCACCATGAATTTGCCCAAACTGGGCTGTTTAGAGGCTCCCTCCACCATTAATTGGTCCAAACTGGGCTGGTTAGAGGCTCCCTCCACAATTAATTGGTCCAAACTGGGCTAATTAGAGGCTCCCTCCACCATGAATTGGTCCAAACTGGGTTTTTTAGAGGCTCCCTCCACCATGAATTTGCCCAAACTGGGCTGTTTAGAGGCTCCCTCCACCATGAATTGGTCCAAACTGGGCTGGTTAGAGGCTCCCTCCACCATGAATTTCCCAAAACTTGGCTGTTTAGAGGCTCCCTCCACCATTAATTGGTCCAAACTGGGCTGGTTAGAGGCTCCCTCCACCATGAATTGGTCCAAACTGGGCTGGTTAGAGGCTCCCTCCACCATTAATTGGTCCAAACTGGGCTGGTTAGAGGCTCCCTCCACCATGAATTTGCCCAAACTGGGCTGGTTAGAGGCTCCCTCCACCATGAATTGGTCCAAACTGGGTTTTTTAGAGGCTCCCTCCACCATGAATTTGCCCAAACTGGGCTGGTTAGAGGCTCCCTCCACCATGAATTGGTCCAAACTGGGCTGGTTAGAGGCTCCCTCCACCATGAATTTGCCCAAACTGGGCTGTTTAGAGGCTCCCTCCACCATTAATTGGTCCAAACTGGGCTGGTTAGAGGCTCCCTCCACCATGAATTTGCCCAAACTGGGCTGTTTAGAGGCTCCCTCCACCATGAATTGGTCCAAACTGGGTTTTTTAGAGGCTCCCTCCACCATGAATTGGTCCAAACTGGGCTGGTTAGAGGCTCCCTCCACCATGAATTTCCCAAAACTTGGCTGTTTAGAGGCTCCCTCCACCATGAATTGGTCCAAACTGGGCTGGTTAGAGGCTCCCTCCACCATGAATTTCCCAAAACTTGGCTGTTTAGAGGCTCCCTCCACCATGAATTGGTCCAAACTGGGCTGGTTAGAGGCTCCCTCCACCATTAATTGGTCCAAACTGGGCTGGTTAGAGGCTCCCTCCACCATGAATTGGTCCAAACTGGGTTTTTTAGAGGCTCCCTCCACCATGAATTTGCCCAAACTGGGCTGTTTAGAGGCTCCCTCCACCATGAATTGGTTCAAACTGGGCTGGTTAGAGGCTCCCTCCACCATTAATTGGTCCAAACTGGGCTGGTTAGAGGCTCCCTCCACCATTAATTGGTCCAAACTGGGCTGGTTAGAGGCTCCCTCCACCATGAATTTGCCCAAACTGGGCTGGTTAGAGGCTCCCTCCACCATGAATTGGTCCAAACTGGGTTTTTTAGAGGCTCCCTCCACCATGAATTTGCCCAAACTGGGCTGGTTAGAGGCTCCCTCCACCATGAATTGGTCCAAACTGGGGTTTTTAGAGGCTCCCTCCACCATGAATTTGCCCAAACTGGGGTGTTTAGAGGCTCCCTCCACCATGAATTTGCCCAAACTCTGCTGGTTAGAGGCTCAATCCACCCTGATTTTCAAAACAAATGTTGGTGCCAACCTCAACTTACTACAAGGGCCAAATTCACTGCTGGTGACAAGCTCTCCTCACTGCAAGTGCCAAATACACATGTTTCAAGGTGTTTTCCTACTGTCAGAGAGGTGGTATTGAGTGTGTAAAGTGTGTAGTTGTTAGGCTGTGATGTTGGGGTAATAGAGGGTCTTTGGTGTGTTAGATGCCCCCAGACATGCTTCCCCTGCTGTCCCAGTGTCATTCCAGAGGTGTTGGCATCATTTCCTGGGGTGTCATAGTGGACTTGGTGACCCTCCAGACACGGATTTGGGTTTCCCCCTTAACGAGTATCTGTTCCCCATAGACTATAATGGGGTTCGAAACCCGTTCGAACACACGAACATTGAGCGGCTGTTCGAATCGAATTTCGAACCTCGAACATTTTAGTGTTCGCTCATCTCTAGTGACTATGTAAGCAGCAGCAACAATGGCTCTTATGTAAAGGGGCAAATGTAATTTAAATAAAATTATTTCTAATTTCTTCCAGTTTCCATCATGTGAATGCAGTGTAAATCAGGAGAAAGTGTGTTAGGGATACATTTATGTCAATTACTAATATATCCTCAACAATACAAGGCTAATACTTACGCACATGACACCGTGCAATAGATCGAGCGAAGGAGAGATGCCTGTATATAGTATTTCTGTAGACACCTACATGCTGAAGCCTTCATTGACATCCCCTCATATCATAGAACTCCATTAATCCTTAGAGTCTACAATCACCCTGAAAGTGAGAGAAAAAACTAAAAACTTATTATCTGATGGTGATGACCATTATAATCAATATTTTGTCCACTATCATCCATACATTTTAGAATATTAAATTCTCTATCTATGTACAGGTTATTTCAGACGATTGATCAGGTTTTTTTTTTTTTTTTTTCTCTTTTCTTAATTCCAATGCCGAAACTATATTTTTTACTGTCTATGTAACTACTGTATATAGGGTCTTTTTCCGTACGGGGCAAGTTGAATTTTTCAGGGCCACACAGACTCTTTTTGGTGTTGGGTTTAACCCCTTCCCAACATCCGTCATACTAGTACAGCGGAAATCAGGTGTTTAACTATGGCGGCCGCTCCCGAGCTGTGCAACTGCCATAGCTGTGTGCACTAATGCCTGCGATCAGTGCCCGTCAAAGCTTTGGATTTTTGTTAAGGGGTTAAAATGTAAATAAATCCATATAAATTTGATATCCTTAGTAACGTACCGAAACATAGAATACAGGTGACAGGTCATTGTGGCTGCACAGTGAAGGCTGTAAAAATGAAGCCCATAGGAAAGTCGCACAAATGCACTTTTTTTTCAAATCCCCCCACTCTGAATATTTTTTCAGCTTCCCAGTATATTGTACAGAGTAATTAATAGCACTATTATGAAGAACAATTAGTCCTAGAAACATTAAGACTTCATATGGCTCTGAGAGAAGAAAAGCAAAAAAAGTTATGGGGTTTGGAAGCGGAGGGGGGAGTCAAAAAACGAAAATTGAAAATGCCCACGACTGCAAGGGATTAAATATAGAGAAGACTTAAAATTCTTATTCATATTTTTATTGATAATTTGTTTGTTTAGAATTTCAATCACAAATACAATATGTAAGGCCCCATTCACATCTACGTTTGGGTCACGGATTGAGGAGTCCGTATGGGGACCAGGGGTGAACCTAGCCCTTTCGCCGCCCGAGGCGAACTACAGAAAGCCGCCCCCCCCCCTCCCTGGAGGAGGGGGCATAGCGTAGCGAAGGGGTGTGGCCCGTTAAGGGGGCGGGGCTTATCGCCGTTCACAGGCAGAGAGCAGGCACGGAGAGTGGTTACCTAAGCAAACATCACGGACCCCTTAGACTGTGACTTGCCTCTGTAAAGTTTGCAACACAGACATCTTTGACTCCTCACTTCTCCACGCACCCAAGCCCTATATATATATATATATATATATATATATATATATATATATATATATATAAATATACAGGGGTGTAACTACCACAGAGGCAGCGGAGGTGGCTGCCACAGGGCCAGGGCCATTAGGGGGCCCGGTGACAGCCGCTACCGCTGCGTTTTTTTTTTTTTTTTTTAATAGGCCGTTACGGGCCCTATTTACTTGCCAATCCTGGCTGGGCTGGGATCGGCAAGTGACACCGCAGACCCCACAAATACTATCGTTATACTTGGGGGTCTTTGCAGACCCCCGGTTTAATGATCGGTGGACCGGGAGAGGTAAGGGAACGTAAAAAATACTGTTACTTACCTCTCCACGATCCTGCCAGGCCTCCTTCATACTTGTCTGACGTCTCTGACATCACATGAACCCGGCCTGCTTCCCGGGTCATGTGACATCCGACGTCATTAAAGAAGGAGGAGAGCAGCGGCCGACAGCATAGGAGCCAGGGGACAGGTAAGCAACTGTTTTTTTTTTTAATGTTTTTATTCCCCCTGGTCTCTGATTATTATACTCTGGGGTCTGAAAGGACCCCCAGAGTATAATAATTGTTTATGGGTGTCCACAGTGGGACATAATACTGTGTGCATTGTCACTATTGGGGATAATACTGTGTGCAGGGGACACTATGGGGGATAATACTGTGTGCAGGGGCCACTATTGGGGATGATAGTGTGTGCAGGGGCCACTATTGGGGATGATAGTGTGTGCAGGGGCCACTAAGGGACATAATACTGTGTGCAAGAGCCACTATGGGGGATAATACTGTGTGCAGGGGCCACTAATGGACATAATACTGTGTGCAGGGGCCACTAATGGACATAATACTGTGTGCAGGGGCCACTAATGGACATAATACTGTGTGCAGGGACCACTAATGGACATAATACTGTGTGCAGGGGCCACTAATGGACATAATACTGTGTGCAGGGACCACTATGGGGGATAATACTGTGTGCAGGGGCCACTATGGGACATAATACTGTGTGCAGGGGCCACTAATGGACATAATACTGTGTGCAGGGACCACTAATGGACATAATACTGTGTGCAGGGGCCACTAATGGACATAATACTGTGTGCAGGGACCACTATGGGGGATAATACTGTGTGTAGGGGCCACTATGGGACATAATACTGTGTGCAGGGCCCACTATGGGGACATAATACTGTGTGCAGGGGGGCCACACGGTGGCTCAGTGGTTAGCACTTCAGCCTTGCAGCACTGGAGTCCTGGTGTTCAAATCCCGCCCAGGGCAGAAAACCATCTGCAAGGAGTTTGTATGTTCTCCCCATGTTTGCATGGATTTCCATCCCATATGCCAAAGACATACTGATAGGGGAAAAAAATGTACATTGTGAGCCCTATGTGGGGCTCACAATCTACATAAAAAAAAATTAATAATAATAATAATACTGTGTGCAGGGGCCTCTATGGGGTATAATACTGTGTGCAGGGGCCACTATGGGACATAATACTCTGGCCACCCGGGAGTCGGGCGGCCGCCATAGCCGCCTGGTGTCTACTGGTGTCAGCAGACATCCAGCGCTAAAGCCTCCGGTCGGTGCCCACACACGCTCCCATAGAAATGAATGGAAGCGCCCGGCACGCCGATTAACCCCCCGCTTGCCGGCTACTTCCATTCATTTCTATTCACTATGTCTTATTTTCGGGGGAGCGCCTTATATTAGGCAGGGGAGCAAAATGTCTGCCATGCCTTACTTTCGAGGTACGTCCTATTTTCGGGGAAACACGGTATAATTACATAGTAGATGAGGTTGGATGAAGACATCAGTCCATCAAGTCCAACCTATAACCCTACAATTCCCTACAGTGTTGATCCAGGAGAAGGCAAAAAACCCCATGAGGATTTTTGTTTGTTGATTTTCAGTTACTACGAGGGTAATGCGGTGTTAGGTTTGTCTGTACCAACATTATAGACTCATTGGCCAAAATTTACTAATAGATATTGTAAGATTAGGCACCATAAAAATGTGCCACATTTATCACAGTGACTGATGTTGGATGATGAATCTGGTATATTTTCAGACTATCTAGCCTTTGTTTATACACAGTCCAGTCACATTAATGTGACCACCTGTCAAAATCCAGACTAACCACCTTTGGCAGAGCGGACCGCTAGCTGTCTGGATTATTGGGCATTTTATGTTCCATGTCAGTAGGAGCAGGAGAGGACTCTGAAAAGAGAAATGTGCTCAGGTAACCAGATCCCTGTCAATACTCCCTGTATCACCATCCCCAGTATCCATATCTGGGAGATGCGTGAGAGGAGGAGTAGTTGGAGAAGTTTGCCACAGAACCAGTAACATTCCTGGGCACCATCCTATAACCAAGGCTGGGGGATTGGACACTGTGCTACTACTACTATCTCCATTTTGGAAGCTGACATTTACACCTGTTGCAGTTGCTGAATAAAGCTGTTCCTTGTTCAACTACATCTCTGGCTTCCTGAGTTGCACCTATCTTACCATCAGGGTCCTTCTGAACATCATCGGCTCATTGAGGAGAGGCCTCTTTTCCATCTAGAAGCGCCCCTGGAGAAACTATAACCACCATCAACCCAGGTAGTACTGCAGGACCCCCTCAATGGTGTCAGGCCCAGGAGTGGGGCTGGAGTGCTTGGTGGAGTGTACTCAGTCTAGCAGGTAGCATATCAGCCACCACAAAAACTCCCATCCTCTGGTCTCCTCCATCTGGGATGCAGCAACTACAACCACCCACTGTCTTTATTTGAATATGTATTTTTATTACATTTTTTTATACACACTACTAAACAATGATGAATGGTACAAAACTTATAGCATAAAAAGATAATGTAAAAAATACAGTTTTGTTCTAATCCTCTACAGAAAAAAATTAATAAAAGATAATCATTGAAATATATCAAGGCCAATATAGTGCCATTAAACACTACAACGTCCTTCTGAAAAAACAAGTTGTTATAAAGTGTTCAACTGGAATATTTAGGGCCCTCCAGGGGTATTGTTTCTAGGGGCCCACCGCCAGGACCCCAACAGATCATCTGTGTCAATACAGCGGCTACAGGTAATAACAATGCCATGCTGCTCACCCGCCATACCATGTGCACCACTGCACTACCTACCCCCTCTACACTATGCATGGCAAACAAGCAGAGTGGCTCCTGGAATCATTAACATGGCCCATACAACTATGGTACCCGTAACGGTGATTTTTAGGAATATGGTGCATGAATATGGTGAGTGTGCAGAGCCCAGCATGGAAATAATACTACGTGTTCTGGTAAACATCTGATCTGAGGGGTCCTAACAGTCTGAGAAACCTAAGAGATCAGTTGGGGTCCAATACCCAGGGTCCCTGCTGGTCAACTGTTTGAAGGGTCTACAGCAGTGGCATAAATAGCTGTGGTAGTGGCTGCCACAGTGCCCGGGACATTAGGGGACCCATCAGGCCACGATGCTTTAATTTTTTTATTGGCTGTTACCTGCTGCAGTAACCCTCGGCCAATATGGCAGCATTATTGGTTGGGAGGGATTTTGTACCTAACAGACTCCATTTGAATATTTTGTGCATGTGCACATGATCAGATATATGTGCAGATTTTAATAAGTGCAGACCTCAATATGGAAAATAAGAACTGTAATTTACTAGCATTAAAGTCAATGAGAAATTCTATTTCTCATGCATATGATGCAGATTTTTTCCCTGCAGAAATTGACCTATGGTAAAGATTTTAAAATCTGAAGAATGTTTTTTTTTTTGTTCCAATGCAGATTTTAAAAATATTACCTTAAAGGGGTGTGGCCTGTGCTCCAATGAGTTAGGATTTGCCTCTCCGGAAATCATGCACTGCATGACTGTCTCTAAAGTGACCATAGGATGCGATACCATTAAATACGTCGGCATTCACTTATCTTCGTCTTGCTCAACGCTCTACTTGGTGGAGGATCTTATAAGTACTCCTGGACAAGTGTTGGCCCTTTCAAATCCCCCTATTAGGTAGAATTGCTGCAGTGAAGATGACCCTACTCCTTAAGCTCAGGACTAGGAAGGAGCAAATAGTATTCGAAACTCTAGTTTTGAATACCTCGCTCCATAGGATTGAATGGGAGCAGCCGGCGCTTAACCCCTTCGTGATCATTCCTTCCATTCATTCCTATGGGAGCAGAGGTATTCGAATCTAGGATTCAAATACTATTCGCTCAACACTACTCAGGACCTTAGGAAGGAGGGTCATCTTCACTGCAGCAATTCTACTTGTATTTCTTTGAGAACCTCCCAGTGGCGGTGCCCCACTTGGATCTTTGTGATTTTCAGTGGGCCATCTTCTACTTCTTTTAGAATGGGAAACGCCATTTCATCCCTAGATCCGAAAATAGATTAAAAAAAACTGGGAATAGTTGATGAGCGCTTCTGTCGCAGAGGTGAACAAAACTCCGGACAAATGAAAATTAGTGCCAAAACTTTATTGGTTCCAAAGGGACAATAAAAAGGTAAGATGTTTCAACGCCAATCTGTAGTCTTCAGCAGGCCACTGTACATAACAAATGGAAACACGACACACAATATATATAGTCAATAAAACAGCTCAAATACATGCAATAGAAATAAAAATAAAATAGTATCTAGCAAATAAACTTTAGAGGGACTATGTACATTGATACACGGATAGACAAATAAATATCAAATAGGTCTATAAAAATATATGTATAAAAAGTAATATCAATATCAACATCTTATAAAATATACATATACAAAAATAGTAAGTAAATAAAAATACTTAAAGACTAGTGCGCTGATGGTATGAATGTGACACGAAAGAACACATGAGCTGGAGGAGGATGACATTTGCCCTTTTATATAATATATGGAACTGGTCTATAATGGATCCAGTGCAGGTCTGTACGATGTTCCAGGCTGTATATGGTATTGAACACTTACTTTTTTTTAGTCTATGGTCGTTTTACTAAAACAACAACAAATTGCTCGGAAGAATCTGAAAAATATAGTTATAACTTCATGAGAACTAATGCAAATTGTTCAACAGTGATCAGGATGGAGGAATGAAGGACAAGAGGCGTTAGTGACTTTAGAAGATGGGAACAGGCTCAATATCTGACTGTAAATCCCCTCTCATTATGGGGTATATACTGTATATAGATATTTATATATTCATTTCTTCAATGTATTGTATAGTTATACAGTCCTGCCCATAACGTTTAGGCAGTGGCATAACTAGGAACGGTGGGGCCCCGTGACAAACTTTTGACATGGCCCCCCCCCCGACCAACGACCCCCGAAGACCACGAACGACACCCACCCACCCACACACGCACACACACACACACACACACACACACACACACACACACACACACACACATTCCTGCGCTCTCTATTATTCCACTTAGTGGCCCCTTCACACAGAGTATAATAATCGGAGACCCAGGGGGAAATACAAACATAAAAAACAATGTTACTTACCTATCTCCAGCTCCACTATAGTCCTCGGTAGTGTCAGCCTTCTTTCACATGACCAGGATCTGCGTCCCGGGTCATGTGACGTCAGGGAGCATCCAGAAGTAGGCCCAAACCTGCCCGGAGCGTGGAAAGGTAAGTAACACGTTTTTTTATGTTCGCTTACCTCTCCTGGGCCTCCGCTCATTATACTCAAGGGTCTGAAAAGACCCCCCGTGTATAATAATGATGTTTGTGGGGCCCGCAGCATCACTTACCGATCCCGGCCACTGCCAGGATCGGTAAGTAAATATGGCCCGTTACCGGCTGGAGCAACTCTTTTAAGAAAAAGAAACGCAGGGGTAGCGGCTGTCGCTGGGCCCCTAATGTCCTGGGCCCTGTAGCAGCCGCTACCCCGATAGTTACACCACTGCGTTTAGGGGTATACCGGCCACTATTATAATGATCCTCGGAGTAACAGAGTATATATATATATATATATATATATATATATATATATATATATATATATATGTTAGATGGAGCTTTCTCTTACCTTGATGCCCGGCTCTCTCTGATTTCTATTTTACTGTTGGAGAAATAGAAGATTTCATGTATGACATGTCATTACATGATCTGTGACCCATCAATGTCATTATGTTTAATTCGTTTTATTTGACATTTTTTTGCCCCATTAGGAGACTTTAGCTTTTGATCTTTTCTTGTAAAGGGGTTGTTCCACATCTTAAGCCTATCACCTACTCACAGGACTGGTGGGGGTCTGACTGCTGGTACCGCCACCAATCATGTGAATGGGGGTTCTATGCCAGAGCTGTAGCTAGGCTTTCCTTCACCTGGGGTAAAGGCTGAGTTCACTATTCTTACATGGTACCTACTGCATATACATAAAAGTGGCTTGTTGTCCGTGTCCGCCCCCCACCCCCCCCCACCCCCGGTAATGAGCACCTGTCCTGCTTGTCCCCTCTTCCGTGAGCTATGCCCCTATCTATGACCACTTGTTTGAATCCTATATAACTGCCAGCATATTCAGTATTTCTCAGTATTATTGCCATCAGTGAAGATTTATACAGTGATCCTTTCACGTGTAATGTCCTGCGGTTATGGCCACTATATATATATGACGTCAGTGTCTATGGGCTCCATTAGTATAAATACTGCCATAATTGTGATAATAACTTACTCAACCGACTCTGTACTGCCCCAGGCCAACTTTTTATTGCTTCCTGTCAGCCTGCAACAAATATAGTTTTTATTAGAATTAGTGAGATTAGGAAATCTACAGAAAATATCATCTACATAATATATCTCTTAGGCTAAGGCCCCATGTTGCGGAAAAGCAGCTTTTTTATTGCAGATTTTGTTGCGTTTTTTGAGCTAAAGCCAGGAGAGGATTGAGCAGAAGCTAGAAGTCTAAGAAGTTCCTATATACAGTATATCTCCCATTTCTTTTGTAGCCATTCTTGGCTTTGGCTTAAAAAACCGCAACAAAATCTGCAACAAAAAAAGCTGCGTTTCTACAACGTGGGGCTTTAGACTTAAAGGGGTTTTCCGGGCAAAAAATAGATATCTGAGTGTTGTACTGAGTTTCTCTTCTGCAGTCCCATATACTGGACTTGCTCACCAGTAGAGATGGATGAAACTCTCAAGATTTGTTTTGTTCTAGGTTTGGGTGGCTCGGGTCCCTGATTCCTTTTGGGTCTAGCAAGTTTGGTATGAACCAAATGTGAATTTATTATACTCTGGGGTCTCTTCACATCTCTGCATATAATAGTTGGAGGTCCAGGGAAAGTGTGAAAAAACATTTATACTCATGACATCACGACGCTCAGTGTGCTCATGTGACCACTATGACCCAATCACAGGCCTTAGCGGTGATCCTAAGCGTATGATGTCAGCAGTAGAGCACTTAGGCCCAAAACAGGTCATGGAAAGTGAGTATGAATGTTTTTATTTTCTTTCAACTCTCCTGGGCCTCTACATATTATAATCTGGGGTCTGAAGAGTATAATAATTTACTACAATGCATGTCACAGAAGCCATGATAGTTTTTCATAGATAAATCCCCAATTGTTTATTATCATAAAAAAAACTATTTGGGATATTCGAGTCAAATATGTCTGGGGACAAATCAGCTCACTAGAGATGAGCGAGTAGTATTCGATTGAATACCTTGCTCCCATAGGAATGCGTGTAAGCAGCCGAACACCAAGGGGTTAAGCGCATCGAATATTCACTGTGCTTAACCCCTTGCTGTTCAGCCGCTTACACACATTCCTATGGGAGCGAGGTATTCGATCGAATACTACTCACTCATCTCTACAGCTCACCCATCTCTACTCACCACCACTCCATTCACAGGACCCTATTTGTATCATCATTGGGGCACCCAGCAGATGCCCCTCACTAATCATACACTATAACCTATCCTATCTGTAGATAGGACCAGACTTAGAGGGTTCTGTGGCAATGTGAATTTGGCTGGCATGACCACAGCTTTATTGCCCGTGTGTTCCTTAGGAGATCCCGTTATATTCTAGAAGACAGAAATTAGGAGATAAAGGCTTGTCTATTTGTGGAAAGGGCTTAAAATACTCACATATTTTTGTTCTCAGCTCTTCTATTTTTTTTACAACAGTTTAGGCTCCACAATTTACGTCTTGGCCTTAAGAAATCCAAAAGCAAACAAAATTCTTTACCCACTAATAATAAATTATCCATCTGTTACTATGAGACATCTACAATCTTATAAATCGGTAATATCTGTATATACCGTATAATCCTAATCTTATTGTCTCACTACTTACGGTGTTATAATGTCCTCCATATTTGTTTTCATTTTCATCATTATTGGCCCATCGTCTTCCATGTCGCTGCTGGAGACATAACATACAATATAAGCTGCGATTCTCAACATGACCATAGTGATCACTCCTGATATAAGTGAGCTTCAAAGTGTTACGTTGTTTTTATTTTTTTGCTATTGTGTCGGGGCGGCATTTCATGTGTAATGTTCTGCGGTTATGGCCACTATAGATATGACGTCAGTGCCTATGGGCTCCATTTGTATAAATACTGCTATAATTGTGGTAATAACTTACTCAACCGACTCCGTACTGCCCCAGGCAAACTTTATACTGCTTCTTATCAGCCTGTAACAAATACAGTTTTTGTTAGAATCAGTGAGATTAGGAAATCTACAGAAAATGCAATCTACGTAATATATCTCTTAAAGGGGTTTTCTATGAAAAAAAAGTCTATTGGTATTATTAATGGGTTAATAAATGTGCCTATATATTTGTTAGTGTGTTTTGAATGATTTCTGGGTGTCCCTGGGGGCCCCTACTTTTGTTTACATCCTTCTGCTTACTGCTATGTAACTTCCTAACCCCTCTCACCTCTCTCCCCCTCCCATACACCCACTCCCTGTCTAGCTTTCCTTCCTATCCTAGCTATCCGATATGCCCTACCCTACCTAATCAGCCCAACCCCCCCCCCCCAGCCCATATTACATACTTATCCTCCTTTTCCACCGTCACCTTTACTGCGCATACATAGACACGCAGTAGCGGTTATTTACTGGCAGCAATGCGCACACACTGCTAAGAGAAGAGCACGCACCCTGCCAGTACAGGAGGAAGACCTGTCTCGCCGGAAGAACCCGTGGATGGGCAAGTATGAATGAAGTGGATGGGCGGGGTTGTATTGACAATCCGTTTCCGGAAATGGGGATTATCAGGAAATGTCCCACATGACCGCCCCAGGGATTTTTTTAAAAATTAATAATGTTATTTAAAAAGTAGAAAAGGAGGGTGTTTAGATTAGAGTAGGGTTTTTAAAATATCATGGACAACCCCTTTAAGACATATAGACCAATCAGGCCAGAAATATATCGGCTATTTGTTACTCTTTTACGATGGATTTGTAAGGTTTTTTTTTATGTGAATGGAATAAAAATAAAAGTAAAATGAACAACATAGTTATACGTAGCTATAGGAAGTGCAGATTCAGTAGACGTACCCAAACCCTGGTACTTGTGGGCAGTGTTAGACTGAGACTGGGATGTCCAGAGTCCATCAGCAGAATTGATTCTAGAGGCCCACCCTACTATTGCTGGTGTACAAACCATAAAAATATCACTTTCCTGACAACCAGATTTATCATCATTTACAACATTATATAAACGATGACAGAACTCTACGCAGGAAAGAGCTGGTGTGGGGTTCTGTTTAGGCATGCAGACATGATGTGCAGTGAAAGGGGACACCCAGAGGCTAAAGGGGAAGCAGAGCAGGCTGTGGGCAGAAGCAGGGATCAGTATGTGAATATAGGCCGATTACTCCAGCAGGTAGTTGCATATTTAAAAAAAGGAGATGAGGGCCGGCCCCTTAAAAGTGTGGGCCCTATAGGAACGAATGCTTTGGTAATTGGCCAGCATACGGGCCCACTGGGGAACTCACTGGTACCTTGTTGGGCCAGTCCAAGCCTACCTGTGTTCATCAAGAGCTTCCACTGCTCTATATGAAGACACCAGCATTATAAATGGTACAAGATAGGTGGAGTCTTCTTACAGACTTGGCATTGGGGTTTAGGAGCTTAAGATTATGTCTCTGGATGAATCTATTTTAAGTGAAAAATAACTCGGGATTCCAAATGTTCAGTGTGAAATGCAGACCATAACAGTTGTAACTTACTCAAGTTCTTCATCACTGGGCCAATATATTATGAGAGATCCCGATGGTCTATAATATGAAATACAGCTCTAGTTAGAGAAGTAGATGCTAAGGAAGCCTAAATAAATGTTATTGGATAATACAAGGACATTAATGTAACAGTAAGGAGAAAATTTCCTATCAGAATGTCTTTGTAAAATGGGAGGAAATCCATACAAACACAGGGAGAACATACAGACTCCTTGCAGATGTTCTTCCTGGCAGGATTCGAACCCAGTGCTGCAAGGCTAACCACTGAACCACCGTGTTGCCCCCTGGCATCAAGAATCTTGTCCAATCTATAATATCTGTATATAATCCCATTCTCACTATTTTTCTACTTACAGTTCCGTGTCCTCTTCCATGTATGATGATGTACTCTCGCTTCCCATATCCTCCTCTTCCTCCTTTTCCTCACTGTTGGATACAGAACATACATTATATATATATATATATTGACTCTCTTGTATAAAATTCTGGTAATAATCTCTCCCTTAAAGAAGACCTTTCACGTCCTCTGGCTGACAGTACACTGAATTCAGCTTACTATCAGCTTTCCCGGTATGTGATCGGGTGCGGGAGTTATCGGTGCTGTTAGTTTTGGCACCGATAGCTCTCCACCTTCAGAAGGTTGGGCCTCCACCAACACCGCCATTGCTGGGCAGTAAGGAACGCCACCCCAAACCATACTCTTCCATTGCATTGTAGTGTGGCAGGGAGGGGTGGGCATACCTTACCTCCCAGAGATGGCACTGAGCTCTAACGCCCAACCTTCTGGAGGAGATAGGCTGAAATAAAATGGTTGATAGACGTGTTGTATCTTGACATTATTTTCTCTTCTGTATGTTGCCTCTTGGTGATATATTTTAGTCCAGTATTTTGGTATGAAAAACTGGCACATCCAAATAAAATTTTGCAATGTTTTACTATTAGAGAATATAGTATAACACTATACACTATCATTTTGCATTATACTGTGAGTGGGTTTGTGCCTACGACCAACATATCAAGGAAGCCTGCTGCTCTATCACAGTGATACGCCCCTCTCGTACACCATGGCCATTAATAATAAAATTCATATCAGCTACACTCATCTGCTCACTGAGTTCGGTGGCATTTCGGGTATATATTGTACGTGGATTGTGTAATCCCAGTGTAACAATGGGAATTCACTGAGAATAAGCATTCGTATGAATGGTCACTGATGGTCAGACCATTAAAAAGGCCCTGAGGCTGGTGAGGGTGGCAATGTTCATACAGAGCAGGGCCCATGGTAGTCTTAATCCACCCTTGGCAAATACATATGCCATATATAAAATGCACCAAAATAGCAGCTACAGCAGAGGCGCAACAACACGGATATATCTGCCCCAGTGACGGTAAGAATAAAATATACTAAGAAACCTCTTGTAACACCAACTTACAAAATTGTATCCAGGCCCGGCCATCGCGAAACACTGCCAAATGTACGGCTGCAATAGAAAATAGAGATCTGGTTAGAAACATTATCACCGTGAAGCCTATAGAATCTCATATTTGTACTACTCGCCTCTCAGATAGGGAGAACCAGCGGAATCCATACACTATATCCCCATATTTCTATACATTGTGCAGCAAAGTATGAGAAGTTACAATAAGGCCACATTTGGTAGAGCTTCAGCACATTTATGACATTACTCCAATGACCCCTCTGCTTTCCTCTGGGAGTAATCTTCATTTTTCTAGTCATTAACCCCTTCCCGCCACGGGTATTTTTCGATTTTCATTTTTGACTCCCCCCCACACCTCTCAAACCCCATAACTTTTTTTAATTTTAATTTTTCCGCATATGAGGTCTTAATGTTTGACAGACAAATTGTTTTTCATGATGCCACCATTATTATTCTGTACAATGTACTGTAAAACTGGAAAAAAATTCAGAATGGGGTGGATTTGAAGAAAAAGTGCATCTGTGCGATTTCCTTATGGGCTTCGTTTTTACGACGTTCACTGTGCAGCCAAAATGACCTGTCCCCTGTATTCAATGTTTCAGTACGATTCCGGGGATACCAAATTTATATGGTTTTATTTACATTTTAACCCCTTAACAAAAATCCAAAACTGTGCCAATGTTTTTTTTTTTTTTTTTCTAAAAGTCGCCATATTCTGACACCCATAACTTTTTTTATACTTCCATGTATGAGGATGCATAGGGTGTGTTTTTTATGCGCTGTCAGGTGTAATTTTCAGTTCTATCATTTTGGGGAATTGCTATTGCTTTGATCACTTTTTATTCCAATTTTTATCTGAGGCAAAAAGTGAAAAAACAGCGGTTTGGCACTATTGACTTTTTTTTCCCGCCGTTTATCATATGGGAAAAATAATTTTATAGATTTGTAGACCCGGCGTTTTCGCACACAGGGATACCTAATGTGTATGTGTTTCACAGTATTTAAGTACTTCTATATGTGTTCTAGGGAAAGGGGGGGGGTGACTTGAATTTTTAATACTTTTTATTTTTTTTTTATATTTTTTTTACCTGTTTTAAAAGATGAATGGTTGCATTTATTAGAACCCCTAGGGGTCTTGAACTCCAGGGGGTCTTATCACTAATGCAATGTATTACAATGCTAATGCATTGCAAAAAATCATAATTTCTTTTACATAGAGTAGCCTGCAAAAGAAAATAATTGCAGACAGGCTGGGGAGTCTTTACAAGGCTCCCAGCTGTCATGCCAACATGACGTCGGTCCCAGAGCTTACTCCAGGCGCTGGCAATCACTGGCAAAATGGCGGCAACCACACACCTCCAGCAAAATGGCACCTCGGTCAGCTTTGACCGAGGCGCCAGAAGGATTAATGCCTTGGCATTAGCACATGGTGTCTGCTGTATGGCGGCCGCCCAGCTCCTGAATGGCCGCCATAGTCAAACACCCTACTAATACGGCAGATGTCAGGAAGGGGTTAAAAGTCGAAAGCAACTTTATCTGGAATCGTTGAGAATATGTGGGAATGAGAGTGGTAATGCCATGATTTACCATCACTACGGAGTACAACCTTTATTGGTATATATATTACTCTGCTATACAGTTACAAGAAGATAAGAGCTTTAAGAAGATACATACCGGAATGCTGGCTTGGCCTTCTTTATTCGCTGAATCCATCTGTTACATGAATACACAAAGAAAAACAATCATTCATGTTACATCAACACATTTACCAAAATCAACACATTTACCAAAATGGCCTCATTGAAACAATTCAGACACTACTAGTCCTAATTTTTCTTGATATCCTTACATCTCATGTGGATAGCTTTCCTCTTGTCTCTCCATCCTATTGAAGAAGAAGGAAGACAATTGAGAATTTATTGTATCTGCTTCATAGCTCTATAACAGGACAACACTCTTTTTTGTTCAGTTTTTTTTTTTTTTTTTTTAAAGCTAAAGAGTTTTTCTACACAACTATGGCTTGATCTGCATGTGTTACAACAAATCTGCCATGTCTGAACTTGTCTTTAGGCTCCATGCTAAGACAGAGTCCACTGGGATTCTCCATACTAGGACTCACATGGAGCTTCCTATGGGAAAGAAAGTTCAGGAGAGTTTGGATGACATGGAGAGCGACTCTGTATCATCAAGTAGCCCTCGACTACCAGAAAAATTATACATTTACTAGACGGACACATTTACCTCACTCCAATTGCAACCAAATCGCTCCAATCACTTCTCTGAATCGCTCACCAACAAAAAAACCTTGAAATGGAATAAAAATAAGAACATTTACAGCAAACATTGAGACAGATTTGTTATTCCTGTCTACGTTTTAGACAGTAGAAATTTAGACTAAACAGGGTTAAACTGTACCAGATTTACCAGATTTATCACAAATCTGACCTGTCTTTACACTGTCTAGTCTGACTTACACCACATACCGTATTTTGCGGACTATAAGGCGCACTGGACTATAAGGCGCATTACCCATGAGCGCCTTATAGTCCTGTCTAGGTTCATATAAGGTGCACCAGACTATAAGGCGCAGCACTGTCCGGTGCGCCTTATATGCGATTGAAAGCGGCGGCACGCAGACTTTGCCGGCGGCCGCTTAACCCCCCCGCGTGCCAGCCACTTCTATTCATTTCAATGGCACGCTTCCATTTAAATGAATGGAAGCGCTCGGCACGCGAGGAGTTAAGCGGCGGCCGCCGGCAAAGTCTGCGTGCCGCTTCCATACATTGCAATGGGAGTGTGCTATTCGAATAGTATTCGCTCATCTCTAACTTCAATTGTAAGTCCGGTGCGCCATCCATATATAAGGCGCACAGGACTATAAGGCGCACTTTCGATTTCTGAGGAAATCGTAGGATTTTATGTGCACCTTATAGTCCGGAAAATACAGTATTTAAGTGGAGTCATTTTGACAAAAAAAAAAAAGTGCTAATTAGAGATGAGCAAGTAGTATTCGATCGAATACCACCCCGCCATAGGAATGCGTGTAAGCAGCCGAACACCAAGGGGTTAAATGCATCGAATAATCGATGCACTTAACCCCTTGGTGTTCGGCCGCTTACACGCATACCTATGGCAGAGAGGTATTGGATCGAATACTACTCGCTCATCTCTAGTGCTAGTATTTGGAGGAGAAAGGTCGGTAGCTGACCCTCAGCTCAATAAATAATCATTCAGTAATATGTAAATGAAATGATAGAAAGACGCAGAAAAAGAGACAGCTGGTCATTATATGGTTAACATCTATAAAATAAGAATAAGAAAATAACAGAATATAAGTAGGGAAACAAGACAAAGTATACTCACACTCCACTACTAACTCAACCTTCAATTGAGCGTCCCCTCATCAGCTGCTTATATACTGCCATGTGATGTCAGACCATTCCATGACATCATCAACAGCAGTAGCAAGAGTATCTATGGGACATGGCATGGATCTACATCCCATCCCATACATGGATCTACATCCCATCCCATACATGGATCTACATCCCATCCCATACATGGATCTACATCCCATCTCATACATGGATCTACATCCCATCCCATACATGGATCTACATCCCATCCCATACATGGATCTACATCCCATCCCATACATGGATCTACATCCCATCCCATACATGGATCTACATCCCATCCCATACATGGATCTACATCCCATCCAGGATACATGGATCTACATCCCATCCCATACATGGATCTACATCCCATCCCATACATGGATCTACATCCCATCTCATACATGGATCTACATCCCATCCCATACATGGATCTACATCCCATCCCATACATGGATCTACATCCCATCCCATACATGGATCTACATCCCATCCAGGATACATGGAATGGTCTTTTGAAAATTGGAAAACAACAGCGCCACACCTGCCCACAAGTTGTGTGTTAAATTGTAGTTATGCTCTTGGGGTGAATGAGACTAAGCAGAAATTTCACACACAAATGTTGGACAGATAGGTATCTAGTTTTTAGAAGTTCTGTGATTTCTGATCCTTTTGAACCCTTTATCCCGCCCCCACCTTCACCCAACCCCCTAAAATCTCATACAAAGGATATGAATGTAACTATCGAAATACAATGTAATTTTGATTTATTAAGATTAGAGATGAGCGAACAGTGTTCTATCGAACTCATGTTCGATCGGATATTAGGCTGTTCGGCATGTTCGAATCGAATCGAACACCGCGTGGTAAAGTGCGCCATTACTCGATTCCCCTCCCACCTTCCCTGGCGCCTTTTTTGCTCCAATAACAGCGCAGGGTAGGTGGGACAGGAACTACGACACCGGTGACGTTGAAAAAAGTAGGCAAAACCCATTGGCTGCCGAATACATGTGACCTCTAATTTAAAAGAACAGCGCCGCCCAGGTTCGCGTCATTCTGAGCTTGCAATTCACCGAGGACGGAGGTTTCCGTCCAGCTAGCTAGGGCTTAGATTCTGGGTAGGCAGGGACAGGCTAGGATAGGAAGGAGAAGACAACCAACAGCTCTTGTAAGAGCTAAATTCCAGGGAGAAGCTTGTCAGTGTAACGTGGCACTGACGGGCTCAATCGCCGCAACCCAGCTTTCCCAGGATCCTGAATGGAATACACTGTCAGTGTATTCCCGTATACCCGATATATACCCCGATACCCGTTCCAACGGTGTGCCCCCCCACCTTCACCCCAGAAATACCCTGCAAGTCCCCTAGCAATAGAATTGGGGCTATATACACCCACAATTTTTACTACTGGTATACAGTGCCATTGTCTGACTGGGAATTCAAAGAATATATTGGGAATACAAATACCCTCATTTCTTGCTACTGCCATATAGTGCCAGTGTCTGACTGGGAATTCAAAGAATATATTGGGGTTACGTGCACCCACAATTTTTACTACTGGTATACAGTGCCATTGTCTGACTGGGAATTCAAAGAATATATTGGGAATACAAATACCCTCATTTCTTGCTACTGCCATATAGTGCCAGTTTCTGACTGGTAATTCAAAGAATATATTGGGGTTACGTGCACCCACAATTTTTACTACTGGTATACAGTGCCATTGTCTGACTGGGAATTCAAAGAATATATTGGGAATACAAATACCCTCATTTCTTGCTACTGCCATATAGTGCCAGTGTCTGACTGGGAATTCAAAGAATATATTGGGGTTACGTGCACCCACAATTTTTACTACTGGTATACAGTGCCATTGTCTGACTGGGAATTCAAAGAATATATTGGGGTTATAAATACCCTCATTTCTTGCTACTGCCATATAGTGCCAGTTTCTGACTGGTAATTCAAAGAATATATTGGGGTTACGTGCACCCACAATTTTTACTACTGGTATACAGTGCCATTGTTTGACTGGGAATTCAAAGAGTATATTGGGAATACAAATACCCTCATTTCTTGCTACTGCCATATAGTGCCAGTTTCTGACTGGTAATTCAAAGAATATATTGGGGTTACGTGCACCCACAATTTTTACTACTGGTATACAGTGCCATTGTCTGACTGGGAATTCAAAGAGTATATTGGGAATACAAATACCCTCATTTCTTGCTACTGCCATATAGTGCCAGTTTCTGACTGGTAATTCAAAGAATATATTGGGGTTACGTGCACCCACAATTTTTACTACTGGTATACAGTGCCATTGTCTGACTGGGAATTCAAAGAATATATTGGGGTTATAAATACCCTCATTTCTTGCTACTGCCATATAGTGCCAGTTTCTGACTGGTAATTCAAAGAATATATTGGGGTTACGTGCACCCACAATTTTTACTACTGGTATACAGTGCCATTGTCTGACTGGGAATTCAAAGAGTATATTGGGGTTATAAATACCCTCATTTCTTGCTACTGCCATATAGTGCCAGTTTCTGACTGGTAATTCAAAGAATATATTGGGGTTACGTGCACCCACAATTTTTACTACTGGTATACAGTGCCATTGTCTGACTGGGAATTCAAAGAATATATTGGGGTTATAAATACCCTCATTTCTTGCTACTGCCATATAGTGCCAGTTTCTGACTGGTAATTCAAAGAATATATTGGGGTTACGTGCACCCACAATTTTTACTACTGGTATACAGTGCCATTGTCTGACTGGGAATTCAAAGAGTATATTGGGAATACAAATACCCTCATTTCTTGCTACTGCCATATAGTGCCAGTTTCTGACTGGTAATTCAAAGAATATATTGGGGTTACGTGCACCCACAATTTTTACTACTGGTATACAGTGCCATTGTCTGACTGGGAATTCAAAGAATATATTGGGGTTATAAATACCCTCATTTCTTGCTACTGCCATATAGTGCCAGTTTCTGACTGGTAATTCAAAGAATATATTGGGGTTACGTGCACCCACAATTTTTACTACTGGTATACAGTGCCATTGTTTGACTGGGAATTCAAAGAGTATATTGGGAATACAAATACCCTCATTTCTTGCTACTGCCATATAGTGCCAGTTTCTGACTGGTAATTCAAAGAATATATTGGGGTTACGTGCACCCACAATTTTTACTACTGGTATACAGTGCCATTGTCTGACTGGGAATTCAAAGAATATATTGGGGTTATAAATACCCTCATTTCTTGCTACTGCCATATAGTGCCAGTTTCTGACTGGTAATTCAAAGAATATATTGGGGTTACGTGCACCCACAATTTTTACTACTGGTATACAGTGCCATTGTCTGACTGGGAATTCAAAGAGTATATTGGGAATACAAATACCCTCATTTCTTGCTACTGCCATATAGTGCCAGTTTCTGACTGGTAATTCAAAGAATATATTGGGGTTACGTGCACCCACAATTTTTACTACTGGTATACAGTGCCATTGTCTGACTGGGAATTCAAAGAATATATTGGGGTTATAAATACCCTCATTTCTTGCTACTGCCATATAGTGCCAGTTTCTGACTGGTAATTCAAAGAATATATTGGGGTTACGTGCACCCACAATTTTTACTACTGGTATACAGTGCCATTGTCTGACTGGGAATTCAAAGAGTATATTGGGAATACAAATACCCTCATTTCTTGCTACTGCCATATAGTGCCAGTTTCTGACTGGGAATTCAAAGAATATATTGGGGTTACGTGCACCCACAATTTTTACTACTGGTATACAGTGCCATTGTCTGACTGGGAATTCAAAGAATATATTGGGGTTATAAATACCCTCATTTCTTGCTACTGCCATATAGTGCCAGTTTCTGACTGGTAATTCAAAGAATATATTGGGGTTACGTGCACCCACAATTTTTACTACTGGTATACAGTGCCATTGTCTGACTGGGAATTCAAAGAGTATATTGGGAATACAAATACCCTCATTTCTTGCTACTGCCATATAGTGCCAGTTTCTGACTGGGAATTCAAAGAATATATTGGGGTTACGTGCACCCACAATTTTTACTACTGGTATACAGTGCCATTGTCTGACTGGGAATTCAAAGAATATATTGGGGTTATAAATACCCTCATTTCTTGCTACTGCCATATAGTGCCAGTTTCTGACTGGTAATTCAAAGAATATATTGGGGTTACGTGCACCCACAATTTTTACTACTGGTATACAGTGCCATTGTCTGACTGGGAATTCAAAGAGTATATTGGGAATACAAATACCCTCATTTCTTGCTACTGCCATATAGTGCCAGTTTCTGACTGGGAATTCAAAGAATATGTTGGGGTTACGTGCACCCACAATTTTTACTACTGGTATACAGTGCCATTGTCTGACTGGGAATTCAAAGAATATATTGGGGTTATAAATACCCTCATTTCTTGCTACTGCCATATAGTGCCAGTTTCTGACTGGTAATTCAAAGAATATATTGGGGTTACGTGCACCCACAATTTTTACTACTGGTATACAGTGCCATTGTCTGACTGGGAATTCAAAGAGTATATTGGGAATACAAATACCCTCATTTCTTGCTACTGCCATATAGTGCCAGTTTCTGACTGGGAATTCAAAGAATATATTGGGGTTACGTGCACCCACAATTTTTACTACTGGTATACAGTGCCATTGTCTGACTGGGAATTCAAAGAATATATTGGGGTTATAAATACCCTCATTTCTTGCTACTGCCATATAGTGCCAGTTTCTGACTGGTAATTCAAAGAATATATTGGGGTTACGTGCACCCACAATTTTTACTACTGGTATACAGTGCCATTGTCTGACTGGGAATTCAAAGAGTATATTGGGAATACAAATACCCTCATTTCTTGCTACTGCCATATAGTGCCAGTTTCTGACTGGGAATTCAAAGAATATATTGGGGTTACGTGCACCCACAATTTTTACTACTGGTATACAGTGCCATTGTCTGACTGGGAATTCAAAGAATATATTGGGGTTATAAATACCCTCATTTCTTGCTACTGCCATATAGTGCCAGTTTCTGACTGGTAATTCAAAGAATATATTGGGGTTACGTGCACCCACAATTTTTACTACTGGTATACAGTGCCATTGTCTGACTGGGAATTCAAAGAGTATATTGGGAATACAAATACCCTCATTTCTTGCTACTGCCATATAGTGCCAGTTTCTGACTGGGAATTCAAAGAATATATTGGGGTTACGTGCACCCACAATTTTTACTACTGGTATACAGTGCCATTGTCTGACTGGGAATTCAAAGAATATATTGGGGTTATAAATACCCTCATTTCTTGCTACTGCCATATAGTGCCAGTTTCTGACTGATAATTCAAAGAATATATTGGGGTTACGTGCACCCACAATTTTTACTACTGGTATACAGTGCCATTGTCTGACTGGGAATTTAAAGAGTATATTGGGAATACAAATACCCTCATTTCTTGCTACTGCCATATAGTGCCAGTTTCTGACTGGGAATTCAAAGAATATATTGGGGTTACGTGCACCCACAATTTTTACTACTGGTATACAGTGCCATTGTCTGACTGGGAATTCAAAGAATATATTGGGGTTATAAATACCCTCATTTCTTGCTACTGCCATATAGTGCCAGTTTCTGACTGGGAATTCAAAGAATATATTGGGGTTACGTGCACCCACAATTTTTACTACTGGTATACAGTGCCATTGTCTGACTGGGAATTCAAAGAATATATTGGGGTTATAAATACCCTCATTTCTTGCTACTGCCATATAGTGCCAGTTTCTGACTGGTAATTCAAAGAATATATTGGGGTTACGTGCACCCACAATTTTTACTACTGGTATACAGTGCCATTGTCTGACTGGGAATTCAAAGAGTATATTGGGAATACAAATACCCTCATTTCTTGCTACTGCCATATAGTGCCAGTTTCTGACTGGGAATTCAAAGAATATATTGGGGTTACGTGCACCCACAATTTTTACTACTGGTATACAGTGCCATTGTCTGACTGGGAATTTAAAGAGTATATTGGGAATACAAATACCCTCATTTCTTGCTACTGCCATATAGTGCCAGTGTCTGACTGGGAATTCAAAGAATATATTGGGGTTACGTGCACCCACAATTTTTACTACTGGTATACAGTGCCAATTTCTAACTAGGAATTCAAAATGCGCAAGGCTCCCGGAAAGGGACGTGGACGAGGCCGTGGGCGAGGTCGGGGGAATGGTTCTGGGGAGCAAGGTAGCAGTGAAGCCACAGGGCGTCCCGTGCCTACTCCTGTGGGGCAGCAAGCATTGCGCCACTCCACAGTGCCAGGGTTGCTTGCCACATTAACTAAACTGCAGGGTACAAACCTTAGTAGGCCCGAGAACCAGGAACAGGTCTTGCAATGGCTGTCAGAGAACGCTTACAGCACATTGTCCAGCAGCCAGTCAGACTCTGCCTCCTCTCCTCCTATTACCCAACAGTCTTGTCTTCCTTCCTCCCAAAATTCCGAAGCTTTACAGAACAATAACCCAAACTGTCCCTGCTCCCCAGAGCTGTTCTCCGCTCCTTTCATTGTCCCTCAACCTGCCTCTCCACGTCACGATTCCACGAACCTAACAGAGGAGCATCTGTGTCCAGATGCTCAAACACTAGAGTCTCCTCCATCTCCGTTCGATTTGGTGGTGGATGACCAGCAACCCACCCTCATCGACGATGATGTGACGCAGTTGCCGTCAGGGCATCCAGTTGACCGGCGCATTGTGCGGGAGGAGGAGATGAGACAGGAGTTGGAAGAGGAAGTGGTGGATGATGAGGACACTGACCCGACCTGGACAGGGGGGATGTCAAGCGGGGAAAGTAGTGTGGATGTTGAGGCAGGTGCAGCACCAAAAAGGGTAGCTAGAGGCAGAGGCAGAGGTCAGCAGCTTAGGCGAAGCCAGGCCACACCCGGAATCTCCCAAGATGTTCCAGTTCGTACCCAGCCCCGAAAAACTCCCACCTCGAGGGCACGTTTCTCGAAGGTGTGGAGTTTTTTCAAGGAATGCGCCGAGGACAGATATAGTGTTGTCTGCACAATTTGCCTCTCGAAATTGATTAGGGGCTCTGAGAAGAGCAACCTGTCCACCACTTCAATGCGCCGTCATTTGGAATCCAAGCACTGGAATCAGTGGCAGGCAGCAACGGCAGGACAAAGGCCGCCTGCCGTTCACGCCACTGCCACTGCCTCTGCCACTGCCTCTGCCTCTGCCACTGCCACTGCTGACTGTGCTGGCGATGCACTCCAGAGGATGAGCCAGGACACCACTTCATCTGCCTCCGCCACTTTGTTGACTTCTACCTCATCCTCCCCTGGTCCTGTCTTATCTCCTTCTCCTGCACCATCAAAGGCACCATCAGGCGTTTCTTTACAACAACCCACCATCTCTCAGACATTGGAGCGGCGGCAGAAATACACTGCTAACCACCCACACGCGCAAGCCTTGAACGCCAACATCGCTAAACTGCTGGCCCAGGAGATGTTGGCGTTCCGGCTTGTTGAAACTCCCGCCTTCCTGGACCTGATGGCAACTGCGGCACCTCGCTATGCCGTCCCTAGCCGTCACTACTTCTCCCGGTGTGCCGTCCCCGCCTTGCACCAGCACGTGTCACTCAACATCAGGCGGGCCCTTAGTTCCGCGCTTTGCACAAAGGTCCACTTGACCACCGACGCGTGGACAAGTGCATGCGGACAGGGACGCTACATTTCACTGACGGCACACTGGGTGAATGTAGTTGAGGCTGGGACTGCTTCCCAAACTGGCCCGGTGTACCTCGTCTCCCCGCCTAACATTCCTGGCAGGGACACGAGAAGAACACCCCCCTCCTCCTCCTCCTCTACCGCCTCCTCCTCCGCCACCGCCTCCTCCTCCGCCACCGCCTCCTCCTCCGCTGTTAGATTGACCCCAGCTACGAGTTGGAAACGTTGCAGCACTGGCGTTGGTAGACGTCAGCAGGCTGTGCTGAAGCTGATCAGCTTGGGGGACAGACAGCACACTGCCTCCGAGGTGAGGGATGCCCTCCTCGATGAGACGGCAATATGGTTTGAGCCGCTGCACCTGGGCCCAGGCATGGTCGTTTGTGATAACGGCCGGAACCTGGTAGCAGCTCTGGAGCTTGCCGGACTCCAACATGTTCCATGCCTGGCCCACGTCTTCAACCTAGTGGTGCAACGTTTCCTAAAGAGCTACCCCAATGTTCCAGAGCTACTGGTGAAAGTGCGGCGCATGTGCGCCCACTTTCGCAAGTCGACAGTAGCCGCTGCTAGCTTAAAATCTCTCCAGCAACGCCTGCATGTGCCACAACACCGGCTTTTGTGCGACGTCCCCACACGCTGGAACTCAACGTTTCAGATGTTGAATAGAGTGGTTGAGCAGCAGAGACCTTTGATGGAATACCAGCTACAAAACCCTAGGGTGCCACAAAGTCAGCTGCCTCAGTTTCACATCCATGAGTGGCCATGGATGAGAGACCTTTGTGACATCCTACGGGTCTTTGAGGAGTCCACAAGGAGGGTGAGCTCTGAGGATGCGATGGTGAGCCTTACAATCCCGCTCTTGTGTGTTCTGAGAGAATCCCTGATTGACATCAGGGATAACTCAGATCACACAGAGGAGTTAGGGATAGCATCCGATCCGTCACAGCTGGAGAGTAGGTCCACACATCTGTCCGCTTCACTGCGTTTAATGGAGGAGGAGGAGGAGGAGGAGGAGGAAGAAGAGTTGTCCGATGATGTGATGGTGATACAGGAGGCTTCCGGGCAACTTCGAATCGTCCCATTGTTGCAGCGCGGATGGGTAGACATGGAGGATGAGGAGGAAATGGAGATTGAACTTTCCGGTGGGGCCAGAGGAGTCATGCCAACTAACACTGTGGCAGACATGGCTGAGTTCATGTTGGGGTGCTTTACAACCGACAAGCGTATTGTCAAAATCATGGAGGACAACCAGTACTGGATCTTTGCTATCCTTGACCCCCGGTATAAAAACAACATCTCGTCTTTTATTCCGGTAGAGGGGAGGGCCAATCGCATCAATGCTTGCCACAGGCAATTGGTGCAGAATATGATGGAGATGTTTCCAGCATGTGACGTTGGCGGCAGGGAGGGCAGTTCCTCCAGTAGGCAACCAAGTTCTCACCGGTCCACACAAACGAGGGGCACACTGTCTAAGGTCTGGGACACCTTGATGGCACCCCCTCGCCAAAGTGCCGCCACGGAGGGTCCTAGTGTCACCAGGCGTGAGAAGTATAGGCGCATGTTGCGGGAATACCTTTCCGACCACAGCCCTGTCCTCTCCGACCCCTCTGCGCCCTACACGTATTGGGTGTCGAAGTTGGACCTGTGGCTTGAACTTGCCCTATATGCCTTGGAGGTGCTGTCCTGTCCTGCCGCCAGCGTCCTATCTGAGAGGGTGTTCAGTGCAGCCGGTGGCATCATCACTGACAAGCGCACCCGTCTGTCAGCTGAGAGTGCCGACCGGCTCACTTTGATAAAAATGAACCACCACTGGATAGAGCCTTCATTTTTGTGCCCACCTGTGTAAAGCACCCCAACATGAAACTCCATGTCTGTACTCAACCTCTCCAATTCCTCCGCATCCTCATACTCATCCACCATAAGCGTTGCACAATTCTGCTAATACTAGGCTCCCTCCAACATGATTTCCCCCAACTCTGCTGGTTAGAGGCTCCCTCCACCCTGATTTCCACCAACTCTGCTGGTTAGAGGCTCCCTCCACCCTGCTTTCCCACAACTCTGCTGGTTAGAGGCTCCTTCCACCATGAATTTGCCAAAACTGGGCTGTTTAGAGGCTCCCTCCACCATGAATTGGTCCAAACTGGGCTGGTTAGAGGCTCCCTCCACCATTAATTGGTCCAAACTGGGCTGGTTAGAGGCTCCCTCCACCATGAATTTGCCCAAACTGGGCTGTTTAGAGGCTCCCTCCACCATGAATTTGCCCAAACTGGGCTGTTTAGAGGCTCCCTCCACCATGAATTGGTCCAAACTGGGTTTTTTAGAGGCTCCCTCCACCATGAATTGGTCCAAACTGGGCTGGTTAGAGGCTCCCTCCACCATGAATTGATCCAAACTGGGGTGGTTAGAGGCTCCCTCCACCATTAATTGGTCCAAACTGGGCTGGTTAGAGGCTCCCTCCACCATTAATTGGTCCAAACTGGGCTGGTTAGAGGCTCCCTCCACCATTAATTGGTCCAAACTGGGCTGGTTAGAGGCTCCCTCCACCATGAATTTGCCCAAACTGGGCTGTTTAGAGGCTCCCTCCACCATGAATTTGCCCAAACTGGGCTGGTTAGAGGCTCCCTCCACCATGAATTGGTCCAAACTGGGGTTTTTAGAGGCTCCCTCCACCATGAATTGGTCCAAACTTGGCTGTTTAGAGGCTCCCTCCACCATTAATTGGTCCAAACTGGGCTGGTTAGAGCCTCCCTCCACCATGAATTGGTCCAAACTGGATTTTTTAGAGGCTCCCTCCACCATGAATTTGCCCAAACTGGGCTGTTTAGAGGCTCCCTCCACCATGAATTTGCCCAAACTGGGCTGGTTAGAGGCTCCCTCCACCATGAATTGGTCCAAACTGGGGTTTTTAGAGGCTCCCTCCACCATGAATTGGTCCAAACTTGGCTGTTTAGAGGCTCCCTCCACCATGAATTGGTCCAAACTGGGGTGGTTAGAGGCTCCCTCCACCATTAATTGGTCCAAACTGGGCTGGTTAGAGGCTCCCTCCACCATTAATTGGTCCAAACTGGGGTTTTTAGAGGCTCCCTCCACCATGAATTGGTCCAAACTTGGCTGTTTAGAGGCTCCCTCCACCATTAATTGGTCCAAACTGGGCTGGTTAGAGGCTCCCTCCACCATGAATTGGTCCAAACTGGGTTTTTTAGAGGCTCCCTCCACCATGAATTTGCCCAAACTGGGCTGTTTAGAGGCTCCCTCCACCATGAATTGGTCCAAACTGGGTTTTTTAGAGGCTCCCTCCACCATGAATTGGTCCAAACTGGGCTGGTTAGAGGCTCCCTCCACCATGAATTGGTCCAAACTGGGGTGGTTAGAGGCTCCCTCCACCATTAATTGGTCCAAACTGGGCTGGTTAGAGGCTCCCTCCACCATGAATTGGTCCAAACTGGGGTGGTTAGAGGCTCCCTCCACCATTAATTGGTCCAAACTGGGCTGGTTAGAGGCTCCCTCCACCATGAATTTGCCCAAACTGGGCTGTTTAGAGGCTCCCTCCACCATGAATTTGCCCAAACTGGGCTGGTTAGAGGCTCCCTCCACCATGAATTGGTCCAAACTGGGGTTTTTAGAGGCTCCCTCCACCATGAATTGGTCCAAACTTGGCTGTTTAGAGGCTCCCTCCACCATTAATTGGTCCAAACTGGGCTGGTTAGAGGCTCCCTCCACCATGAATTGGTCCAAACTGGGTTTTTTAGAGGCTCCATCCACCATGAATTTGCCCAAACTGGGCTGTTTAGAGGCTCCCTCCACCATGAATTGGTCCAAACTGGGGTGGTTAGAGGCTCCCTCCACCATTAATTGGTCCAAACTGGGCTGGTTAGAGGCTCCCTCCACCATTAATTGGTCCAAACTGGGCTGGTTAGAGGCTCCCTCCACCATGAATTGGTCCAAACTGGGGTTTTTAGAGGCTCCCTCCACCATGAATTGGTCCAAACTTGGCTGTTTAGAGGCTCCCTCCACCATTAATTGGTCCAAACTGGGCTGGTTAGAGGCTCCCTCCACCATGAATTGGTCCAAACTGGGCTGGTTAGAGGCTCCCTCCACCATGAATTTCCCAAAACTTGGCTGTTTAGAGGCTCCCTCCACCATTAATTGGTCCAAACTGGGCTGGTTAGAGGCTCCCTCCACCATGAATTGGTCCAAACTGGGTTTTTTAGAGGCTCCCTCCACCATGAATTTGCCCAAACTGGGCTGTTTAGAGGCTCCCTCCACCATGAATTGGTCCAAACTGGGCTGGTTAGAGGCTCCCTCCACCATGAATTTCCCAAAACTTGGCTGTTTAGAGGCTCCCTCCACCATTAATTGGTCCAAACTGGGCTGGTTAGAGGCTCCCTCCACCATGAATTGGTCCAAACTGGGGTTTTTAGAGGCTCCCTCCACCATGAATTGGTCCAAACTTGGCTGTTTAGAGGCTCCCTCCACCATGAATTGGTCCAAACTCGGGTGGTTAGAGGCTCCCTCCACCATTAATTGGTCCAAACTGGGCTGGTTAGAGGCTCCCTCCACCATTAATTGGTCCAAACTGGGCTGTTTAGAGGCTCCCTCCACCATGAATTTGCCCAAACTGGGCTGTTTAGAGGCTCCCTCCACCATGAATTTGCCCAAACTGGGCTGGTTAGAGGCTCCCTCCACCATGAATTGGTCCAAACGGGTTTTTAGAGGCTCCCTTCACCATGAATTGGTCCAAACTTGGCTGTTTAGAGGCTCCCTCCACCATGAATTGGTCCAAACTGGGTTTTTTAGAGGCTCCCTCCACCATGAATTTGCCCAAACTGGGCTGTTTAGAGGCTCCCTCCACTATGAATTTGCCCAAACTGGGCTGGTTAGAGGCTCCCTCCACCATGAATTGGTCCAAACTGGGGTTTTTAGAGGCTCCCTCCACCATGAATTGGTCCAAACTTGGCTGTTTAGAGGCTCCCTCCACCATGAATTGGTCCAAACTGGGGTGGTTAGAGGCTCCCTCCACCATTAATTGGTCCAAACTGGGCTGGTTAGAGGCTCCCTCCACCATTAATTGGTCCAAACTGGGCTGGTTAGAGGCTCCCTCCACCATGAATTGGTCCAAACTGGGTTTTTTAGAGGCTCCCTCCACCATGAATTTGCCCAAACTGGGCTGTTTAGAGGCTCCCTCCACCATGAATTGGTCCAAACTGGGCTGGTTAGAGGCTCCCTCCACCATGAATTTCCCAAAACTTGGCTGTTTAGAGGCTCCCTCCACCATTAATTGGTCCAAACTGGGCTGGTTAGAGGCTCCCTCCACCATGAATTGGTCCAAACTGGGGTTTTTAGAGGCTCCCTCCACCATGAATTGGTCCAAACTTGGCTGTTTAGAGGCTCCCTCCACCATGAATTGGTCCAAACTGGGGTGGTTAGAGGCTCCCTCCACCATTAATTGGTCCAAACTGGGCTGGTTAGAGGCTCCCTCCACCATTAATTGGTCCAAACTGGGCTGGTTAGAGGCTCCCTCCACCATGAATTTGCCCAAACTTGGCTGTTTAGAGGCTCCCTCCACCATGAATTTGCCCAAACTGGGCTGGTTAGAGGCTCCCTCCACCATGAATTGGTCCAAACGGGTTTTTAGAGGCTCCCTTCACCATGAATTGGTCCAAACTTGGCTGTTTAGAGGCTCCCTCCACCATGAATTGGTCCAAACTGGGGTGGTTAGAGGCTCCCTCCACCATTAATTGGTCCAAACTGGGCTGGTTAGAGGCTCCCTCCACCATTAATTGGTCCAAACTGGGCTGGTTAGAGGCTCCCTCCACCATGAATTGGTCCAAACTGGGGTTTTTAGAGGTTCCCTCCACCATGAATTGGTCCAAACTTGGCTGTTTAGAGGCTCCCTCCACCATTAATTGGTCCAAACTGGGCTGGTTAGAGGCTCCCTCCACCATGAATTGGTCCAAACTGGGTTTTTTAGAGGCTCCCTCCACCATGAATTTGCCCAAACTGGGCTGTTTAGAGGCTCCCTCCACCATGAATTGGTCCAAACTGGGTTTTTTAGAGGCTCCCTCCACCATGAATTGGTCCAAACTGGGCTGGTTAGAGGCTCCCTCCACCATGAATTGGTCCAAACTGGGGTGGTTAGAGGCTCCCTCCACCATTAATTGGTCCAAACTGGGCTGGTTAGAGGCTCCCTCCACCATGAATTGGTCCAAACTGGGCTGGTTAGAGGCTCCCTCCACCATTAATTGGTCCAAACTGGGCTGGTTAGAGGCTCCCTCCACCATGAATTTGCCCAAACTGGGCTGTTTAGAGGCTCCCTCCACCATGAATTTGCCCAAACTGGGCTGGTTAGAGGCTCCCTCCACCATGAATTGGTCCAAACTGGGGGTTTTAGAGGCTCCCTCCACCATGAATTGGTCCAAACTTGGCTGTTTAGAGGCTCCCTCCACCATTAATTGGTCCAAACTGGGCTGGTTAGAGGCTCCCTCCACCATGAATTGGTCCAAACTGGGTTTTTTAGAGGCTCCATCCACCATGAATTTGCCCAAACTGGGCTGTTTAGAGGCTCCCTCCACCATGAATTGGTCCAAACTGGGGTGGTTAGAGGCTCCCTCCACCATTAATTGGTCCAAACTGGGCTGGTTAGAGGCTCCCTCCACCATGAATTGGTCCAAACTGGGGTTTTTAGAGGCTCCCTCCACCATGAATTGGTCCAAACTTGGCTGTTTAGAGGCTCCCTCCACCATTAATTGGTCCAAACTGGGCTGGTTAGAGGCTCCCTCCACCATGAATTGGTCCAAACTGGGTTTTTTAGAGGCTCCCTCCACCATGAATTTGCCCAAACTGGGCTGTTTAGAGGCTCCCTCCACCATGAATTGGTCCAAACTGGGGTGGTTAGAGGCTCCCTCCACCATTAATTGGTCCAAACTGGGCTGGTTAGAGGCTCCCTCCACCATTAATTGGTCCAAACTGGGCTGGTTAGAGGCTCCCTCCACCATGAATTGGTCCAAACTGGGGTTTTTAGAGGCTCCCTCCACCATGAATTGGTCCAAACTTGGCTGTTTAGAGGCTCCCTCCACCATTAATTGGTCCAAACTGGGCTGGTTAGAGGCTCCCTCCACCATGAATTGGTCCAAACTTGGCTGTTTAGAGGCTCCCTCCACCATTAATTGGTCCAAACTGGGCTGGTTAGAGGCTCCCTCCACCATGAATTGGTCCAAACTGGGTTTTTTAGAGGCTCCCTCCACCATGAATTTGCCCAAACTGGGCTGTTTAGAGGCTCCCTCCACCATGAATTGGTCCAAACTGGGGTGGTTAGAGGCTCCCTCCACCATTAATTGGTCCAAACTGGGCTGGTTAGAGGCTCCCTCCACCATTAATTGGTCCAAACTGGGCTGGTTAGAGGCTCCCTCCACCATGAATTTGCCCAAACTGGGCTGTTTAGAGGCTCCCTCCACCATGAATTTGCCCAAACTGGGCTGGTTAGAGGCTCCCTCCACCATGAATTGGTCCAAACTGGGGTTTTTAGAGGCTCCCTCCACCATGAATTGGTCCAAACTTGGCTGTTTAGAGGCTCCCTCCACCATGAATTGGTCCAAACTGGGCTGGTTAGAGGCTCCCTCCACCATGAATTGGTCCAAACTGGGGTGGTTAGAGGCTCCCTCCACCATTAATTGGTCCAAACTGGGCTGGTTAGAGGCTCCCTCCACCATTAATTGGTCCAAACTGGGCTGGTTAGAGGCTCCCTCCACCATGAATTTGCCCAAACTGGGCTGTTTAGAGGCTCCCTCCACCATGAATTTGCCCAAACTGGGCTGGTTAGAGGCTCCCTCCACCATGAATTGGTCCAAACTGGGGTTTTTAGAGGCTCCCTCCAACATGAATTGGTCCAAACTTGGCTGTTTAGAGGCTCCCTCCACCATTAATTGGTCCAAACTGGGCTGGTTAGAGGCTCCCTCCACCATGAATTGGTCCAAACTGGGTTTTTTAGAGGCTCCCTCCACCATGAATTTGCCCAAACTGGGCTGTTTAGAGGCTCCCTCCACCATGAATTGGTCCAAACTGGGGTGGTTAGAGGCTCCCTCCACCATTAATTGGTCCAAACTGGGCTGGTTAGAGGCTCCCTCCACCATTAATTGGTCCAAACTGGGCTGGTTAGAGGCTCCCTCCACCATGAATTTGCCCAAACTGGGCTGGTTAGAGGCTCCCTCCACCATGAATTGGTCCAAACTGGGTTTTTTAGAGGCTCCCTCCACCATGAATTTGCCCAAACTGGGCTGGTTAGAGGCTCCCTCCACCATGAATTGGTCCAAACTGGGGTTTTTAGAGGCTCCCTCCACCATGAATTTGCCCAAACTCTGCTGGTTAGAGGCTCAATCCACCCTGATTTTCAAAACAAATGTTGGTGCCAACCTCAACTTACTACAAGGGCCAAATTCACTGCTGGTGACAAGCTCTCCTCACTGCAAGTGCCAAATACACATGTTTCAAGGTGTTTTCCTACTGTCAGAGAGGTGGTATTGAGTGTGTAAAGTGTGTAGTTGTTAGGCTGTGATGTTGGGGTAATAGAGGGTCTTTGGTGTGTTAGATGCCCCCAGACATGCTTCCCCTGCTGTCCCAGTGTCATTCCAGAGGTGTTGGCATCATTTCCTGGGGTGTCATAGTGGACTTGGTGACCCTCCAGACACGGATTTGGGTTTCCCCCTTAACGAGTATCTGTTCCCCATAGACTATAATGGGGTTCGAAACCCGTTCGAACACACGAACATTGAGCGGCTGTTCGAATCGAATTTCGAACCTCGAACATTTTAGTGTTCGCTCATCTCTAATTAAGATTAATAAAGTGACAGATTTATGTCAGTTATTAATATATCCCAATTGTCTCTATTCTATACATAATCATATATGGATTCCAAAACCAGGGATGGATGGATGGATGGATGGATGGATGGATGGATGGATGGATGGATGGATGGATGGATGGATGGATAGCTAGATAGATAGATAGATAGATAGATAGATAGATAGATAGATAGATAGATAGATAGATAGATAGATAGATAGATAGGAGATAGATAGGAGATAGATAGATAGGACATATACAGACAGACAGATAGATAGATAGATAGATAGATAGATAGATAGATAGATAGATAGATAGATAGATAGATAGATAGATAGATATGAGAGATGACATAACTATGGAAATAAACAGGAGGTAACACAGAGCATACTCACACTCCACTGCTAACTGTAACCCTCAAGTGAGTGTCCCCTCAGCAGCTGCTTATATACTGTCACGATGATGTCAGACCATTCCGTGAGCAGTAGCAACAGTATCTATGGCACATGGCTTGGATCTACAACCGTTTATGGATTAAAAATATATATGTCTGTTCTCTTCAAATTACTTTACCACATCTGTTCACAGGTAGTTTATCTGGATTGAAGTCAATGAGACTAAGCTGCAATTTCTCTCACAACCTGTGGACAGAGGAGGCAGAGTAGACAGTCATATCATTGCGTGACTATGTAAGCAGCAGCAACAATGGCTCTTATGTAAAGGGGCAAATGTAATATAAATACAATTATTTCTAATTTCTTCCAGTTTCCATCATGTGAATGCAGTGTAAATCAGGAGAAAGTGTGTTAGGGATACATTTATGTCAATTACTAATATATCCTCAACAATACAAGGCTAATACTTACACACATGACACCGTGCAATAGATCGAGCGAAGGAGAGATGCCTGTATATAGTATTTCTGTAGACACCTACATGCTGAAGCCTTCATTGACATCCCCTCATATCATAGAACTCCATTAATCCTTAGTTTCTACAATCACCCTGAAAGTGAGAGAAAAAACTAAAAGCTTATTATCTGATGGTGACCATTATAGTCAATATTTTGTCCACTATCATCCATACATTTTAGAATATTAAATCCTCTAACCAGTGGCGTTACTAGGAATGGCGGGGCCCCGTGGCGAACTTTTGACAAGCCCCCCCCCCCCCCCCGACTGACACCAAAGACCTTGACCGACTCCCTCCTCCGCATTCCTGCGCGCTGTCCCTTAGTGGCCCCTGCACACAGTATTATGTCCATTAGTGGCCCCTGCACACAGTATTATGTCCCTTAGTGGCCCCTGCACACAGTATTATGTACCTTAGTGGCCCCTGCACTCAGTATTATGTCCCTTAGTGGCCCAATAACTGAAAAGTACCATTTGATTGCAAGTTCCACAGACGGCAATACAAGTGTATTGTCGTCTATGGGAGGTTCTATACATTACTATTATGGATAGTCATAGACCAGCCGCAATAGTAATATAGCGATGACAGGCCTGGGAGCCTTCATTATGCTCCCGGCTGTCATCTGAACAGGTCGGCTCCTGCAAGCTCGTTGCGCAGGAGCCGGCCTGCAACTTTAAAGGTATGGGAGCCGGGGGCTAACTTGACCCTTTTTTTTTTTTTTTTGGGGGGGGAGAGGACATCTCCTGAGGCCAGGGCATCTCCGCTGTTAACTCTTACAGCGGAGATGCTGAAGCTCGCTATTACATACCTGGCATCCGGACCCTCCGACGCAGCATGCAGACATCGGGGCAGGTCATGCTCGTCACGCTCCTGGCAGAGTACTGGAAAGCGAACACCCCCGCAAAGACAGTCTTACAGGCTGTACCGTCATGAATAGGTCATTAGCCTTTGCGGGGTGTTCGCTTTCCAGTACTCTGCCTCTGACTCGGAGGGTCCGGATGCCGGGTATGTAATAGCGAGTTTCAGCATCTCCGCTGTAAGAGTTAACAGCGGAGATGCCCTGGCCTCAGGAGATGTCCTCTCCCCCCCGCCCAAAAAAAGTTTCAAGCTAGCTCCCGGCCCGTTCCCATTCTTGCAGAAGTAAAAAAAAATTAAAAAAAATTGACACGTCGGGGGCCCGGGCCCCCTGATGTGTCAGGCCCTGTGGCAGCTGCCTCTGCTGCCTCAGCGGTAGTTACGCCACTGCCTCTAACTATGTACAGGTTATTTCAGACGATTGATCAGGTTTAGTTTTTTTTTTTCTCTTTTCTTAATTCCAATGCCAAAACTATATTTTTTACTGTCTGTGTAACTACTGTATATAGGGTCTTTTTCTGTACGGGGCAAGTTGAATTTTTCAGGGCCACACAGACTTTTTTTTGGTGTGGGGTTTAACCCCTTCCCAACATCCGTCATACTAGTACAGCGGAAATCAGGTGTTTACTATGGCGGCTGCTCCGGAGCCGTGCAACTGCCATAGCTGTGTGCACTAATGCCTGCGATCAGTGCCCGTCAAAGCTGACCGAGGCACCTAGGCGCCACCATTTTTATGATGATCACAGGAATCCGGAGCAAGCTCTGGGGCCTGCGTCCCATTTCTATGACAGCGGAAGCCTTGTGAAGACCCTTTGGTCGGTCACGCTATACTATATTTCTATGTAGCCTGCAATAGAAATGTTGGATTTTTGCAATGCATTAGCATTGTAATGCATTGCATTAGTGATCAGACCCCCTGGGGTTCAAGTAAGTTCTAATAAACACAAAAAAAAACAAGTAAAGAAAAAAGTTTTTAAAAAAATAAAAGTATTAAAAATTCAAATCACCCCCCCAGAACACATATAAAAGTACTTAAATACTGTGAAACACTTACACATTAGGTAACCCTGTGTCCGAAAAAGCTCGGTCTACAAATCTATAAAAATATTTTTCCGTATGGTAAACGACATAGCCAGAAAAAATGTCAAAAAATGGTCAAACCGCCGTTTTGACTGGAATAACAATTTAAATAAAAAGTGATCGAAGCAATAGCAATTTCCCAAATGTTGTATCTGAAAGGTACATCCGGCCCCTCAAAAAAATACGCCCTATGCATTCCCGTACACGGAAGTATAAAAAAGTTACAGGTGTCAGAATATGGCGAATTTTGGCAGTTTTGGATTTTTGTTAAGGGGTTAAAATGTAGATAAATCCATATAAATTTGATATCCCTAGAATTGTACCGAAACATAGAATACAGGGGACAGGTCATTTTGGCTGCACAGTGAAGGCTGTAAAAACGAAGCCCATAGGAAAGTCGCACAAATGCACTTTGTCTTCAAATCCCCCCATTCTGAATATTTTTTCAGCTTCCCAGTACATTGTACAGAGTAATTAATAGCACTATTATGAAGAACAATTTGTCCTAGAAACATTAAGACTTCATATGGCTCTGAGAGCGGAAAAACAAAAAAAAGTTATGGGGTTTGGAAGGGGAGGGGGAGTCAAAAAACGAAAATTGAAAATGCCCACAGCTGGAAGGGGTTAAATATAGAGAAGACTCAAAATTCTTATTCTTAATTTTGTTGATAATTTTTTTGTTTAGAATTTCAATCACAAATACAATATGTAAGGCCCCATTCACATCTACTTTTGGGTTTCGGATTGAGGAGTCCGCATGGGGACCCCCCAATGGAAACCTATACACATTAAAAAGTGGTTACCTAAGCAAACATCATGGACCCCTTAGACTGTGACTAGCCTCTGTAAAGTTTGCAACACAGACATCTTTGACTCCTCATGTCTCCACGCACCCAAGCCCTATATATATATATATATATATATATATATATATATATATATATATATATATATATATGATGCCCCTTCTATTCATAATGTCCCTTGATGAACGCTTTTATAAATGACGCTTACACGTGGAATTATGCCCTACAGTGGCCCTTGCAGCCTCTCTTATGCCTCACAGCGGCCCCTGCAGCCTCTCTTATGCCCCTCAGCACGCCTGCAGCCTCTCTTATGCCCCACAGCGGCCCCTGCAGCCTTTGTTATGCCCCACAGTGGCCCCTGCAACCTCTATTATGTCCCACATTGGCACAATAGACTGTGGGGCATAATAAAGGTTGCATCTTAATCACTATTCACTAGCGTTAAGCACAAGAGGCTATTTGTTTCTCACTATTTTTTCAGTTTAATACTGTATACAGCCCGGGGCATTGTACAGACATAGACTGGAATCCATTGTAGACCAGTTCCATCACAACCTGTTAAATAAATGGCCAAATTACATTATGTAAACTAAGGATTTTATAACATGTCACACACAAATGTTGTATTTTAGCTACAACTAAGGAAAACCAGACTGAAAACTATGACCCCTAACGTGTGACAAATAATTTATTTGCCGAACACTTTCTGATTTTATAGAGTTTATCACATGAACATATATAGCTATACTATAGCCATAGCAGAATGTATGGCAAATATAAATCAGCTCCTTTATTAGTCTTGGCCTGGACTGTTATGTATCTCGGCTTCTTGTCTGGGAGATTTCATGTGCTCTGCTCTATGCTACAGTTATAATACACTATTAAAGGGGCTCTATCATTGGGAAAAGTCAATTTTAACTAAACCCATACTTGCATAGGCTTTAGAAAGGCTATTCCACACCTACCTTTTGTATGTAAATTGCCTCAGTAGGTTTTGAATGAGCCCATTTTTATTCATATGCTAATTAGCCTCCAGCGTGCACCTGGAAGTCTCAGCGAGCACTGTCTGCTATGTGTGTGAGAGAGCAGGGAAGACTTATGAGTCATCCTCATCATCGGCAGCAGCCTGTACTTAGTTAAAAATGACTTTTCCAAATGATAGAGCCCCTTTAGTATCAGAGAAACAGGAAATTCCTACTCTGCTACTCTGGCCCCTACCTTTTTAGCAGTGCTTTATTAACAAAATAACACTATCCCTAGAGACAGAAGCTCAGGCAGTAATAAACATATACACAGTAGTTGTTGCAATACAGGCAATAATAAACATTATTCCAACAAGGGTAGTGAGCCCATTACTACAGTGACTCTCACATAAGGTTTACAGTTGTCTTTGGTCACACTTTTGATATCTTTTCTCACTGTATATTGTAGATGTGCAGGGTAGGATAGCCCCAACTGCCCAGGCATGCTGCAGCACAGGAGACGTGTCCAGCTGTGATTTCTTCTTTTGGGTCCTTCTTGTGTTGTCTGAACACTGTTCTATTCCCTCACCTTGGTAATTGAGTTTCCACCACACCCATCTCCTTTACCTAGGTTTCCTTCTGCTCTTCTAAAGCTAAGTTCACACAGAGTTTTTTGGTCAGGGTTTTGAGGCCATATCTGAAACCAATCAATATCTGGGAGCCACTCAGGTCTTTTTTCCGGGAGCCGTTTCTTCCAGCTCCTGGAAAAGAGAAGCGAGATGCTCATTCTTCAGGCTGAGTCGCCTCGTGATTTGGCCTGAAGACACTCCCTCCTCTGGACTAGGCCCATTCATTGGGCCTAATCCAGAGCAGAGTGCGTGGCTGGATGCTGGTGCCGTACACCGGCTTTCAGTCGCGGCTACCCAGTTTTTGGATTGGAACCTGAGGCAGCCTTATAGTTAATTTTAGCCTTACCTGTGTGATTGACAGTCTTACTATCAAGTCTGGGGTGGGTTCTTCCTCCCTATTTATTCTTGGCTCACATTCACATAAGTGCTTGCTATTTCCTTGTATGTGCTGTTACTCTTGATTATTTGTTACCTAAACTCGTATTATTGACCTTTGGGTTTACCTATAGCCATTCTCTTGGATCGTATTTCTGTACTGCATTGCTCAACTGCTACTGACCCCTTGGCTAGCTGACCTCCCTTTGTTGTTGTTTGTCTTGTCTGCATTCTGTGTTGTCACATATATATAGGAAGGGCTTTGTCGATCCTGTTTTCGCCTGTTGCTTAGGACAGGACCAGCAAGCAGGAAGGGACAATAGGGGGTTTCAGCTTAGGGCTCACTGTCTTGTTGTGCCCCTCCCCTCAGGGTTTGCCAGCACCTACTAAGGAATTGCTCTTCTAGCAATTCCCTTACACAATCCTTGTTTCTATCCTTTTTCATTTCTGTTCCTTCCTCTGACTGATGTGGCCTTCTTATATCCTGGTCTGGTGTTCGGGACCTCTTTGCCCCATTTGGGGCTCCAGCCAGCTGTGTTTCCCTACTGTGGACTCTGGCTCTATTGCTGGATTCTTTTCCTTAGCCCCATGCCAGTAGATTTAGTTCTGTTTATTGACTTTGTGTTCATGTGATGTTTTGTGTTACTTGCATTGTGCTTTGATGTGCTTTTTTCTTTTTGAATTGTCCTCTTCGTTCTTGTCTCCTATTCTTTCCCCTACTTCTTCCTTCTTTCAGTTGCAGTAACTCATCTCATGCTCGGATGGGATCCTCTTGCCTTTGGTCTCAAGATGGATTTCAACATCGCATGATAGGTTGGGTGAGATCTGACCTTGCATTTGCAGTCTCCACTCTTTCCCAATGGTTAGATGCATAACATTGAATGTTAAGGGTCTGGGCTCCTGCTCCAAGAGAAGCCACTTGTGTCAGCTTCGGTTCCTGTGGGTGGATGTTGTATTTTTCCTGGAGACTCATTTTTGATCATCCAGTACCTTTCATTAAGCTTGGCATTACTATCCATCTGCTTATTCTGCTTCTCATAACCAATGGAAGGCCTTAGTGGTCATCTTGCTCTTTCGATCCTGTGCTCTGACTGTCACAATCTCCCACTTGGATCCCCAGGATAGATTTGTGATTCTAGAGGGTTTACTTTGTAGCTTCCATTAGAAAATATTAGGGAGGAGGAGATTAAGGAAATGATTTCCTCTCTAATGGTATTAAAAAAATTTACTCTTTTTTTCAGGTATTTAGGATATATATATATATATATATATATATATATATATATATATATATATATATATATATATATCCATACACAGTAAGTAAGCAGTCATTTTCTTGTGACCTGTGGGCATGCACAGTCGGCTCTGCCCGAGACCTAGAAGTTTGACCCCCCAGCGCCGGAAGAAGACGCGTTAAGAGGCCGTTCCTGAATAAGATGGAGGCAGCGCTGGAAAGTTCTCTCACGGCTGTTTGAGTGCTGGGGACCGCCCCTGTGCTGCGAGAGAACTCATTTGCGTACCGAAGAAAACTGGGATTTCTACCGAATGGCGGAGCAGAGAAAAAATCTAAAATTTCAGCCATTTTGCACCAGCGTTTTTTCTTTGACAGTTGTTGAAGTGAGTCAATGCGAGTGATTTTGTGAAAATGTATAAAATCGAATATCGAGCTGTTTTTGTTTCTGTGGTGTAATGGTGTATCCAAGTTTCATCCACAGTAATTAATCGGCGCCAAAACTATGATTTATTGCGCCTGGTGTATTGCCTTTCAAAAACAAATATCTAATGACAGCTCGATATTCAATTTTATCCATTTTCACAAAATCACTCACATCAACTCACTTCAACGACTGTCAAAGAAAAAATACTGGTGCAAAATGGCTGTTTACAGCATTAAATGAGTCAGGATATAGCTGTTGCTTGAGAAAGAAAACTGTCTTTCTATAGTGCAAATGTCTTTCTGCTCTAAGGACCTCTTCTCCTTCTGCACCTCTCCTCTCCATAGACTTCTATTGTGCAGATTTCATCAGGGGCACAAGGAGGCAAATAAGTAAAGAAACAGACCATTTCATTTAATAAATTATGTTACAAATCCTACAAACCCTTGTTACTTCACCTGCACCATGAATCTATGAAAAAAGTTTAGTTACATTGTAAACTATGTTCTTGCAGAAGCATAACTCACTCATTTGTCTAAGATATATACTGTATCATCCAGGTAACTACCTATTGTAAGATGACCTACAAGTAGCTCATTTACAGGAGATGGGGCTTTCCTTATCCACAGGGTTACATACTCTTCATAGAACAATAGTACATGCCTTCTTGTCATTATATTTGGTTTTATACAGATATCAGTAGAAAGCATAATCTATAACAATCTGGCAATGGAAAATTAGATAAATCAGGCAATATTTTATTTTCTTTTATTAAAGGATGCTTGTCACCAGAATTCAGAATATCAACCCAGATATATTAGGGTCACCTGAATCAACCAGCGTCTTCCCCTTGTGAATCGCTGCCTCCATTGCCGAGATATTGCTGTTTTTGTCAATATCCAAGGGGTTACACTGTTTTATTCAGGTGACCATTATCTTATTAGGCTGATATTCTGGGTTCTGGTGACTGAGTCCCTTTAATAAAAAAAAAATAGATTTATAAAATTTTGCCCGATTTTTCTAACTTTCCACTACAAGATTGATTCAGGTGACCATAACCTATCTATCTGTGTGGTTGGGTTGATATGCTGGGTTACGGTGACAGATTCCATTTAAAGAAAACTAAAATGTGGCAAAGAACATCATCAGAAGCGCTTCAAGATGCTGCTCAAGATGCAATATTCAGATAAACGACAATGTGAGATGATGGATTTACATCGTGAAATAGTCCCAAAGAATCATCCCAGAATGACAGTCCATGGTTATCAACACTACGCTGATGTCTGGATTACTAAAATATTATCTTGCAAGAACCAGAATTCTGTATGTCTAAACAAGGCCTATATTCGTATACTGTATATCAATGGGTGGCTATAGTTATGAAGGCAGACATTACCTTATACTAGGTCAGCTATGCGACTGGGACACTGTGCAGTCTACACATTCAGTATGTCAGATTGTTCTATGTAGTTTTCTCTGTGTAATAGAGGAGACCCCAGAGTATAATAATAGCACTGGTCAAATTTAATGAATATTCATCAAATTTAGGAGTGGTTCAACTGAAGCGGGTCTAGGGGGCTCTTTGGAGCATTTTATACTGTGTAAGGGCCACTGTGGAGCATATTATACTGTTTGAGGGCCTATGTGGAGCATATCATTCTGTGTGAGGGCCACTTTGGAGCATATAATACTGTGTGGGGCCATTGTTAAGCATTTTATACTGTGTAGGGCCCCCTTCTCTATTCACATCACACGCCATCTGTTTTATAGCAGCTGTGCACTATTATTACTGGCTGTAATAACATTGCATGGTGATTATAAAACAGATATTTTGGGACACATAATACATGACAGCTGATATGTAGGTATTTGTGGGGCTCTACAGGCAACAAGCACTGACAGAATTGTTTAAAAGAGAAACAGAAAATTCAAGTTGCAGAGGAGTTGTTTCTCCTGACTTGTGTGTCCCAGCTTTGTCTGGATGGCTGAAACGGGTTCCCTGCCACCATAGGGAATAATACCCAAGTGAGTGGTAACATTGCTTGATATACTCAGGGTTACAGCACCCACCAGCAGTGACTGGTAACTGTTGCGGGCCCCGGTGCAAACTTTTGTCTGGGGCTGCCTACCCCCTCCTTTCAGTGAATTCTTGATATTGACAGTTATAGGTGCTGCTGGGGTATCTTGAAAGTGATACAGCTTTGGTACCCACAACTGCAGTTATCAACTCTTTGAAGATACCGTGGGACTCCTTCACTATTTATGTTCCACAGCATCTGTTTTATAATCACCATGCAATGTTATTACAGTCTGTAATAATAGAGCATGGCTGGTATAAAACAGATGCTGTGTGATGTCAATAGTGAATGGGCCTCACACAGTATAATATGCTCCACAGTGGCCCCCACACAATATTATATGCTCCACAGTTGCCCCCACACAGTATAAAATGTTCCTAAGAGACCACCTGGGAGCCATTTCACGTGATCTCCACAAAATATTTGTGTGGTTCAGTCCTCTGCTTCGGTGCTCAGGCTCCAAAGTATAATAATCTGTGGCCCAAGAGAGATGATTAAAAATACTAAACATTTATACTAACATTGCCTCACCTCTCCTGGGCATTCTGACTCCATCTGGTTCTCTTTGGCATCTTCTTCTAAATGCAACTGAGGTGACGTCATTACACTGGCGCGCACCATGTGACCTCTGGGGTCCAATCACATTCCTCAGCAGTGTCTTCAGTCACAGGCCAGAACAGTCTGGTGGTCTGGAATCATAGTCATCTCCAGCAGGCCCTGTACCCCTCTGGGCATGGTCGCGTACGCACCCCCCTGCAACCGTGACCGTTATGCCACTGCCTAACATATGCCATTGAGCTTTTCAGTTATCTATATAATACACTGACTGCAATGAACAGTCATTTTCTAAACCTCAGTAAAGCCATCTAGAGGAGGTAACCGCTACACTAAATCTAACGGGATGTTCACGAGCAAGGCAAGTTGTACCAAGTGGAAAAAAGTCATTGTACAAGGTCCCAGCTTACCATTGATCAATATTCATACACAGTACACAGTTTAATATTGCACATAGGACGCTTTCATCATTTTCATTATCATGAGTAAGTGGTTTCCTATTACAGGATGGCCAGAGGCGTTATATAAAATAAAAAAAAAAAAAACAATTAACATACAGGAGAGGCGATCCATTAATGGTCAGGCGGGCGAAGCAATGATAATTTCTGCGGAGAGGAAAATATTCTAGATTGATGCTTTTCTGAAGCATTTTTTTTAATTCTAGATCATTACATGGTTACATGGTAGATGGAAATTGGTTAAAACGATCCGGTCGCATTAAAAATGCATTTCATTCAGCATGATATAGAGTAGGAATGGCTGAGAAAATTGATGTATAGTTTTATGGGGAAGTTCCAGTCCAGCATGTTATTTATTGATGTACAGTACTGTGCAAATGTATTAGGCAGGTCTGGGGAAGTAAGAATGCTTTCAATAATAGAAGTGTTATTCGTTAAGTTTTGTCGATTAGCAAAAGAGAGAAATCTATCAATATTTGGTGTGACCTTTGCCCTTTGCCTTTCATCGATTTTTGAAGGAACTCAGCAGGGAGTTTGTTCCCGCCATCTTAGAGAACTAAGCACAGTTCGTCTCTGGATGTAGGCTTGCTCCAATCCATCTGTCTCGTCAAGTCTTACCAGACAGACTGGATGATGAGATCAGGGCTCTGCGGGGCCGTATCATCACTCCCAGGACTCCTCCTCTGAAGGGCAAAGATCACATCAAATATTGATGGGATTTAGATTTCCCTTGTCTTCATTCACATCACTTTGTTATTTGTCAAAATAAACTATTAACCCTTCTATTCTGAAAGCATTCTTACTTTGAAGCATTGTTTGCACACCGGCCCAATATCTTACACAGTACTGTACATCTAAATGTCTGCTCGTCCAGTGCTTACAAGCCCAGTGGGTGGTTAGATTCATAGCTAGATACATATGTAAGTCCTCCTTACTTATATTGGTCTCCACACAGTATACTGCCAGTGTACTGCCATCTCTACAGCGATGCCTCTGGTCTGTGCCAGTTGTTACATTGGCTGCCTATTCATTATAGAATAAAATATAAACGTATCACTCTCATCCACAAGGCTCTCCATAAAGCCGCACCTCCCTACATTTCTTCCCTCATCTCTGTCTACCCCCCAACCCGTACTCTCCGCTCACTCAATGACCTAACACTTACATCCTCTATTATCAGAACCTCCCACGCTTGTATACAAGACTTCTCCCAAGTTGCACCACTTCTCTGGAATGTTCTACCCCGGACAATCAGATTAACTCCCAATTTCTACAGTTTCAAACGCAAACTAAAGACACATCTTTTCAGACAAGCCTATCACAATTTCTAGTGTAAACCCTTCAATACTATAATTAGAATCCCCAAAATGTAACCCTCCTCTGTCCCCTCTCCCACATTACCCCACATGATATGATGCCATTTCAGGCTAACTTTATATGTCCAAGCTCCAACCACATGTCAAAGGACACGACTAGTGACGGCTCATAAAGTTTTATATTTGTGTAATGATAGTAACCGCTATTACAACATTGTCTGACACCTGTATGAGAAATGCCGCCCCTGCTACCTCTTATGTATTTGAACCCTACAAATTGTACAGCGCTGCGGAATATGTTGGCGCTATATAAATAAAATTTATTATTATTATTATTATTATTATTATTATTATTATGTTGACCCCACACAGTATATTGAACCCTTTACAGGCCTTACATGCAGTATATTTGCACTTTATTGGCCCTCCACACAGTCATACAGCAATTACCTCCTATACTGGCCCCCACATAGTATACTTCTCCTTTATTAGCTCTCATACAGTAAGTGTCCTTTTAACAGGACCCCACAGAGTGATTTTAGGCTGCTACCTAATGAATTATTCCAAAAGATAACAGCCAATATTCACTTACCTACCCCTGTTACTGTCCAGGGCTCCATCCACTTGGGCTCCAGCCCATATTTATTATGTCCCAATACTGAACACCATCAGGACGCGACAACTGTTGCTAAAGATTGGAATATAATATGCGCCACCCCCTGGTGGCTGAAAATAAAATGAGGATGGGTAAGTGAATGCCAGCCATTACCTGCTGGAGTAATCCAATAATAATGCCTCTTCTAAAAATAAAATAAATAAATAATCAGTGGAGGAGGAATAGCCCCCCCTCCCCCCATGGCTTCACTTTATGAATTGCTTTTTAGACAAATGAGCCCTGATCCTATGAATCAGACCACAGTGTAACCGACCCGGTTATCAAGATACTATGGTCGCTACTGGTCGAGGGCACAGTACATGCAGGGGCGAACCTGCCCCTTTCGCCGCCCGAGGCGAACTACAGAAAGCCGCCCCCCCCCCCTCCCTGCCGGGAGGAGGGGGCGGAGCGGCGGGGGCGTGGTGACATACAGGGGGCGGGGCTTAGCGCCTTTCGCAGACAGAGAGCAGGCACGGAGACGACCTGCTCTCTGCCTGAGCGTGAGGGGAGGCTGCTGGAGCAGCGCTGCTCCAGTGGCCTCCCCAAACCACCGCTCGGTGCTAAGCCAGTCCAGGACAGTTTGTCCTGGACTGGCTTAGGTAACCAAAAATGCCGCCCTCCCTGAGGCACTGGCATAGCGCCGCCTGAAGCGCCCGCTTCAGGTCGCCTCATGGGAGGTGCGGCGCTGAGTACATGACTGTGTTACCAAAGCATGTTTTGTAAGATATATTCATTCCATTGTTACTAGGTTTCAGATGAAATGTCTGCATTGTGATCATCTAACAAAAAACATAATGATTGTCATATTTCTTATTAGAAAACAGACACAAGTCTTTGCTAGATCTGACCGTTCCACCTCTTCGCTCCACAAGTGTTTTGGCCTTCATGAACCAACCATGTTTAACAATGTTCTTCTTGTTCCATTAAAACGGATAGGACTTTATTGCTAACTTTTTTTTACACAGACAGACTGTTTGTTTTTTGTTTTTTTTAAATAATTATTGGGCTTTTTGACCGCGATAAAGAGTAAAAACAATGGATTTTTCAAGTTTGAAGAAATGTTTTTACTCACATAAAGAAATCTGCTTTTATGTTGGACATTGTCTAATGTTTACTTGATATCTCACTTGTTTGGGGCCTATTGCAATAGTGAACTTTTGTACTTTGTGACTTTTATGATCATATTTTAATATTTATTTCATTTTTACATGTGCTGTAACTTAACCCACAGAAAAGATCTTTGAGGGTCATAATATCCATTGTAACAGGGACAGTCACAGCAGCCCCAGCTCCAGATGAAAACAGCTCCGATGATTTGATAGATATCACAAATGGGTTTGCAGTTTGGCATCAGTTAGGCCGGGGCCCCATGGGCCGGAAACACTGCGGCAGAAATGTCGCAGGAAAAATCGCAGCATTATTAAGTACTTGAAAAATGGATGGGATTTATGCGAATCCCATCCCCACTTTGCGGAAGAAATTGCAGGGCGGACACGCTGCAATTTCCAAAACCTTTGCGGTTTTGAAAATCGCATTATGTCAATTATATTTACGGAAACGCCGGCAGCTTTCCCATAGATATAATGGTAAGAGAAAGTGCGCAGAGGAAGACTCCGTGAACTTTCTCTTCAAAGCGCTGCGGGAAGAACCGCAATGCGTTCACGCAGCGGTTCTTCCCGCAGCGCTCTAGTGCTGCGTTTACGGCCCGTGGGTCCTTAGCCTTATACAGGAATTCTACGCCAGTGTAGACTTCGATTATATTTCTAAGTACAACCATATACCTGACTTATTAAGAGGCCAGGGACAGTTGGTGCCTTTAGACTGGTATATAAAATGCCATTCTTAGAGGCGTATTCCATGAACATGACTATATATAAATTCATAGATAATGAAAAGTTAAACATTTTTGTTGGTTGGCTTGACTGAACACTGCTCATTCAGTCTTGCACTTATGCTTCACACAGCGTGGAAACAGAGTGTAAGTCGCACCCCAGCACAGTCCACGCACCCCAAATACGCGCCACCGCCATCACTGCTGATTCAGGTGTAACAGAACCTTGTGCACATATACACTTCAAAAAGATAATGGGTTCAAGGAGCATACACAAAGTAACCTTAAAGTCAACACTTTAATACCAAGATGGTTCAGTGCTACAGATATAGAGAGATAACAAATGGCACACAACACAAACAGTTATACAATAAAAAGGAATAAAACAGAGTAATTGTAATGTCTCTGCCTGTTCGGGTCACTGCGCCACCCTCTGCTCGTATGCTGCGGTGCAGGAGGGGTGTGCAGTTTGATTACTTGCTTAGAGTTTTTGGTTGCACTGTGTGAACATGGCTCTATTTCTGTAATTGATTTTTCCACCACACCCGTCTGCCTTTACCTTCATTTCCCTCTGTTCCTCTAATAGTTAAGTTTTGCCTTGCCCTTTGATTGACAGCCTATCCACCTATCAACTCCAGGGCGGGCTCTTCCTCCCTATTTATTCTAGGCACACATTCACAATGGTGCTTGCTATTGCTTCGTGCTTGCTGGCGTTTCTCTTGCTGTTTAGTTACTTGTATTCTTAATCCTGACCTTGGCTTTCCCTATTGACTATTCTCTTGGACTCTGATTTGGCACTGCATTGCTCGACTGTTACTGGACCCTCGGCTAGCTGACCTCCCTTTGTTGTTGTTTGTCTTGTCTGCATTTTGTGTTTTCACGTATATAGGAAGGGCCCGTTGCCCAGTTGCCGCCTATTACATAGGATAGGACCAGGCAAGCAGGAAGGGACAGGGGGGGGTTTCAGCTTAGGGCTCTGTCTTTTGTGCCCCTTCCAAGGGTTTCCAGAAGCTACTGGGGAATTGCTGTCCTAGCAATTCCATAACAGCAATACTTAAAATCTTTGGTTCCAGGAGTTTGGAGATCTTCTGAAGTGAGCATGGACACATCCAGCTTAGTTGATTCCACAGATGTGACAAAGAATCTAGATTTTACTCTCAGTTAAAGCCAGTGTACAGCCATACCTCCCACCTTCTCCCACTGCAGGATCCTGAGAAAGAAGGATGTTTTCCTGGCTGCGGGAAAGTTGTGTCTGGTTTGAGTTTAGGGTTATTAGCCCGCTCTCCCTCCTTTAACATCTGTTTGTCCAGGGGTAATAAAACTTGAGCCAGAAAGGGCAATCTTCCCTTGTATACACATAAAACCACTGAATGAATTGACCAGCCATATAAACACAGCATAGGACTAACAGGATTAGGGAGGGAGCAACACGGTGGCTCAGTGGTTAGCACTGCAGCCTTGCAGCGCTGGCGTCCTGGGTTCGAATCCCACCAGGATCAACATCTGCAAGGAGTTTGTATGTTCTCCCCGTGTTTGCGTGGATTTCCTCCAAAGACATACTGATCGGTAAAAATGTACATTGTAATCTCTATATGAGGCTCACAATCTACATAAAAAAGAAGGATTAGGGAATTTGTATATACAACGACACATAAACACATATAAAAGAAAATACATAACTGGGGGTACTCTTATCCTCACACAGAGTTATAGATTTTCTCTAATAATTTTAGTGGTGACCTCTGTTTATTGATTGGTTGTCAATGGATGCGGCCATGAATGCAGGAACTTTCTTTGGTTGGGTACTTATCAGAAACTCAGCCATGATTTCCTTATTGTGTCCAGGTCATCAAGAAGAGACACTAGATTCACAAGAAGATAATTCTCATGGCTGGATTACAGTTCATAGGAAGTTCCTGCATTCATGGTCGTATCGATTGGCAACCGATACAGACGAAATATGTCACCACTAAGATTATTAGAGGAAATCTTTAAATGTCTGAAAAATGTTTGGATTTTTAAGATCTTCCGATATAAATATAGTTATTGTTTATGGGAATACCCCAATATTCCAATCTGATGGAAGTTTACTGTATGGTGGATGCTATCTACTGTACAAGGACTATGACCAATCCACCACTGTAAAATCAATCTAATGATGGAAGAACCCGCCAAATTCCATCCAAGGATAGTTTATTCATCCAGTGTTCACAGGAAGATTTCACCTTCTCAATTAATGCTTTTATTAAGCAATGAAATATTTATAGCCACAAAGTGAATCTCAGAGCACTTACGTTAATTACATCTCATTAATCTGCAAAAGTGAGTACGTGTGCACATCTATAATAAAAAAAAAGGTAGGTAACGGGGATTGACTTGGAGGATGACCCGGCCCCGCTCCTTCTTTCCCTGTTCTCCCGGACGTTTTCTAAACCTACCCGTAGACTTCTCGGATTTTTGTTGGTGGCAGCGCTCTCTGTCATTCCCAGATTGTAGAAATCCACGACCCCTCCCTCGCTCATTTGCTGGCTGAATGAGGTTCTAGCTCTTCGAACGATGGAGACCCTGGTTGCCGAGCTCCGACAAGATGATACTAAGCATCGTCAGACTTGGCTCCTTTGGAACCATTTTTACTATTCTTCCGACTTCCGTTCCCTCTTTCCTTCTGTGTCCCCTGTGTAGTGTCCCCCTGTGCGTTTTGTCTGTTTAGCGTGTCCCTGTTCCCTATGCTATTTGATTTCTGTTTGCTCTGAGATTTTTACATATGCTTTGTTTTCAGCTCAGCTGCGCCAGAGCGTTTGCCTGTTTTGGTTTATTGTTTTTCTTCATTTGTTTTTCACCTTGTAATCCCCCCCCCTTCTTTTTTCCCACCCCCCTCCCTTCCCTCCACCCCTATGGTATGCCTTTATTTGACTCTTTTGTTTATTATTCCCCCCCCTTCCCCCTACCCCCTACCCCCCTTCTTCCCCGGTTTTGTAAAAATTTGTAAAACCTTCAATAAACTTCTAATGTTGAAAAGAAAAAAAAAAAAAAAAAGATTAAAAATCATTGATCTGAGTCATGTGTTAATTAGTATTCATTATCAATTGTGCAATTATAGTTCTAAAGTGATACATTTAATACATAATAAATATTATATGTGTAGTGCCACTGCCATTCACCCCATTCACCACTTGCCTTATAAACCCAGTTTGGCCATATCAGACGTAGGATAGGAATGGTGATCCAAAGTCCTGCAAAGTCTAGTGAAGAGTCTCACTCCCCTCCAATAGGGGGCACATCTAATTTCTACAGCTTCAAGTGCAAACTAAAGACACATCTTTTCAGACAGGCCTATCCCAATTCCTGATGTAAACCATTCTGTAGTGTAATTAGAATCCCTAAAACTAACCCTCCTCTGTATATAGACGCTGGTGGGGGTCCATATAGCCAGCCTGTGTGTAATGTAATGTTACTGAATAGCTTACTAACCACTTTATTGTGAAGTTAGGTGCTCCCCTCTGAAGCACTGACTCCCTCTCTACTCCTCTAAATCCCCCAGTCTTAATTTTATAAATAGGAGGTTAAATTACCAATGAAGGCCCTAAGGTTCATTTTCAAATACAAAAGTACAAAAATATTTACTAGAGTACTTCTTTAAATCTACATACCTTTTATCATAAGCTGGTCAGTACATGAGGTTTACACCTGCTGACCAAACTGTACTCAGGAATTCTAATGATGAATAGTGCCAGAAGAAAACTCTTCTCTACTGTACTGACAAATTCAGATACATCTGTCTAAAATTGGTTTCACTCATTGTCAGGAATAACTTATGCCTTCAGATACAACCTATAATGAAAGAATTGAATATATTTAATGACAAGTTATATCACGAAAAGGAGAAAAGAGACAAAGACAAATGCATCAAATGCCTACTAAAGTGACATCATGCTAAGAGTAAGAAGCCAACTTATACAATATAATACATAATGTCTTTATTTAGCTCTAAGCATATCAAATTTTTAGAGAACAAAGTTTTAGGGGGTTTTTTTTTGGGGGGGGAGGTCAATTTTTTTTTTTTGCTTGGTTGAATTCTTAGGTAAAATGGAGAGAATGAGTGATGCAGATGAAGCATCCTCATGTATTATTCTCTGGCTGATACAGACAAACAACCCTCATGTATCCATCTTGTCTTTTATATTGCAATGAATGGAGACAGATACAAACTGAGGCTACTCTGTCTACATCAATCGTTCTGTTAGCATGTCACTCCATTGCTCTAATCCTATCACAGATCAGAACAATGGACTTCAATGGCAGCCATGTGAACCTAGCCTTAGATAACTGTCAGCCGAATGCTTGTTTGGTCACCTGCTATCCTTTTCAATTCCCTCATACACAAGCATACTCAGCTTTGCTGATCATTTACGTGTTCTCAATAGGAAGGGGGAACAAGCCCTCCGGTAGTGATTTATTCCCTTTGAGAATAGAAGGAACAAGCCAGCGAATTGTTTTTCCTCAGGATGATGGCATCTACCAGCAGGACAATGCAACGTGTCATAAAGCTCGCAGTGTACGTGCGTGGTTCAAGGAGCGCCAGGATGAGTTTACTGTACTCCCTTGGCCAGCAAATTCCCCAGATTTGAACCCAATCGAGAATCTGTGGGATCACCTCGATCGGGTTGTTTGCGCCATGGATGCTCAACCGCGTAATCTAGCGCAGCTGGACACGGCACTGGAGTCGGCATGGCACAACATCCCAGTGATCATCATCACAACATCCCCTCTCTTCCTGCACGTCTCGCAGCGGTCCGCTCTGCCAAAGGTGGTTATTCTGGATTTTGACAGGTGGTCACATTAATGTGACTGGACTGTGTATATTATAATAATAGGAAACCTCTCCGAATTTTCTCTGCAAAGTGCTATGAGAAAAATAGTGATGCAGTGCTGGTGCATTTTTTCTGGCAGCACTTTTTGCTGTGGGATGCTATGTGGGGTCATAACGTTAGCGCCTTTGCCTTAGCTTGGGACCCCACATTGCAAAAATGCAGTGTTTTGGCTGTGGTGGAGAAAAATCCACAGCGAAAATACTGTGATTTCAAAAACACTTTTAGATCGCAGCATGTCGATCATACCTACGGAATCTCTGGCGTTTTCCATATAGGTATAATAGAGGCAGAAAGTCCGGCTGTCTTCTATTATTTGAGATTTTTTGTTCGGTCATTTTTCTTATACAACAGCTGCTGATTCCTTTGAGAATCATATAAAAGACACATAAGCTCTGATCACAAAGAACAAAGAAAACCTACTTATTATAGAAGTTAATGATATCCAATGCACTTTCCCATCATCTCAAAGGTCAGATAGATAATTAAATTAACACTCACATGTCTTCCCTTCTATGCATTAAAATAACTTCCTAAAGTTTAAATCCTTTATAAATGGAAATATATGTAAAACTAGCATGACCTTTATATGATCTAAACACTCCAATAAAAGCAAAAAACTCCATAATTATGTGAATAGAAATGAGATAATGGTAGAGGTTACATATAAAATATAGAAGCTCGACAGGAATCTGTATATATGACATTTCAAAGAAAAGAAATGCATCTAGAATCCCTTTGATAGCTAACTCTTTGCCACTGCCTGCTTACACAAGAACTAGATATACCCTCCGCCAGCTGTTTATAGGCTGATGTCCAGCAATGTCTATTCAGCGTATGAATGCTATACCAGTAGGGAACATAGCAGTAAAGTAGATGAAATATGTCTCTTACTGGACTACCCTTCCCATTAGTATAATAAAATGGTGCCAAAGGTTGTTAAAAAAAGAAATAAGCTTTCTTTTTGTATCCCTTTGTGTGTTGTTTCGGGGTTCCGATCCCCTTCAGAAAAGGTATACACTGTCTACGAATAAGTATTTGGACACCCATGCAAATGAAGCTATCTACGGTCATGATGTACGTCACCCCTTCTGGCGTTAAATAGGAAACAGCATTGGCATTAGTCACATGCAAAATGCCACCAAGTGCAGAGTTGTCCGATTTCGAGAAAGGGGTAATTGTGGGGACCACAGAAATGGTCGATCCTTAATGGACATAGCAAGCGAAATGAATTACCCAAAATCGACAGTGGCCTATGTGATAACGAAGTGGAAGGTGAACGGTGATTGTCGGGATGTGCCCCGAGTCGGCAGAGCCCCGAAACTGGGAGATACTAGAGAGCGACGAGTGCTGGCCAGAGAAACCGCACCCAACCAATGGCTCACATACACCAGGAGTTTCACCAGGCATCCGGGAGTATTGTGTCCATCAATACCATCTGTAAGGAAGTATCTGCTGGGATCTACCAACTATTGTATATGAAGAAATGTTGTTTTTCTGTTCTACCACAGCTGTCCAAATACTTATTGGTAGATATGCAATCATAAAAACATAAGTGTCTATATATTCACAAAAAAAGGAAAAAATTCCTAGGTATAGGACCTTTCACATCCTCCACCAACTCCAATTCATTGCATCCTTTAACCCCTTGCCGACATCTGCCAAACTATTAGCAGAGCTGGCAACATAAATACCGCCATAACCACGGACACCCGGCATTAATGCCCAGAGTCAGAGATCTCTCCGATAGCAGGAATTTTATTATTGTATACCCATTAATCACCCACTAATACCCCATGATGCATCCTCCATCTTTCCTGTTCCTTATATGTCACAGTTCGGTCCCTGTCCCCCACTTCAAGATCGTGGGAGCCATTCTATTAGTATGACAGCTGGAAGACTTATGCAGACTCCCAGGTTTGTCATAAATACCTAACTGTAGAGGCTTGCCTGTGACAAAATTGGTGAAAAAATGTTTTAAAAATTTAAATTCCCTTCCCCACATAAGCAAGGTTGGTAACCCCACATCTAACAATGCCCAAACTAAAAATGTCATGCCTGGGGAAAAAAAAATGGCTGTGCCACCCTATTTTTCACATTCACCTTCCAAGAAAATTTAATTAAAAGGGATCAAAACATTGGAAGTTTCTAAAAATATCAATAAAAAACACATCTGGCACCTCAAAAAAGATACCTAAGAGTCTGTTCACACAGAGTTTTTTGGCAACGGATTTTGAGGCGGAATCCGCCTCAAAATCTGCTGCCAAAAAATGACTCCCATTAACTTCAATGGGAGCTGCTTGCTTCTTTTTTCCGATAGCTAGGATTCAGTGGCTGACTCAACCGCGGCATCCGCGGCGCGAGGCTCCCTCCCAATTAGGCCCAATCATTCAGGCCTAATCCGGAATGGAATGCCGCGGCTAGCCGCGCGGAATGTTCGCATGTGGAATGCAAATTTATTTATTCAGGGTTCTGACAAGATATACACTGTCTACTAATAAGTATTTGGACATCTAGAATTTATTTTAGACTGTTGTAAAGGTAATAAGACATAATAAAAACTATATACGGTATCTATCTATCTATCTATCTATCTATCTATCTATCTATCTATATATATATATATGGTACACACTATATTTGGCCACAATTGTAACAACCCACAGAATATTTTTAACATCATTTGGCCGCATAGTAAACAAAAAAATGTAAAACCTATAAGAAAATGGTGAGAATCGTTTTTTTTTTCTCATTCATTCCATTCTGAATTTTTTGCAGCTTCTCAGTACATTGGAGAATGGTAAGTATAGGAAGGATATTAAAACATAACTGGTTTTGGACCTTCTGTGATTGATTTCCCAGTTCATTGTATGAAATATAACATGTTATCACTATGACCTGCAAATAACATCCTTAGGGAGCCTTCACACAGAGTTACGCTGCGCTCATTCTGAATGTAAAAACACGTTCTGAATGAGCGTGTAAAAAGCAGCTCCCATTGACTTGAATGGGAGCCAGCATATGTGCGCTCCCCATTGAAATCAATGGGAGGCTTTTTTCCCTATTGCTTTCAATGTATTACGCGCGCATTTTTAAAAAAAGGTATTGTTTCGGAAAGCAGTATGACTGAAGCAGGAAGGGGTTAATAGGAGTTGCTCTGCTGATTTTGGCACAGCTCTCAACATTCATGAGCAATCACTTCTATTCATTTTAGCACAATTATGCTCTCTACTGTCAGGTGGGTGGTCCTAAGCCTGAGCAGAAAGACAGGAACCGCCCACCTGATAGAAGAGGTAATTGCACTGAAATTAACAAAAAGGATTCTGAAGAACAGAAACGCATGTGTAAACCTAGTGTTAGAGACAAAATATCAACTGCACTAGACTCAGTGGGGCAGCACTCTTTACACTGAATGCAAATGGTCCATGACAAGTTGTTATCTCTGAGATAACATAACAGTAATGCAGGATAGGACAGATCTTCCAAAAGAGAGAGACATTCTTTGTAACTGCCCTCAGCGTGCCCAAAAGATGAAGATCCAGAACAGAAAACCTTCCTCTATTAACTCACACTGGGCACCGTTGTTAAAGAGGTTATCCACTTTCTCAAATTGATGACCTATCCTTAGGTTGGTAGGAGGTCCCGGATATCGGAACCCCATAGATCTACTATTGTCCTAAGGGTAGGCCATCAATTAGAGAAAGTGGATAAGCCCTTAAAGTTTGGCCTAGATGTTGTTATATAGGAGGATTCCTGATTTGTTGGGTATCTTTTGCATGCCCTATGTCCATGATGGCGAACCTATGGCAGGGTGCCAGAGGTGGCACTCAGAGCCCTCTCTGTGGGCATCCATCTGTGGCACAGATCATACTGTGTGGAGGCCATTGTGGAGCACATTGTACTGTGTGGGGGCCACTGTGAAGCAGATTGGACTGTGTGGGGGCCACTGTGAAGCAGATTGGACTGTGTGGGGGCCACTGTGGAGCAGATTATTCTGTGTGGGTCACTGTGGAGCAGATTATACTGTGTGGGGGCCACTGTGGAGCAGATTGGACTGTGTGGGGGCCTCTGTGGAGCAGATTATACTGTGTGGGGGCCACTGTGGGACATATTGTACTGTATCTCACAGTATCGGTTATATAGTATCGGTTATATAGCAGACATGTGATCTATTATAGGTCATAATAACATTGCATGGTCACTATAAAGTAGTGTGATGTAAATAATGAACATTAATTATATTCAAAATTATACCAAATGCGGCTCAACCAGGGGTGAACCTGGCCGTTTTGCTGCCCGAGGCGAACGACAGAAAGCCGCCCCCCCCCCCCGGGAGGAGGGGGCGTGGCGGAGTGAAGGGACAGGGATAAGCCGGAGTGAAGGGACAGGGATAAGCGAAGGGGTGGGGCTTAGTGGTGTTTGCAGGCAGAGAACAGGCACGGAGAGGACCTTCTCTCTGCCTGAGTGTGAGGGGAGGCTGCCGGAGCAGCGCTGCTCCAGTGGCCTCCCCAATCCACCGCTCAGTGCTAAGCCAGTCCAGGACAGCTTGTCCTGGACTGGCTTAGGTAAGCAAAAATGCCGCCCTCCCTGGGGCCCTGGGGCGGTCGCTGGGGCGGTCGCTTCAGGTCGCCTCATGGGAGATGCGGCGCTGGGCTCAACATATTCTATAATTGAAAGCTCTTTAAAGCCCCATTCACACGACTGTCTTTTGCGGGTCTGTAATTCTCCGCACTTGTGGATCCGCACAATATTAAGGTTAAATTGATGTGTTGGCACTTTGCAATAATTTTATGGGTTTTGGGTTGCAGTTTGGGTACTCGGTTTCTAAAAGGTTCACCATCACTGCTCTATGTGAACTAGGAAGTCACTATGGACTTCTAAGGTTAACGGAGATTCGCGACTGTCAGGTTGTTAAGAATGCTAATTAAGAGGTAGTTGCTAAGTGAAGAGATCTGGGATTAGCAGTCTGAATTGGCATCAATATTTATTGGACAACAGAATCATTAGGAATGCTGTAGCTTATTTAGGAAGTCACCATTATTTGATGTCAGTTGGCTTTATAACTGGTGTATATTCAAGAGACATACTCATTATAACATCACTAATTGGAATCGTTTGGTAAGATGCTTATTAATAAGTTTAATGATGATGATATGTGCAGGAACAGAACAATGAAGATAGAAACCTTTGTCTTAACTTCTATACTTACAATAATTGGGGAGATATTGTAATTAATGAGCACATAAAAAGGTGAATAGTAAAAGTGCAACATCCCAATGGACACAGTTTATGTTTTTGCACCGTTTGTATTGTTTTACTGTGTTTTGGGCCACTGTGTCTGTATATAATGTATATCTTTATGTTCTGCAGCTTTCCATGTCTATCTTCTCCTTGTTTCAGAGACATTACATTGTAGAAGGTAAACCCAACCTTTTAGGGGAGTTTGGCCCAGTCCAACCAACCGTTGGCTGGGGTAAAGGGAAGAGACTCTGATAAGTAGAAAACAGACCACTGAGTACAAGCTTCTTGCAGACCTTAAGGGGGTAATGTAGTGGGGTATTTTTTAGAGTCTTCTTAGCCCAGGATCATCATTGCTACAGCCCTTAGGCAGCGAAGAAAGTTGCTGTTTGCCTCCTGAGAGGAGTGAGAGTGCTGAGTTGGAGACGTTGAGAGCCTCTCAGCCTGGACCCTGTTACACATGTAGAGATGGGCAAATCAACTCGTACCAAGCCAGGTTTGACCCAAATATTCCAAATTGTTTGTTTTTTATGAAACCAATTTGGATTTTTTTTCAGACACAGATCGCCAAACGCTACAAGTAGGTGAAGGTGAGTATACTAAAGGTGAGTCTAAATGTTTTTTGTATTTTTGTCACCTCTCCTGGGTTCCCACCTATTATACTCTGGGGTCGGAAGAGACCTTTCTGTTTTATCTGAACAAGTTCAGACCGAACCGGGGGTTTGCTTAGATGACAAAACCAGGGTTCCGTCATCTATATACACATGAAGCCAGGACACCATTGGGACTTACTCATTCACAGCTCCCATAAATATAGATGTATATACATAAATGTACATATGTATTCCAATTATAGTATTATCAGAGAGGAGCTAAAGGCCACCAACCTTAATATCTATTTTGGAGCATCCCGTTACCAGGTTCAGTGCCATCATCTACAGTGGAATTCCCATTGTACTACTCCACGCATCCAAAAATTCCATCTATTGCTGTTATTTAAGGAAAGTTACACTACTTTGTTCAACTGCATCGTCTTTCTCCTGAGTCATTCTTGGGATGAACATCAAGGGCCTTTCTGACCACCATCATTTGGTTTAGGACAGGACTCCTGATAACTGGAAGTGCCCCTGAGGATCTACTCCCATCCTCTAGTTCACTCCAGTGAGTTGTATGCAGCAAAAGTATAATAAAACAGCATGAATAATGATGTATTGCCCAATAAGGAAATACAGTTGAAAGATTAATCAAAAAACAATTTCTGCAGCTTCCCTGAGTTCCTAGGAGATAACATTTCATTTAGACATCCGGTATCTCTCGCAGTTTTTGAGAAGCTCCAGTCTATGTACACAGTAAACATTTCACCGTCAATTGATTGATGTTAGGGATCACGACTACATGTCACATAAACGAGAATTATGAAGCAAAATGAGCCAAAACCGGTGAATATGCATCAACTTTATGTTGTATTTCAGAGACTTTTTATGCTTTAGTAGACAATTTAGAAAATTGCCTAGAAATGGAGGAATGGCAAAGACTAAGTTGTGTAATGAGTTCAACTTATTAACAGCACATGACAGTCCTTTGGTGCAAAATATTTTTGTGAAGTAACCAATCCAGGGAGGCAAAGTTGTCTACCAGATATAGTAAGATGTGCTAAATTTATTATACGGTATTTTTATAAATTTACTGCCTTTTCTGTCTCCTCTAGTCATAGGACAGCAATAATAAAGCTCCTCCACAATATCTAATACATCCGCTTTGTACATGATGATTTATCGGCTTCTCAGAGTCTGGGTTTCCCACATATTGTAGCCCACATTGGCATTCCAAAAGGTAAATTAAAGTGGCATATTCTGATTCTGAGTAAATGTTGTATCATGTTAAAGGGGTTGTCTCATGAAGACCATATGCCCATTGGGTAGAGGTTAGGGTTGAGCGAAAAGATCCCGATCTTTTCTCGCGGGATTGAGGTCGGAGGTTATTTACCACAATGCTTGGCTACTGACCAATTACTGTGGGAAAAAGCTAACAATGATTGGCCAGTAGTCAAGCATTGTGGTAAATAATATCTGATCTTTTCCGATCTTTTCGCTCAACGCTAGTAGAAGTGTTCTCTTTTTTGGGCCATCTATGATCAGAACCAAAAACCATTCTGGAAGACATCAGACACCAGTCATCCTTATTAACGGTTAACAATTTAACACACGAGGGCAGGAAAGCCCTAAGGCTGAGGCCCCACGTTGCGAAAACATCAGCTTTTTTATTGTAGATTTTGCTGTGATTTTTTTGAGCCAAAGCCAAGAATGGCTGAGGAAGGAACGGGAAATATATAACAAGTACTTACTTTTCTTTCTTCTGCTCAATCCATTCCTGGCTTTGACTTTAAAAAAGTAGCAAAATCTGCAACAAAAAAAAAAAGCTACGTTTACACAATGTGAGGCCTCAGCATAAAAAGTATACCCTAAGCAAACAACAGCTAATGAAATCGCAGGAAATTATAGCCATACCAAATGCAACATGAATTAAAATAAATAAAAGTAACACCTTATTTAGGGGGTGATCTCTTTACACAATGGAGTTCCCATCATTGGCAAATAAGAGTGAAGGAGCCCTGGTGCCTTCAGAGATTGCCAGACACGTCGCCACTCTAGTCTGTGTGCTGTGCCTCTGTGCCTGTTATTGTAACTTATTTCTTGCTATATATTTATCTATATTCATGGTTCCTGCTCATAAGCAATTGGGTAAAGATCGTATAATAATTAGAGATGAGCGAAAAGTGTTCTATCGAACTCATGTTCGATCGGATATTAGGCTGTTCGGCATGTTCGAATCGAATCGAACACCGCGTGGTAAAGTGCGCCATTACTCGATTCCCCTCCCACCTTCCCTGGCGCCTTTTTTGCTCCAATAACAGCGCAGGGTAGGTGGGACAGGAACTACGACACCGGTGACGTTGAAAAAAGTAGGCAAAACCCATTGGCTGCCGAAAACATGTGACCTCTAATTTAAAAGAACAGCGCCGCCCAGGTTCGCGTCATTCTGAGCTTGCAATTCACCGAGGACGGAGGTTTCCGTCCAGCTAGCTAGGGCTTAGATTCTGGGTAGGCAGGGACAGGCTAGGATAGGAAGGAGAAGACAACCAACAGCTCTTGTAAGAGCTAAATTCCAGGGAGAAGCTTGTCAGTGTAACGTGGCACTGACGGGCTCAATCGCCGCAACCCAGCTTTCCCAGGATCCTGAATGGAATACACTGTCAGTGTATTCCCGTATACCCGATATATACCCCGATACCCGTTCCAACGGTGTGCCCCCCCACCTTCACCCCAGAAATACCCTGCAAGTCCCCTAGCAATAGAATTGGGGCTATATACACCCACAATTTTTACTACTGGTATACAGTGCCATTGTCTGACTGGGAATTCAAAGAATATATTGGGAATACAAATACCCTCATTTCTTGCTACTGCCATATAGTGCCAGTTTCTGACTGGTAATTCAAAGAATATATTGGGGTTACGTGCACCCACAATTTTTACTACTGGTATACAGTGCCATTGTCTGACTGGGAATTCAAAGAATATATTGGGAATACAAATACCCTCATTTCTTGCTACTGCCATATAGTGCCAGTGTCTGACTGGGAATTCAAAGAATATATTGGGGTTACGTGCACCCACAATTTTTACTACTGGTATACAGTGCCATTGTCTGACTGGGAATTCAAAGAATATATTGGGAATACAAATACCCTCATTTCTTGCTACTGCCATATAGTGCCAGTGTCTGACTGGGAATTCAAAGAATATATTGGGGTTACGTGCACCCACAATTTTTACTACTGGTATACAGTGCCATTGTCTGACTGGGAATTCAAAGAATATATTGGGAATACAAATACCCTCATTTCTTGCTACTGCCATATAGTGCCAGTGTCTGACTGGTAATTCAAAGAATATATTGGGGTTACGTGCACCCACAATTTTTACTACTGGTATACAGTGCCATTGTCTGACTGGGAATTCAAAGAATATATTGGGAATACAAATACCCTCATTTCTTGCTACTGCCATATAGTGCCAGTGTCTGACTGGGAATTCAAAGAATATATTGGGGTTACGTGCACCCACAATTTTTACTACTGGTATACAGTGCCATTGTCTGACTGGGAATTCAAAGAGTATATTGGGAATACAAATACCCTCATTTCTTGCTACTGCCATATAGTGCCAGTTTCTGACTGGTAATTCAAAGAATATATTGGGGTTACGTGCACCCACAATTTTTACTACTGGTATACAGTGCCATTGTCTGACTGGGAATTCAAAGAGTATATTGGGAATACAAATACCCTCATTTCTTGCTACTGCCATATAGTGCCAGTTTCTGACTGGGAATTCAAAGAATATATTGGGGTTACGTGCACCCACAATTTTTACTACTGGTATACAGTGCCATTGTCTGACTGGGAATTCAAAGAATATATTGGGGTTATAAATACCCTCATTTCTTGCTACTGCCATATAGTGCCAGTTTCTGACTGGTAATTCAAAGAATATATTGGGGTTACGTGCACCCACAATTTTTACTACTGGTATACAGTGCCATTGTCTGACTGGGAATTCAAAGAATATATTGGGGTTATAAATACCCTCATTTCTTGCTACTGCCATATAGTGCCAGTTTCTGACTGGTAATTCAAAGAATATATTGGGGTTACGTGCACCCACAATTTTTACTACTGGTATACAGTGCCATTGTCTGACTGGGAATTCAAAGAATATATTGGGGTTATAAATACCCTCATTTCTTGCTACTGCCATATAGTGCCAGTTTCTGACTGGTAATTCAAAGAATATATTGGGGTTACGTGCACCCACAATTTTTACTACTGGTATACAGTGCCATTGTCTGACTGGGAATTCAAAGAGTATATTGGGAATACAAATACCCTCATTTCTTGCTACTGCCATATAGTGCCAGTTTCTGACTGGTAATTCAAAGAATATATTGGGGTTACGTGCACCCACAATTTTTACTACTGGTATACAGTGCCATTGTCTGACTGGGAATTCAAAGAATATATTGGGGTTATAAATACCCTCATTTCTTGCTACTGCCATATAGTGCCAGTTTCTGACTGGTAATTCAAAGAATATATTGGGGTTACGTGCACCCACAATTTTTACTACTGGTATACAGTGCCATTGTCTGACTGGGAATTCAAAGAGTATATTGGGAATACAAATACCCTCATTTCTTGCTACTGCCATATAGTGCCAGTGTCTGACTGGGAATTCAAAGAATATATTGGGGTTACGTGCACCCACAATTTTTACTACTGGTATACAGTGCCAATTTCTAACTAGGAATTCAAAATGCGCAAGGCTCCCGGAAAGGGACGTGGACGAGGCCGTGGGCGAGGTCGGGGGAATGGTTCTGGGGAGCAAGGTAGCAGTGAAGCCACAGGGCGTCCCGTGCCTACTCCTGTGGGGCAGCAAGCATTGCGCCACTCCACAGTGCCAGGGTTGCTTGCCACATTAACTAAACTGCAGGGTACAAACCTTAGTAGGCCCGAGAACCAGGAACAGGTCTTGCAATGGCTGTCAGAGAACGCTTACAGCACATTGTCCAGCAGCCAGTCAGACTCTGCCTCCTCTCCTCCTATTACCCAACAGTCTTGTCTTCCTTCCTCCCAAAATTCCGAAGCTTTACAGAACAATAACCCAAACTGTCCCTGCTCCCCAGAGCTGTTCTCCGCTCCTTTCATTGTCCCTCAACCTGCCTCTCCACGTCACGATTCCACGAACCTAACAGAGGAGCATCTGTGTCCAGATGCTCAAACACTAGAGTCTCCTCCATCTCCGTTCGATTTGGTGGTGGATGACCAGCAACCCACCCTCATCGACGATGATGTGACGCAGTTGCCGTCAGGGCATCCAGTTGACCGGCGCATTGTGCGGGAGGAGGAGATGAGACAGGAGTTGGAAGAGGAAGTGGTGGATGATGAGGACACTGACCCGACCTGGACAGGGGGGATGTCAAGCGGGGAAAGTAGTGTGGATGTTGAGGCAGGTGCAGCACCAAAAAGGGTAGCTAGAGGCAGAGGCAGAGGTCAGCAGCTTAGGCGAAGCCAGGCCACACCCGGAATCTCCCAAGATGTTCCAGTTCGTACCCAGCCCCGAAAAACTCCCACCTCGAGGGCACGTGTCTCGAAGGTGTGGAGTTTTTTCAAGGAATGCGCCGAGGACAGATATAGTGTTGTCTGCACAATTTGCCTCTCGAAATTGATTAGGGGCTCTGAGAAGAGCAACCTGTCCACCACTTCAATGCGCCGTCATTTGGAATCCAAGCACTGGAATCAGTGGCAGGCAGCAACGGCAGGACAAAGGCCGCCTGCCGTTCACGCCACTGCCACTGCCTCTGCCACTGCCTCTGCCTCTGCCACTGCCACTGCTGACTGTGCTGGCGATGCACTCCAGAGGACGAGCCAGGACACCACTTCATCTGCCTCCGCCACTTTGTTGACTTCTACCTCATCCTCCCCTGGTCCTGTCTTATCTCCTTCTCCTGCACCATCAAAGGCACCATCAGGCGTTTCTTTACAACAACCCACCATCTCTCAGACATTGGAGCGGCGGCAGAAATACACTGCTAACCACCCACACGCGCAAGCCTTGAACGCCAACATCGCTAAACTGCTGGCCCAGGAGATGTTGGCGTTCCGGCTTGTTGAAACTCCCGCCTTCCTGGACCTGATGGCAACTGCGGCACCTCGCTATGCCGTCCCTAGCCGTCACTACTTCTCCCGGTGTGCCGTCCCCGCCTTGCACTAGCACGTGTCACTCAACATCAGGCGGGCCCTTAGTTCCGCGCTTTGCACAAAGGTCCACTTGACCACCGACGCGTGGACAAGTGCATGCGGACAGGGACGCTACATTTCACTGACGGCACACTGGGTGAATGTAGTTGAGGCTGGGACTGCTTCCCAAACTGGCCCGGTGTACCTCGTCTCCCCGCCTAACATTCCTGGCAGGGACACGAGAAGAACACCCCCCTCCTCCTCCTCCTCTACCGCCTCCTCCTCCGCCACCGCCTCCTCCTCCGCCACCGCCTCCTCCTCCGCTGTTAGATTGACCCCAGCTACGAGTTGGAAACGTTGCAGCACTGGCGTTGGTAGACGTCAGCAGGCTGTGCTGAAGCTGATCAGCTTGGGGGACAGACAGCACACTGCCTCCGAGGTGAGGGATGCCCTCCTCGATGAGACGGCAATATGGTTTGAGCCGCTGCACCTGGGCCCAGGCATGGTCGTTTGTGATAACGGCCGGAACCTGGTAGCAGCTCTGGAGCTTGCCGGACTCCAACATGTTCCATGCCTGGCCCACGTCTTCAACCTAGTGGTGCAACGTTTCCTAAAGAGCTACCCCAATGTTCCAGAGCTACTGGTGAAAGTGCGGCGCATGTGCGCCCACTTTCGCAAGTCGACAGTAGCCGCTGCTAGCTTAAAATCTCTCCAGCAACGCCTGCATGTGCCACAACACCGGCTTTTGTGCGACGTCCCCACACGCTGGAACTCAACGTTTCAGATGTTGAATAGAGTGGTTGAGCAGCAGAGACCTTTGATGGAATACCAGCTACAAAACCCTAGGGTGCCACAAAGTCAGCTGCCTCAGTTTCACATCCATGAGTGGCCATGGATGAGAGACCTTTGTGACATCCTACGGGTCTTTGAGGAGTCCACAAGGAGGGTGAGCTCTGAGGATGCGATGGTGAGCCTTACAATCCCGCTCTTGTGTGTTCTGAGAGAATCCCTGATTGACATCAGGGATAACTCAGATCACACAGAGGAGTTAGGGATAGCATCCGATCCGTCACAGCTGGAGAGTAGGTCCACACATCTGTCCGCTTCACTGCGTTTAATGGAGGAGGAGGAGGAGGAGGAGGAGGAAGAAGAGTTGTCCGATGATGTGATGGTGATACAGGAGGCTTCCGGGCAACTTCGAATCGTCCCATTGTTGCAGCGCGGATGGGTAGACATGGAGGATGAGGAGGAAATGGAGATTGAACTTTCCGGTGGGGCCAGAGGAGTCATGCCAACTAACACTGTGGCAGACATGGCTGAGTTCATGTTGGGGTGCTTTACAACCGACAAGCGTATTGTCAAAATCATGGAGGACAACCAGTACTGGATCTTTGCTATCCTTGACCCCCGGTATAAAAACAACATCTCGTCTTTTATTCCGGTAGAGGGGAGGGCCAATCGCATCAATGCTTGCCACAGGCAATTGGTGCAGAATATGATGGAGATGTTTCCAGCATGTGACGTTGGCGGCAGGGAGGGCAGTTCCTCCAGTAGGCAACCAAGTTCTCACCGGTCCACACAAACGAGGGGCACACTGTCTAAGGTCTGGGACACCTTGATGGCACCCCCTCGCCAAAGTGCCGCCACGGAGGGTCCTAGTGTCACCAGGCGTGAGAAGTATAGGCGCATGTTGCGGGAATACCTTTCCGACCACAGCCCTGTCCTCTCCGACCCCTCTGCGCCCTACACGTATTGGGTGTCGAAGTTGGACCTGTGGCTTGAACTTGCCCTATATGCCTTGGAGGTGCTGTTCTGTCCTGCCGCCAGCGTCCTATCTGAGAGGGTGTTCAGTGCAGCCGGTGGCATCATCACTGACAAGCGCACCCGTCTGTCAGCTGAGAGTGCCGACCGGCTCACTTTGATAAAAATGAACCACCACTGGGTAGAGCCGTCATTTTTGTGCCCACCTGTGTAAAGCACCCCAACATGAAACTCCATGTCTGTACTCAACCTCTCCAATTCCTCCGCATCCTCATACTCATCCACCATAAGCGTTGCACAATTCTGCTAATACTAGGCTCCCTCCAACATGATTTCCCCCAACTCTGCTGGTTAGAGGCTCCCTCCACCCTGATTTCCACCAACTCTGCTGGTTAGAGGCTCCCTCCACCCTGCTTTCCCACAACTCTGCTGGTTAGAGGCTCCTTCCACCATGAATTTGCCCAAACTGGGCTGTTTAGAGGCTCCCTCCACCATGAATTGGTCCAAACTGGGCTGTTTAGAGGCTCCCTCCACCATGAATTTGCCCAAACTGGGCTGTTTAGAGGCTCCCTCCACCATGAATTGGTCCAAACTGGGTTTTTTAGAGGCTCCCTCCACCATTAATTGGTCCAAACTGGGCTGGTTAGAGGCTCCCTCCACCATGAATTTGCCCAAACTGGGCTGTTTAGAGGCTCCCTCCACCATGAATTTGCCCAAACTGGGCTGGTTAGAGGCTCCCTCCACCATGAATTGGTCCAAACGGGTTTTTAGAGGCTCCCTTCACCATGAATTGGTCCAAACTTGGCTGTTTAGAGGCTCCCTCCACCATGAATTGGTCCAAACTTGGCTGTTTAGAGGCTCCCTCCACCATGAATTGGTCCAAACTGGGTTTTTTAGAGGCTCCCTCCACCATGAATTTGCCCAAACTGGGCTGTTTAGAGGCTCCCTCCACCATGAATTTGCCCAAACTGGGCTGGTTAGAGGCTCCCTCCACCATGAATTGGTCCAAACGGGTTTTTAGAGGCTCCCTTCACCATGAATTGGTCCAAACTTGGCTGTTTAGAGGCTCCCTCCACCATGAATTGGTCCAAACTGGGGTGGTTAGAGGCTCCCTCCACCATTAATTGGTCCAAACTGGGCTGGTTAGAGGCTCCCTCCACCATTAATTGGTCCAAACTGGGCTGGTTAGAGGCTCCCTCCACCATGAATTTGCCCAAACTGGGCTGTTTAGAGGCTCCCTCCACCATGAATTTGCCCAAACTGGGCTGTTTAGAGGCTCCCTCCACCATGAATTGGTCCAAACTGGGTTTTTTAGAGGCTCCCTCCACCATGAATTGGTCCAAACTGGGCTGGTTAGAGGCTCCCTCCACCATGAATTGGTCCAAACTGGGGTGGTTAGAGGCTCCCTCCACCATTAATTGGTCCAAACTGGGCTGGTTAGAGGCTCCCTCCACCATGAATTGGTCCAAACGGGTTTTTAGAGGCTCCCTTCACCATGAATTGGTCCAAACTTGGCTGTTTAGAGGCTCCCTCCACCATGAATTGGTCCAAACTGGGGTGGTTAGAGGCTCCCTCCACCATTAATTGGTCCAAACTGGGCTGGTTAGAGGCTCCCTCCACCATTAATTGGTCCAAACTGGGCTGGTTAGAGGCTCCCTCCACCATTAATTGGTCCAAACTGGGGTTTTTAGAGGCTCCCTCCACCATGAATTGGTCCAAACTTGGCTGTTTAGAGGCTCCCTCCACCATTAATTGGTCCAAACTGGGCTGGTTAGAGGCTCCCTCCACCATTAATTGGTCCAAACTGGGCTGGTTAGAGGCTCCCTCCACCATTAATTGGTCCAAACTGGGCTGGTTAGAGGCTCCCTCCACCATGAATTTGCCCAAACTGGGCTGTTTAGAGGCTCCCTCCACCATGAATTTGCCCAAACTGGGCTGTTTAGAGGCTCCCTCCACCATGAATTGGTCCAAACTGGGTTTTTTAGAGGCTCCCTCCACCATGAATTGGTCCAAACTGGGCTGGTTAGAGGCTCCCTCCACCATGAATTGGTCCAAACTGGGGTGGTTAGAGGCTCCCTCCACCATTAATTGGTCCAAACTGGGCTGGTTAGAGGCTCCCTCCACCATGAATTGGTCCAAACGGGTTTTTAGAGGCTCCCTTCACCATGAATTGGTCCAAACTTGGCTGTTTAGAGGCTCCCTCCACCATGAATTGGTCCAAACTGGGGTGGTTAGAGGCTCCCTCCACCATTAATTGGTCCAAACTGGGCTGGTTAGAGGCTCCCTCCACCATTAATTGGTCCAAACTGGGCTGGTTAGAGGCTCCCTCCACCATGAATTGGTCCAAACTGGGGTTTTTAGAGGCTCCCTCCACCATGAATTGGTCCAAACTTGGCTGTTTAGAGGCTCCCTCCACCATTAATTGGTCCAAACTGGGCTGGTTAGAGGCTCCCTCCACCATTAATTGGTCCAAACTGGGCTGGTTAGAGGCTCCCTCCACCATTAATTGGTCCAAACTGGGCTGGTTAGAAGCTCCCTCCACCATGAAATTGCCCAAACTGGGCTGTTTAGAGGCTCCCTCCACCATGAATTTGCCCAAACTGGGCTGTTTAGAGGCTCCCTCCACCATGAATTGGTCCAAACTGGGTTTTTTAGAGGCTCCCTCCACCATGAATTGGTCCAAACTGGGCTGGTTAGAGGCTCCCTCCACCATGAATTGGTCCAAACTGGGGTGGTTAGAGGCTCCCTCCACCATTAATTGGTCCAAACTGGGCTGGTTAGAGGCTCCCTCCACCATGAATTGGTCCAAACGGGTTTTTAGAGGCTCCCTTCACCATGAATTGGTCCAAACTTGGCTGTTTAGAGGCTCCCTCCACCATGAATTGGTCCAAACTTGGCTGTTTAGAGGCTCCCTCCACCATGAATTGGTCCAAACTGGGTTTTTTAGAGGCTCCCTCCACCATGAATTTGCCCAAACTGGGCTGTTTAGAGGCTCCCTCCACCATGAATTTGCCCAAACTGGGCTGGTTAGAGGCTCCCTCCACCATGAATTGGTCCAAACTGGGGTTTTTAGAGGCTCCCTCCACCATGAATTGGTCCAAACTTGGCTGTTTAGAGGCTCCCTCCACCATGAATTGGTCCAAACTGGGGTGGTTAGAGGCTCCCTCCACCATTAATTGGTCCAAACTGGGCTGGTTAGAGGCTCCCTCCACCATTAATTGGTCCAAACTGGGCTGGTTAGAGGCTCCCTCCACCATGAATTTGCCCAAACTGGGCTGGTTAGAGGCTCCCTCCACCATGAATTGGTCCAAACTGGGGTGGTTAGAGGCTCCCTCCACCATTAATTGGTCCAAACTGGGCTGGTTAGAGGCTCCCTCCACCATTAATTGGTCCAAACTGGGCTGGTTAGAGGCTCCCTCCACCATTAATTGGTCCAAACTGGGCTGGTTAGAGGCTCCCTCCACCATGAATTTGCCCAAACTGGGCTGTTTAGAGGCTCCCTCCACCATGAATTGGTCCAAACTGGGTTTTTTAGAGGCTCCCTCCACCATGAATTGGTCCAAACTGGGCTGGTTAGAGGCTCCCTCCACCATGAATTGGTCCAAACTGGGCTGGTTAGAGGCTCCCTCCACCATTAATTGGTCCAAACTGGGCTGGTTAGAGGCTCCCTCCACCATTAATTGGTCCAAACTGGGCTGGTTAGAGGCTCCCTCCACCATGAATTTGCCCAAACTGGGCTGTTTAGAGGCTCCCTCCACCATGAATTTGCCCAAACTGGGCTGGTTAGAGGCTCCCTCCACCATGAATTGGTCCAAACTGGGGTTTTTAGAGGCTCCCTCCACCATGAATTGGTCCAAACTTGGCTGTTTAGAGGCTCCCTCCACCATGAATTGGTCCAAACTGGGGTGGTTAGAGGCTCCCTCCACCATTAATTGGTCCAAACTGGGCTGGTTAGAGGCTCCCTCCACCATTAATTGGTCCAAACTGGGCTGGTTAGAGGCTCCCTCCACCATGAATTTGCCCAAACTGGGCTGGTTAGAGGCTCCCTCCACCATGAATTGGTCCAAACTGGGGTGGTTAGAGGCTCCCTCCACCATTAATTGGTCCAAACTGGGCTGGTTAGAGGCTCCCTCCACCATTAATTGGTCCAAACTGGGCTGGTTAGAGGCTCCCTCCACCATTAATTGGTCCAAACTGGGCTAGTTAGAGGCTCCCTCCACCATGAATTTGCCCAAACTGGGCTGTTTAGAGGCTCCCTCCACCATGAATTTGCCCAAACTGGGCTGGTTAGAGGCTCCCTCCACCATGAATTTGCCCAAACTGGGCTGGTTAGAGGCTCCCTCCACCATGAATTGGTCCAAACTGGGGTTTTTAGAGGCTCCCTCCACCATGAATTGGTCCAAACTTGGCTGTTTAGAGGCTCCCTCCACCATGAATTGGTCCAAACTGGGGTGGTTAGAGGCTCCCTCCACCATTAATTGGTCCAAACTGGGCTGGTTAGAGGCTCCCTCCACCATTAATTGGTCCAAACTGGGCTGGTTAGAGGCTCCCTCCACCATGAATTTGCCCAAACTGGGCTGTTTAGAGGCTCCCTCCACCATGAATTTGCCCAAACTGGGCTGTTTAGAGGCTCCCTCCACCATGAATTGGTCCAAACTGGGTTTTTTAGAGGCTCCCTCCACCATGAATTGGTCCAAACTGGGCTGGTTAGAGGCTCCCTCCACCATGAATTGGTCCAAACTGGGGTGGTTAGAGGCTCCCTCCACCATTAATTGGTCCAAACTGGGCTGGTTAGAGGCTCCCTCCACCATTAATTGGTCCAAACTGGGCTGGTTAGAGGCTCCCTCCACCATGAATTTGCCCAAACTGGGCTGTTTAGAGGCTCCCTCCACCATGAATTTGCCCAAACTGGGCTGGTTAGAGGCTCCCTCCACCATGAATTGGTCCAAACTGGGGTTTTTAGAGGCTCCCTCCACCATGAATTGGTCCAAACTTGGCTGTTTAGAGGCTCCCTCCACCATGAATTGGTCCAAACTGGGGTGGTTAGAGGCTCCCTCCACCATTAATTGGTCCAAACTGGGCTGGTTAGAGGCTCCCTCCACCATTAATTGGTCCAAACTGGGCTGGTTAGAGGCTCCCTCCACCATGAATTTGCCCAAACTGGGCTGGTTAGAGGCTCCCTCCACCATGAATTGGTCCAAACTGGGGTGGTTAGAGGCTCCCTCCACCATTAATTGGTCCAAACTGGGCTGGTTAGAGGCTCCCTCCACCATTAATTGGTCCAAACTGGGCTGGTTAGAGGCTCCCTCCACCATTAATTGGTCCAAACTGGGCTGGTTAGAGGCTCCCTCCACCATGAATTTGCCCAAACTGGGCTGTTTAGAGGCTCCCTCCACCATGAATTTGCCCAAACTGGGCTGGTTAGAGGCTCCCTCCACCATGAATTGGTCCAAACGGGTTTTTAGAGGCTCCCTTCACCATGAATTGGTCCAAACTTGGCTGTTTAGAGGCTCCCTCCACCATGAATTGGTCCAAACTTGGCTGTTTAGAGGCTCCCTCCACCATGAATTGGTCCAAACTGGGTTTTTTAGAGGCTCCCTCCACCATGAATTTGCCCAAACTGGGCTGTTTAGAGGCTCCCTCCACCATGAATTTGCCCAAACTGGGCTGGTTAGAGGCTCCCTCCACCATGAATTGGTCCAAACTGGGGTTTTTAGAGGCTCCCTCCACCATGAATTGGTCCAAACTTGGCTGTTTAGAGGCTCCCTCCACCATGAATTGGTCCAAACTGGGGTGGTTAGAGGCTCCCTCCACCATTAATTGGTCCAAACTGGGCTGGTTAGAGGCTCCCTCCACCATTAATTGGTCCAAACTGGGCTGGTTAGAGGCTCCCTCCACCATGAATTTGCCCAAACTGGGCTGTTTAGAGGCTCCCTCCACCATGAATTTGCCCAAACTGGGCTGTTTAGAGGCTCCCTCCACCATGAATTGGTCCAAACTGGGTTTTTTAGAGGCTCCCTCCACCATGAATTGGTCCAAACTGGGCTGGTTAGAGGCTCCCTCCACCATGAATTGGTCCAAACTGGGGTGGTTAGAGGCTCCCTCCACCATTAATTGGTCCAAACTGGGCTGGTTAGAGGCTCCCTCCACCATTAATTGGTCCAAACTGGGCTGGTTAGAGGCTCCCTCCACCATTAATTGGTCCAAACTGGGCTGGTTAGAGGCTCCCTCCACCATGAATTTGCCCAAACTGGGCTGTTTAGAGGCTCCCTCCACCATGAATTTGCCCAAACTGGGCTGGTTAGAGGCTCCCTCCACCATGAATTGGTCCAAACTGGGGTTTTTAGAGGCTCCCTCCACCATGAATTGGTCCAAACTTGGCTGTTTAGAGGCTCCCTCCACCATTAATTGGTCCAAACTGGGCTGGTTAGAGGCTCCCTCCACCATGAATTGGTCCAAACTGGGTTTTTTAGAGGCTCCCTCCACCATGAATTTGCCCAAACTGGGCTGTTTAGAGGCTCCCTCCACCATGAATTGGTCCAAACTGGGGTGGTTAGAGGCTCCCTCCACCATTAATTGGTCCAAACTGGGCTGGTTAGAGGCTCCCTCCACCATTAATTGGTCCAAACTGGGCTGGTTAGAGGCTCCCTCCACCATGAATTTGCCCAAACTGGGCTGGTTAGAGGCTCCCTCCACCATGAATTGGTCCAAACTGGGTTTTTTAGAGGCTCCCTCCACCATGAATTTGCCCAAACTGGGCTGGTTAGAGGCTCCCTCCACCATGAATTGGTCCAAACTGGGGTTTTTAGAGGCTCCCTCCACCATAAATTTGCCCAAACTCTGCTGGTTAGAGGCTCAATCCACCCTGATTTTCAAAACAAATGTTGGTGCCAACCTCAACTTACTACAAGGGCCAAATTCACTGCTGGTGACAAGCTCTCCTCACTGCAAGTGCCAAATACACATGTTTCAAGGTGTTTTCCTACTGTCAGAGAGGTGGTATTGAGTGTGTAAAGTGTGTAGTTGTTAGGCTGTGATGTTGGGGTAATAGAGGGTCTTTGGTGTGTTAGATGCCCCCAGACATGCTTCCCCTGCTGTCCCAGTGTCATTCCAGAGGTGTTGGCATCATTTCCTGGGGTGTCATAGTGGACTTGGTGACCCTCCAGACACGGATTTGGGTTTCCCCCTTAACGAGTATCTGTTCCCCATAGACTATAATGGGGTTCGAAACCCGTTCGAACACACGAACATTGAGCGGCTGTTCGAATCGAATTTCGAACCTCGAACATTTTAGTGTTCGCTCATCTCTAATAATAATGAATTGCTTATAAGAAAATTCCTTCATATATGTTAGTTATCATGATTGTATTACAAGTAACATGGCACCTATTAAGAGGTATACAATGATGCCTCATACAAAGATTTTATTTTGTTGGATTGTATAAATTGTGGCACATACCACTACTTGGCATATTACATAGGTATTGTACCCATAAGACGATTGAATCAAAATAAAACACAGTAAGTGACATTTGGCACCGTTATGGAGGATGGAGTGTCGACCCCCAATGAGAGAGGGTTAGGCTGCGATAGACTTTATTACAGTCCTATGAAAAAGTTTGAGCACCCCTATTAATCTTAATCATTTTTAGTTCTAAATATTTTGGTGTTTGCAGCAGCCATTTCAGTTTGATATATCTAATAACTGATGGACACAGTAATATTTCAGGGTTGAAATGAGGTTTATTGTACTAACAGAAAATGTGCAATATGCATTAAACCAAAATTTGACCGGTGCAAACGTATGGGCACCTTAACAGAAAAGTGACATTAATATTTAGTAAATCCTCCTTTTGCAAAGATAACAGCCTCTAGTCGCTTCCTGTAGCTTTTAATCAGTTCCTGGATCCTGGATGAAGGGATTTTGGACCATTCCTCTTTACAAAACAATTCAAGTTCAGTTAAGTTTGATGGCTGCCGAGCATGGACAGCCCGCTCTCAAATGATCTGAAAACAAAGATTGTTCAACATAGTTGTTCAGGGGAAGGATACAAAAAGTTGTCTCAGAGATTTAACCTGTCACTTTCCACTTAGGAACATAGTAAGGAAATGGAAGACCACAGGGACAGTTCTTGTTAAGCCCAGAAGTGGCAGGCCAAGAAAAATATCAGAAAGGTAGTGAAGACGAATGGTGAGAACAGTCAAGGACAATCCACAGACCACCTCCAAAGAGCTGCAGAAGCATCTTGCTGCAGATGGTGTCACTGTGTATCGGTCAACAATACAGCCCACTTTGCACAAGGAGAAGCTGTATGGGAGAGTGATGAGAAAGAAACTGTTTCTGCAAGCACGCCACAAACAGAGTCGCTAGAGGTATGCAAAAGCACATTTGGACAAGCCAGCTTCATTTTGGAAGAAGGTCCTGTGGATTGATGAAACAAAGATTGAGTTGTTTGGTCATACAAAAAGGCGTTATGCATGGCGTCCAAAAAAACCAGCATTCCAAGAAAAACACTTGCTACCCACTGTAAAATTTGGTGGAGGTTCCATCATGCTTTAGGGCTGTGTGGCCAATGCCGGCACCGGGAATCTCGTTAAAGTTGAGGGTCGCATGGATTCCACTCAGTATCAGCAGATTCTTGAGAATAATGTTCAAGAATCAGTGATGAAGTTGAAGTTACGCCAGGGATGGATATTTCAGCAAGACAATGATCCAAAACACGGCTCCAAATCAACTCAGGCAGAGGAACAATTACAATGTTCTGGAATGGCCATCCCAGTCCCCAGACCTGAATATCATTGAACATCTGTGGGATGATTTGAGAGCGGGCTGTCCATGCTCGGCGACCATCTAACTTAACTGAACTTGAATTGTTTTGTAAAGAGGAATGGTCCAAACTACCTTCATCCAGGATCCAGGAACTAATTAAAAGCTACAGGAAGCGACTAGAGGCTTTTATCTTTGTAAAAGGAGGATCTACTAAATATTAATGTCACTTTTCTGTTGAGGTGCCTATACTTTTGCACCGGTCAAATTTTGGTTTACTGCATATTGCACATTTTCTGTTAGTACAATAAACGTAATTTCAATCCTGAAATATTACTGTGACCATCAGTTATTAGATATATCAAACTGAAATGGCTGTTGCAAACACCAAAATATTTAGAACTAAAAATTATTAAGATTAATAGGGGTGCCCAAACTTTTTCATAGGACTGTAAATGCACACAACGAGTTTCAGAGACAAGTCTCCTTTTTAAAGTGTAGAATGAGACCATGTAAAAGAACAAACTGCACATTTAACAATTTTATGATAATGATGGGTTAGGCCCACCTACAGTAAGAGGGGCCCATCCAAGTCACATAAAACACATATCTTGCGGTTATCACAAACAACATAGCATAAGGAGGCACACACTTATCATTCGGCACAGTTAAGCTCCTTCTTTATGTGTCAATTAATTTCTAAATTGTTTTTGTGCCCCAACATTATTGCTTAGAGTCATTTGACATTGCAAGTTCTCCATAAATACACTGGTAATGTTACTGTTACATACTAGCGAAAGCCTGAAGATCCCCATCAGTATTTATGATGCAGTTGGTCAAAATTACAATTGATTCTTCTACACAAATATGAGTCCTAATAAGATTAAGAGCATTGTAAAACTTCATTATGTTTGCATTAATAATGGCGTAGACAATGAATGAATGACAGTGTATAGAAGAAAAGGCTCTCGCTGCATAAATTGCAGAGATTCATTGTGTCCTCTGTAACACATTACACATCGAGCACAATATAGAAAAAGATGGCAGATCGAAAAATAATCAGCTGTCTACAAGCAGAACTGATTTAAGGGTATCAATGTGATTGGGGCGGAAGCATACTATAGTTATAATAAAGGATTATCCGATCCATCTAGTCCAGCCCTGTGTTACTTCCGTTTTAATTTTCTCTTATGACAGATAAGTTCATTCCTGGGCTATACATTGCTGAAGAATAACACATCAGGAAGGAGTTGTTGGAATGGAATGAAACCTTCTATGTGTGAATGTAATAATGATACATGTAATATATGTGATCACTATATTAGAGCAAAAGGAGAATTTTATTGGGGGAAACTACGTAACTGAGAGGAATCTCTAGTACATTGTTGGATACAGGATGAGATACAGATGAGTATCTACGCATATGGTATCCTGTTTGGGGTTGAGCCGATCTTGAGATTTCAGGATCGATTTTAAAATCCGATTTCCCCTCATTTTCCAGTCGATTCCGATCGTGAAATTAGCTCGATTGACGATCAAAATCTGATCTTTTCCGATCCCAATCGCTCAACCCTAGTCAATGTTTCTGTATGGGAAAAGTCACTTGCAGGGTTGAGACAATCTTGAGATTTCAAAATCCGATTTCCGATAATTTTCCAGCCAATTCTGATCTTGATCGTGAAATTTGCTTGATTGCCAATCGGAATCCAATCTTTTCCGATCCCTATCACTCAACCCTAGTCAATGCTTCTCTATGGGAAAGGTCACTTGTAGGGTTGAGCCGATCTTGAGATTTCAAAACCCGATTTACAATCATTTTCCAGCCGATCGTGATCGTGAAATTTGCTCGATTGCCGATCAGAATTTAATCTTTTCCGATCCCAATCGTTCAACCCTAATCCTGTTGCACATCTGCTCACAGATGTTGCAGCTTGTCCTGTAGATTCTGCACACTTGTAGGTTGCTGAAGTTAGTCCCCCAGTTGGTCCAATAAATGCTCAGTCCGCATTAAATCTGTTGACCAGACAGGCCAAGAAAGTATTGCAATCTGGAAAAGACGTTCCAGGAAAATCCTTGCTGTGTGGGGGGTATATGATATATGGCTAAAAATACCAGTTTCATGCCCTGCCAAGAGAGGCAACACATCATAATTCCAGCAATTGGGCAAAGTATGCCACTCCACAGCAAAGATAGAATTGAAGCGTTCACCATGAATCCTCCATACTTGGTCCCAACTGTCATCAGAGCCAAAGCAGAACCTGAAGTTTTCACTAAAAACAATGCAGGTCCAATCTATTGCAGTCCAGGTTTTTTGTTCATGGCACCACTGCAAATTAAGGCGATGGTGGCTGATGTCAAGTGCTTGAGCTTGTGGTCTGTCTGGGCCATCCATAGCCTGGTCACTGTGTGTGTGTGTGTGTGTGTGTGTGTGTGTGTGTGTGTGTGTGTGTGTGTGTGTGTGTGTGTGTGTGTGTGTGTGTGTGTGTGTGTGTGTGCGTGCACACACGCGTGCCCTCACATAACCACTGCCTCTACCATCTCCTAACAACTGGATCAGAACCACCTTAAGATCTGGCAATTCATTGAGACAACCATCCTGATTCTCATGGTGCAATAAGGTGCCCCCTCTCGAAGTCTGTTCACTGGGTACGTCTACCTTTCAACGAGCTTTCACGAAGAGGTACACGACCCAAAAGTAGCCTTTATATAGAGAAGCGGATGAAACACTTTTTTTCTTTTGACAAAACTCTATGTCTAACCAGACCGCACCTATAATACCATTTACATATCTGCCGCAAAAATTCTGAGTTTTGAGGCAATCAGACATTTCTGAGTGAATTATTTTTTGTCAATGAGTGTGTAAATCCAGTTTGATCAATTCATCTATTACTGTTTCAGCAAAATAATATTCCCAGATATTTTGCTTCTGATCTTCTAACAAGTTTCGGATTGTTCCACCTGCTCTAGTATTTAGTTTCTTGTTGAAACACTTGCTTTCTATCTTGAGTATTTTTAGAAGTTTTGAGCAAACCTGACTCCCTTCTACCCCCTCACTAGGCTTTACTATGTAAAGAAATGAAATGACCCAATCCTATTGGGTGTTGCGTATCCTTGAACTCCCTGTTCTGTTCTAGTTGTAACATTAGATCCTTCTACTGTCAGTGACATGATAAATGGGGGCTGGCAGCCCCTTATCTGTGAGTACATTAGCTGTGATGGAGAGAGGGGCTGACTTAGCTACTGTAACTTTTAGTCAGCCCTATTTAGGATGTCACTGACAATGGAAGCCATATTGTTGTGAAAGTAACGGTTGATGTTTCCATGACCACAAAAATTTGTATGGAATCTGGTCACTTTACTTCACTGGATAATTCCTTTAACCTTCTAATAGTCACATTAAAATTGCAAAAACCCTTGTAAAAATGCCACTTTTTATATCAGATTTAGAATGTATGGCTCATATATTTCTGCCACATAACTCTGATGCCTTCTTTACATTTTAACCCTTTAGCTCACACATCTTAACCTTAAACCACTAACATTTATTATTCCGCTCTGCATTGCGGTTTTCACTTTTTACATTTTATTTCACTGTAGCTTGACAAGACCTTATATTTTGGAGGTACATATGACTTTTTGATCAGTTTTTATTACTTTTTGACAGATAAGATGAAAAGAAAATAGCAGATCAATTCTGCCATCTGACTTTTAAGGTTTATGGCATTTACCATGTTGAAAAAAATAATTTTATATTATAAATATTAATGAACAACTAATTTTATTTAATTTTTTTTGTTACAAATGTAGGAATTCCAATTGTGTTTTTTTTCTCACTAATAGAGATGAGCGAACACTAAAATGTTCGAGGTTCGAAATTCGATTCGAACAGCCGCTCAATGTTCGTGTGTTCGAACGGGTTTCGAACCCCATTATAGTCTATGGGGAACAGATACTCGTTAAGGGGGAAACCCAAATCCGTGTCTGGAGGGTCACCAAGTCCACTATGACACCCCAGGAAATGATGCCAACACCTCTGGAATGACACTGGGACAGCAGGGGAAGCATGCCTGGGGGCATCTAACACACCAAAGACCCTCTATTACCCCAACATCACTGCCTAACAACTACACACTTTCCACATTCAAAAAAACCTCTATCAAAGTGGGAAAATACCTGGAAACCTTCTTTACTCCCCAAATGGATGGACACAAACCCCAATTTAAGCTCAACAAACAGTAACAACCACCCCTTTAAATCACGTTCCCCATGACAACCACAAATGGAATAAGCAATGGGAATTCCAAAAGCCCTCACCCTTAACTGTCATTTTGAGTGTGTGTGTGTGTGTGTGTGTGTGTGTGTGTGTGTGTGTGTGTGTGTGTGTGATGTGGTAAGACCTTCCAAAATTCACTTTTCTAGCCCTTAACATGAGCCCTTCCAAACAAAGTTACATGACCTTAAGCTGAGCTACCAGCAGAGATTGAGGCCCTTGGCATGAGTAGAGCCTTGCACCAGCAGTGTTTTTGGCACTTAGGGTGAGTTGAGCCTTGTACCAGCGTGTGTCCCTTAACATCAGGCGGGCCCTAAGTTCTGCGCTTTGCACAAAAGTTCCACATTAACTAGGCTGAATGGTACAAAGATTAGTAGGCCCGAGAACCAGGAACAGGTCTTGCAATGGCTGTCGGATAACGCTTAAAGCACATTGTCCACCAGCCAGTCAGCCTCTACCTCCTCTTACCCAACAGTCTTGTCCTCCTTCCACCCAAAATTCCCAATCTTCTCAGAACAATAACCCCAACTGTCCCTGCTCCCCAGAGCTGTTCTCCCTTCCTTTGACTGTACCGCAACCTGCCCCTCCATTTCGCGATTCCACGGACCTAACAGACGAGTATCTGTGTCCAGATGCTCAAACAGTCTCCTCCATTCCATCTCCGGTCGATTTGGTGGCGGATGACCAGCAACCCACCCTCATCGACGACGATGAGACGCAGTTGCTGTCAGGGCAGCCAGTTGACATGCGCATTGTGCAGGAGGAGGAGGCGAGACAGGAGTTGGAAGAGGAGGTGGTGGACGACGAGGACACCGACCCCACCTGGACAAGGCAGATGTCAAGCTGGGAAAGTAGTGTGGATGTTGAGGCAGGTGCAGCACCAAAAAGGGTAGCTAGAGGCAGAGACATGTCCAGAGGCAGAGGTCAGCTGCTTTGCCGAAGCCAGGCCAGACCCGGAATGTCCGAAGATGTTCCCTTTTGTACCCAGCCCAGAAAAACTCCCCCATCGAGGGCACGTTTCTTGAAGGTGTAGAGTTTTTTCAAGGAATGCGCCGAGGACAGATATAGTGTCGTCTACACAATTTGCCTCTCGAAATCGAGTAGGGGCCCTGAGAAGAGCAACCTGTCCACCACTTCAATGCACCGTCATTTGGAATCCAAGCAATGGAATCAGTGGCAGGCAGCAACGGCAGGACAAACGTCGCCCGCCGTTCATGCCACTGCCTCTGCTCACAGTGCTGGCGATGCACTCCAGAGGACGAGCCAGGACATCACTTCATCTGCCTCCGCCACTTTGTTGACTTCTCCCTCATCCTCCCCTGTTTCTGTCTTATCTCCTTCTCCTGCACCATCAAAGGCACCATCAGGCGCTTCTTTACAACAACCCACCATCTCTCAGACATTGGAGCGCCGGCAGAAATACACCGCTAACCACCCACCCACGCAAGCCTAGAACGCCAACATCGCTAAACTGCTGGCCCAGGAGAGGTTGGCGTTCCGGCTTGTTGAAACTCCCGCCTTCCCGGACCTGATGGCAACTGTGGCACCTCACTATGCCGTCCCTAGCCGTCTCAACTTCTCCCGGTGTGGCGTCCCCGCCTTGCACCAGCACGTGTCACTCAACATCAGGTGGGCCCTTAGTTCCGCGCTTTGCTGCAAGGTCCACTTGACCACCGACACTTGGACAAGCGCCTGTGGTCAGGGATGCTGCAGTGCTTATCTTTAATGACAGGCAGGGTGAATGTGGTGGAGTCTGTTCCCCGGGTGCAAACTGGGGTGGCCTATCTCCTCTCCCAGGCCAAAATTCATGGCAGGAGTAGACTGAAACCCTACGACGCTGCAACCTCCACCACAGCTACTAGCGGCAAACGCTAAAACACTGGTGTGGGGAGACGTCAGCAGGCGGTGCTGAAGCTCATCAGCTTGGGGGACAGACAGCACAGTGCCTCCGAGGTCAGGGATGCCATCCTGGCTGAGATGGCATTTTTTTTTCCCTGCTACACCTGGGGCCTGGCATTTTTACGCCTGTGATAATGGCTGGAACCTGGTAGCGGCTCTGGAGCTTGCCAGCCTCCAACACGTTCCATGTTTGGCCCACGTCTAACCTAGTGGTGCAAAGTTTTTTAAAAACATACCCAAATGTACCGAAGCTACTGTTGAAAATGCGGCGCTTGTGCGCCCACTTTTGCAAGTGCACAGGAGTCGCTGCTAGCCTAAAAACACTCTAGCAAGGCCTACATCTGTCCAAACACAGGCTGTTGTCCGTCATTCACACACGCTGAAACCCTACAATACCATATCTTGAGCAGGGTGTGTGAGCTGCACAGACCTTTGATGGAGTTCCATCTACAAAACCCAAGGGTTCCTCAAAGTCAGCAACCAAAGTTTCTGCACCATGAGTTTCCAGGGGTGGCAGAGTTATGGCTAGGGGAAGAGGCATGGATAGGGATGATGTCTAGGGGCAAAAGCAGTGTGGATGTGGAGGCAAGCTAAGCAGGAAAAACTGGGGGTACAAGCTAAGGCATGGACTGGGGTGATGTCTAGGGGCAAAAGCAGTGTGGATGTGGAGGCAAGCTAAGCAGGAAAAACTGGGGGTACAAGCTAAGGCATGGACTGGGGTGATGTCTAGGGGCAAAAGCAGTGTGGATGTGGAGGCAAGCTAAGCAGGAAAAACTGGGGGTACAAGCTAAGGCATGGACTGGGGTGATGTCTAGGGGCAAAAGCAGTGTGGATGTGGAGGCAAGCTAAGCAGGAAAAACTGGGGGTACAAGCTAAGGCATGGACTGGGGTGATGTCTAGGGGCAAAAGCAGTGTGGATGTGGAGGCAAGCAAAGCAGGGAAAATGGTGGCTAGAGGCAAAGGGATGTCCATAGGCAGCAAGGGCAAAGATGCAAAACTCTCCCGTTTCAAGAATTTTCCTGACTTGTTTCCCCACAAAACATTCCTGGGAGGAGGGCTGAAACACCACCCTCCTCCTCCTCCGCTGTTAGATTGACCCCAGCTACGAGCTGAAAACGCTGCAACACTGGTGTGGGGAGACGTCAGCAGGCTGGGCTGAAGCTCATCAGCTTGGGAGACGGACAGCACATTGCCTCTGAGGTCAGGGATGCCATCCTGGATGAGATGGCAATTTGTTTATCCCCGCTGCCCCTGGGGCCAGGTTTTTTAGCTTGTTGGAGGGCTCTGGAGCTTGCCAGCCTCCAACACGTTCCATGCCTGGCCCACATGTTCAATGTAGTGGTGCAATGATTTTTAAAAACATACCCCAAATTAGCTGAGCTAAGGGTGAAAGTGCGGCACTTGGACACCCACTTTCCCAAGTCTACAGTACCTGGAGCTAGCCGCAATACACTCCAGCAAGGCCTACATCTGCCTGAAGCACCTACTGTTGTGCGAGGTCACCACACGCTCTAACCCTAGATACCGTATGTTCAGCAGGGTGTGTGAGCAGCAGAGACCTTTGATGGAGTACCAGCTACAAAACCCAAGGGTTCCTCAGAGTCAGCTCCCTCACTTTCTGCACCATGAGTTTCCATGGGTGGCAGACTTATGGCTAGAGGCACAGGCATGGATAGGGGTGATGTGTAGGGGCAAAAGCAGTGTGGATGTGGAGGCAAGCTAAGCAGCAAAAACTGGGGGTACAAGCAGCCGGTGACATCATCACTGACAAGCACAGCTGTCTGTCAGCTGACAGGCTGACTTTCACCAAAATGAACAGACAATGGATAGACTCATCATATACATGTCAGTTACATGACAAATTTAGTGCAATTTGCAAGTCCAAGATGGTTTGGAGATCTGCGGAGAGGAATCTCACCACCTCTTGCGGGTGCCATCATTTGGAAGGCAAGCCCTGGGCTCAGTGGGTGAGAGCAAGCGCAGGATAATCGTCGTTTGGCCTGGCGGCCACTGCCTCTTCCACTGTTGACAGGGCTGGCGCTGCAGTCCAGACCAGGAGCCAGGACACCTCCACATCTGCCTCTGACACTTTGGGGAGTTCACCCTTATCCTCACCTTTTCCTGCCATTTCTCCTTTTGCCCGCGCCATCATGCGCCTCTTCCCAGCAACTCCCCATCTCCCAAGCCTTTCATTTCATGCTAAAGTACAGCGCAACCCACCCACATGCCCAAGGCTTCAACGGCCTCATCTCAAGAAATCTGGCCCAGGAGATGTTGGAATCCCGGCTGGGGGACACTCTGCCCTTTTTGGGCAGAGTGTCTACTGCGCCACCGCACTGTGCCGTCCACACCAGCACTTTCCCCCAAACATGAGGCGGTCCCTAAATTCAGCGCTTAGCCCTAAAGTTCCATGTGACCAGTTACGAATGGACAAGTGCATGCGGACAGGGACGCTACCTTTCAATTTGGGCACAGTGGTTGAATGTAGTTGAGGCGTGGACCGGGTCGCAAAATGTGGTGGCCTGACTTGTCTCCCCACACAACATTCCTGGGAGGAGGGCTGAAACACCACCCTCCTCCGCTGTTAAATTGACCCCAGCTACGAGCTGGAAACGCTGCAACACTGGTGTGGGGAGACGTCAGCGGGCCGTGCTGAAGCTCATCAGCTTGGGGGCCAGACAGCACACTGCCTACAAAGTGAGTCATGCCATCCTCGATGAGACGGCAATGTGGTTTTTGCCACTGCACCTGGGCCCAGGCATGTTGTCATGTGTGATAATGGCCGTAACCTGGGATTGGCTCTGTAGCTTGGCAGCCTGCAACATATTCCATGCCTGGGCCACGTTTTTAACTCATTGCTGCTAATCTTTTGAAAAAGGTACCCCAATGTTCCTGAGCTACTGGTGAAAGTGTGGCGCTTGTGCGGATAGTTTTTAAAGTGTATAGTTGCCGCTGCTAGCCTCTATGCACTCCTACAACGCCTGTACCTGCTGGAACAACGGCTGTTGTGCGACGTCTCCACACTGCTGGCACTAAACATATCATGTGTTGAGCAGAGTGTGTGAGCAGCACAGACCTTTGATGTAGTTCCAACTCCAAAACCCTCGGGTTCGTCAAAGTCAACTCCCTCAGTTGCTCAACCATGAGTGGCCATGGGTGGCAGACTTATGTGAAATCCCATCCCATCCATTGCACTGGACACGAAACATTAGCATGCGCTCAGCACAACTTCGGATATGGCAGATGCGTTAAGCAGGGTGCAGGGTACAACACAGACCAGGCCCGAGCACCAGGAACAGGTGTTAGAAATACTGCAGCATCTGCCATTTCCTTCCAATTTTGGGGTTTTGGACCCGCCACCGACTTGTCTGGACCTAAGTGGGGATCATGAGACACAGTTGCCATCAAGGCAAGCTGTGGTCATGTGCGGTTTGCAGTAAGGGGGCAGTGCGCAATTGGAAGAGGAGTTGGTGGATGACGAGGCCACCGACCCCACATGGACAGGGGTGATGTCTAGGGGCTAAAGCAGTGTAGATGTAGAGGGAAGCTAAATCAACAAAAAACCTGGGTAGAAGCAAAGGCATAAACTGGGGTGATGTTTAGGGGTGAAAGCAGAGTAGATGTGGAGGGAAGCTAAGCAGCAAAAACAGTGGGTAGAAGCAAAGGCATGCAAAACTCTACCCTGTTGGAAGACTTATTCCTAGGTCTGGAACACGTTAATGGCCCCCCTGGACAAATTACTGCCACTCAGGGGCCTAGTGTCACCAGGAGGGACAAGTATAGGCGCATGTTGTGGGAATACCTGGCCGACACCAGCTCTGTCCTCTCCGATCCCTCTGTGCTCTACAGCCTAAACTTATTTTCTCATCTTTTTTTCTGAACTGCACATCTCTTGCCTGCTTCCTTTGGGATCTTAGAAATGGTGGTCCACTTCCACAGATGGTAACTTCAATAGACAGTGTAACGGGAGTAGCTGAGGGATCGCTGTCTTAACCACTTTTTGGCACAAAATTAACTTCCAAAGCCAAATATGGTGCAAGTATATGATGCAAGGACACCTACACACCTATCTCTGACACATTGGGGAGTTCACCCTCATGCGCCCTTTTGGCCTGCACCATCATGCGCCTCTTCCCAGCCACTCCACATTTCCCAAGCTTTTCATTGCAGGCAGAAGTACAATACAACCCACCCCCATGCCCAAGCCTGTAACAGCCTCATCGATAAACTGCTGGCCCTGGAGATGTTGGTGTTTGTTTATGCTTCTGGAGACCCAGGCCTTCCGTCAGCAGATGGCAGCTGGGGCACCTCCCTATGCTGGGCCTAGCCGTTACTACTTCTCTTGGTGTGCTGTCTCTGCCTTGCGCCTGCATGTGTCCCATAACATCAGTCGGGCCCAGAGCTCTGCGCTTTGCTGCAAGGTCCACTTGACCACCGACACATGGACAAGCGCCTGTGGTCAGGGATGCTGCAGTGCTTATCTTTAATGACAGGCAGGGTGAATGTGGTGGAGTCTGTTCCCCGGGTGCAAACTGGGGTGGCCTATCTCCTCTCCCAGGCCAAAATTCATGGCAGGAGTAGACTGAAACCCTACAAAGCTGCAACCTCCACCCCAGCTACTAGCGGAAAACACTGTAACACTGGCATGGGGAGATGTCAGTAGGCCGTGCTGAAACTGATCAGCTTGGGGGACAGACAGCACAGTGCCTCCGAGGTCAGGGATGCCATCCTGGCTGAGATGGCATTTTTTTTTCCCTGCTACACCTGGGGCCTGGCATTTTTGCGCCTGTGATAATGGCTGGAACCTGGTAGCAGATCTGGAGCTTGCCAGACTCAAACACGGTCCACGCATGGCCCACGTTTTCCAACTTGTTGGTGCCATGTTTCTTTGAAACCTACACCATTGTGCCTGATATACAGGTCAAAGTGGGGCCATTTTCGTAAGTGAGAACTAGCCTCTGCTAGGCAGAAAACATTCAGAGCACACTCCTCTCATCTTCGCACCGTTGGCTGGCGGAGGAAGACGAGGGGGTTGGAGTGGCATCTGATGTCCCTATCCCACACGAGGCTAGAGGGTGCACTTCAGTGCATCCCATTGCTTCACCACAAATGGTGTGAAGGGGAGTGGAAAATGGAGGAAATGGAGAGTGACCCTTACAGTTCGGGCCAGCAAAGGCATGCCAAGTAACACACTGGCACACATGGCTGACTTCATCTTGGGTTGCTTTTCAACACATATTTCACATCATGAAGAACAAATAATACTGGATTTTTTCAAGCCTCGAACCCCGGTCTAGGTCTAATGTCTGTTCCTTTCTTATATTAGGGGAGAGGGAAAAAAAATTACTTCAGTGATACGTTTAGCGTACATAGACTGACTATTAATGTGTATCCCACTTAGTGTTGTTAGGGTTACACACCGTCACAACCTGGCTAAAGCTTCTATAGCTGTTAATAAAGTCAACATAACTTTACGGTATCCAAAAAGACAGCTGGTACCGACAGAGAGCAAGACAAATGTCACCCAAAGCTGTGAGCTCTGAACACCCACAGTGACTTTGGCGTCATCATCATTATAAGGGAGCGGGTGGTAATAAATAACTTGGCAGTGCCTAAAACCCAAAAAGCTTATACAACTATATTTACATTAAGATACACAAATGAAACTTTTCAGTAGCATGTCATGAGACAAGCTGATAAGCTCTTCCTTTGTGCAGTGCTATTTGAAAGTTAAACGCTGCCTTTATTTTAATTCTGGAGAAGGTGCAGACATTAGATTTAGAACATGTTGTCTTCATTGTCCAAATCCTCTATATAGGTAACGTGTTTTTCGGGCCGAGCTGTCTGGGAACGAGCTGGTGCAGCACTGACAACCTGGGTGAATATGGCAAGAGCCTGAGATGTAGGGTGAATGAATCCCCAAATTATTTGTGGAATTCCCAGTGAGACAATGGCACTGTATACCAGTATTAAAAATTGTGGGTGCACATAACCCCCATATATTCTTTGAATTCCCAGTGAGACAATGGCACTGTATAGCAGTATTAAAAATTGTGGGTGCACATAACCCCCATATATTCTTTGAATTCCCAGTGAGACAAAGGAACTGTATAGCAGTATTAAAAATTGTGGGTGCACGTAACCCCCATATATTCTTTGAATTCCCAGTCAGACAATGGCACTGTATACCAGTATTAAAAATTGTGGGTGCACGTCACCCCAATATATTCTTTGAATTCCCAGTCAGACAATGGCACTGTATACCAGTAGTAAAAATTGTGGGTGCACATAACCCCCATATATTCTTTGAATTCCCAGTCAGACAATGGCACTGTATACCAGTATTAAAAATTGTGGGTGCACATAACCCCCATATATTCTTTGAATTCCCAGTCAGACAATGGCACTGTATACCAGTATTAAAAATTGTGGGTGCACATAACCCCCATATATTCTTTGAATTCCCAGTCAGACAATGGCACTGTATACCAGTATTAAAAATTGTGGGTGCACATAACCCCCATATATTCTTTGAATTCCCAGTCAGACAATGGCACTATATACCAGTAGTAAAAATTGTGGGTGCACATAACCCCAATATATTCTTTGAATTCCCAGTCAGACAATGGCACTGTATACCAGTATTAAAAATTGTGGGTGCACATAACCCCCATATATTCTTTGAATTCCCAGTGAGACAAAGGAACTGTATAGCAGTATTAAAAATTGTGGGTGCACGTAACCCCCATATATTCTTTGAATTCCCAGTCAGACAATGGCACTGTATACCAGTATTAAAAATTGTGGGTGCACATAACCCCCATATATTCTTTGAATTCCCAGTCAGACAATGGCACTATATACCAGTAGTAAAAATTGTGGGTGCACATAACCCCCATATATTCTTTGAATTCCCAGTCAGACAATGGCACTATATACCAGTAGTAAAAATTGTGGGTGCACATAACCCCAATATATTCTTTGAATTCCCAGTCAGACAATGGCACTGTATACCAGTATTAAAAATTGTGGGTGCACATAACCCCCATATATTCTTTGAATTCCCAGTCAGACAATGGCACTATATACCAGTAGTAAAAATTGTGGGTGCACATAACCCCAATATATTCTTTGAATTCCCAGTCAGACAATGGCACTGTATACCAGTATTAAAAATTGTGGGTGCACATAACCCCCATATATTCTTTGAATTCCCAGTGAGACAAAGGAACTGTATAGCAGTATTAAAAATTGTGGGTGCACGTAACCCCCATATATTCTTTGAATTCCCAGTCAGACAATGGCACTGTATACCAGTATTAAAAATTGTGGGTGCACATAACCCCCATATATTCTTTGAATTCCCAGTCAGACAATGGCACTATATACCAGTAGTAAAAATTGTGGGTGCACATAACCCCCATATATTCTTTGAATTCCCAGTCAGACAATGGCACTATATACCAGTAGTAAAAATTGTGGGTGCACATAACCCCAATATATTCTTTGAATTCCCAGTCAGACAATGGCACTGTATACCAGTATTAAAAATTGTGGGTGCACATAACCCCCATATATTCTTTGAATTCCCAGTCAGACAATGGCACTATATACCAGTAGTAAAAATTGTGGGTGCACATAACCCCAATATATTCTTTGAATTCCCAGTCAGACAATGGCACTGTATACCAGTATTAAAAATTGTGGGTGCACATAACCCCCATATATTCTTTGAATTCCCAGTGAGACAAAGGAACTGTATAGCAGTATTAAAAATTGTGGGTGCACGTAACCCCCATATATTCTTTGAATTCCCAGTCAGACAATGGCACTGTATACCAGTAGTAAAAATTGTGGGTGCACATAACCCCAATATATTCTTTGAATTCCCAGTCAGACAATGGCACTGTATACCAGTATTAAAAATTGTGGGTGCACATAACCCCCATATATTCTTTGAATTCCCAGTCAGACAATGGCACTGTATACCAGTATTAAAAATTGTGGGTGCACATAACCCCCATATATTCTTTGAATTCCCAGTCAGACAATGGCACTGTATACCAGTATTAAAAATTGTGGGTGCACATAACCCCCATATATTCTTTGAATTCCCAGTGAGACAATGGAACTGTATAGCAGTAGCAAAAATTGTGGGTGCACGTAACCCCCATATATTCTTTGAATTCCCAGTCAGACAATGGCACTATATACCAGTATTAAAAATTGTGGGTGCACATAACCCCCATATATTCTTTGAATTCCCAGTGAGACAATGGAACTGTATAGCAGTATTAAAAATTGTGGGTGCACGTAACCCCCATATATTCTTTGAATTCCCAGTCAGACAATGGCACTGTATACCAGTATTAAAAATTGTGGGTGCACATAACCCCCATATATTCTTTGAATTCCCAGTGAGACAATGGAACTGTATACCAGTAGTAAAAATTGTGGGTGCACATAACCCCCATATATTCTTTGAATTCCCAGTCAGACAATGGCACTGTATAGCAGTATTAAAAATTGTGGGTGCACGTAACCCCCATATATTCTTTGAATTCCCAGTCAGACAATGGCACTGTATAGCAGTATTAAAAATTGTGGGTGCACGTAACCCCCATATATTCTTTGAATTCCCAGTCAGACAATGGCACTGTATACCAGTATTAAAAATTGTGGGTGCACATAACCCCCATATATTCTTTGAATTCCCAGTGAGACAATGGCACTGTATAGCAGTAGCAAAAATTGTGGGTGCACGTCACCCCAATATATTCTTTGAATTCCCATTCAGACAATGGCACTATATACCAGTAGCAAAAATTGTGGGTGTATATAGCCCCAATTCTATTGCTAGGGGACTTGCAGGGTATTTCTGAGGTGAAGGTGGGGGGGCACACCGTTGGAACGGGGATTTGGGGTGTATATATGGGGTATACGGGAATACACTGTCAGTGTGTTCCATTCAGGATCCTGGGAAAGCTGGGTTGCGGCGATTGAGCCCGTCAGTGCCACGTTACACTGACAAGCTTCTCCCTGGAATTGAAGTTATATGTAAGCCCAATATATTCTTTGAATTCCCAGTGAGACAATGGCACTATATGGCAGTAGCAAAAATAGTGGGTGTATATAGCCCCAATCCTATTGCTAGGGGACTTGCAGGGTATTTCTGGGGTGAAGGTGGGGGGGGCACACCGTTGGAACGGGTATCGGGGGTATATATCGGGTATACGGGAATACACTGACAGTGTATTCCATTCAGGATCCTGGGAAAGCTGGGTTGCGGCGATTGAGCCCGTCAGTGCCACGTTACACTGACAAGCTTCTCCCTGGAATTTAGCTCTTATAAGAGCTGTTGGTTGTCTTCTCCTTCCTATCCTAGCCTGTCCCTGCCTACCCAGAATCTAACCCCTAGCTAACTGGACGGAAACCTCCGTCCTCGGTGAATTGCAAGCTCAGAATGACGCGAAGCTGGGCGGCGCTGTTCTTTTAAATTAGAGGTCACATGTTTTCGGCAGCCAATGGGTTTTGCCTACTTTTTTCAACGTCACCGGTGTCGTAGTTCCTGTCCCACCTACCCTGTGCTGTTATTGGAGCAAAAAAGGCGCCAGGGAAGGTGGGAGGGGAATCGAGTAATGGCGCACTTTACCACGCGGTGTTCGATTCGATTCGAACATGCCGAACAGCCTAATATCCGATCGAACATGAGTTCGATAGAACACTGTTCGCTCATCTCTACTCACTAACAAAGGGAAAAAACTGTTTTACTTTTTATCTGTAAAACCCTTTAGGTGCTGCGTTCAGCAGTGACTGCGGCATATAAGTGATTAAATGGCAAGTATGCATTCTGATTGTATACTCACCTGAAGAGACAGGGACAGGACATAAAATCCTTCTCCACTCCCTGTCAGATACACATATTGTGCACATTGGTTGTGACGCTTCAAGTATCTACATCTCGGCAATATCTATGCGGGCTGCAGGCATCGTTTAGGTCTTTGTTTTGGATTCAAACAAGACCAAAATCACATCTCTAGCTTTTGGGGCTCTGGAGTTAGAGCCATTTAAAGTTATAATGAATGTAAATTGTAACATACTTTGCTTAAGGCCGGAGCTTATGTTCAGAACTGGGGAGGGAGGGGTTAAAAGGGTTTATTTTTTTTAAATAGGCCAGGGAAGAATTAAAAAATAAAAAATCATACTCACTTTTCCCTGGTGCCTTCTAGCATGGTCCGGTCCTGCCAGTCCATTGTTGTCTGCTAATGGAAGTCCCTGCAGCATGTGACCACTGAGGCCAATCAGTGACCTCAATGAAGTTCACATGACATCTGGGACCCTTCCTGAGGCTGCTAAGGCCACTGATTGACCTCAGAGATCACGTGACTGCTGAGGCCAATAAGAGGCTTTGGTGGAAGGGATCCAGAGCATACAAACTCCTTGCAGATGTTGTTCCTGGCAAGATTCTAACTCAGGACTCCAGCGCTGCAGGGCTGCAGTGCTAATCACGGAGCCACTGTGTTGCCCCACCTTATTCCTTCTATTTTTTACATAGCGTTGCTATAACCATGGACCTGGGAGATAGGACAAGTGACGTCACTTGCAGTTTGCTGATAAAGCCTTGTCTGTTATCTCTATATGAAAACACACAGAAAACACTCAGTCCATTCTGTACAAGCATCTGCATATTATCTCATCTGCAGAAGGATTGTGTGCGGGGTGAGGGGGGTTGAGAGAGAGGAGAAATACAGGAAGTGGGAAGGACGTACTGCAGGCAGCCTGGCTGATACACTGAGATGGGAAAACCCCTTTAAGAAATTCATATTTTGCCTGGACAACCTCTTTTAAGTTTTTTCTGAAATATCATTATTGTATTGTATTAATCGAACAAACCCTTACATAGACAGAAGAGCTTTTTTTGTGAATTCCTGTGAGTTTAGGTCTGGCAATCTAGAATTCTAAATGTTAAAATAAAGACAAGCCCAGATAATCTCTACAGCCCACTTACTAAATTGAAGAGGTCCATGAATATGCAGCTCTCAGTGGGGGACATGGTAACACACTTATAAGATTGTCATATTATTTTTGTGAACTGTAATGGGGTATAAGTATCAGCTAAGAGTGTAAGAAGGAATTAAAAATCCAGTATGAATTAGGGTTTATAAGATTAATATGGGACCTGCCATTGTCTTATGTTCTTATAGCTATATTGTAGTTCTAGCATCCAAATATAAAGATGAAATCGCACCCTAATCTTTACATAAAAGGTGCCAAGTGTATGAATCCATGGAGCGTTATCAGTAGAGATGAGCGAGTAGTGTTCGATCGAGTAGGTGTTCGATCGAATACTACGGTATTCAAAATACTCGTACTCGATCGAACACTACTAGCTGTTCGAAGTTTAAGGTTCGATGCAGAACCAGCGTTGATTGGCAGAATGCTATACATTCTGCCAATCAATGCTGGTTCTTCTCTTACCTTTAGAAGTCTTCTCCGTGCAGCGTCCCCGCATCTTCTTCCGGCTGGAATTCACTCTGTCTAGGCATCTGGCCTAGGCAGAGCTGACTGCGCATGCGCGGGCATGCCCTCGCATGCGCAGTCAGCTCTGCTCAGGCGTCGTGCCGGGCAGAGCCGACCGCGCATGCGCAGTCGGCTCTGCCTAGGCCCCGATGCCTAGGCAGAGTGAATTCCAGCTGGAAGAAGACGCGGGGACGCTGCGTCGGGAGAAGACTTCAAGGAGAATCCAGCCCGACCGTCACTCGTGGACTTGGTAATTATAAATTTTATCGAATTTTGCCTACCCCTGAAACGAGCATTTCCCCCCATAGACTATAATGGGGTTCGAAATCCGTTCAAACAGTCGAACAGTGTGCGGCTGTTCGAATCGGATTTTGAACCTCGGACATTTTAGTGTTTGCTCATCTCTAGTTATCAAGAATAGAGGCTTCATACTAGAGCAAAAACTATGTTGTACATGGGAGGTTGGAGTTTTGCTTCATCTTTGTGTTTTGACTTTGACGCATCCACAAGTTGGGTCTGTGGAAGTTTTACACCCTTCAGAGAGATCAGCCCTGCCCTCTTTCCCAGTGCTGCCCTCAATTGTTTCTATTTTGTGAATCTAGTAGATAGTTTAAGTTTTTTATTTTTCTATTTTTCACTCTGTGTGTAAATTACTATTGTCTTTTTTCTCGATTCCATTTTGGTTTTTTTTACTGCAGCACTACAAACTACAGTTTCCAGGACAGAAATACAAAAAAGACATTTTGTTTACTATGGAATCATAGAGAAAAGGATCAACACTGCAGGGGAATTATTCAAAAATATATATTATTTATTGAATTTACGATTACTTTTTTTTTTTTTTTTTTTTTAAGTGGAGACAAAAAAATTCACTTTTCTGACGTGTTTCTGTTCATTATAGACCTTTAATCAAATAATTGTTTTATATTTTGCCCTTTAGGATATACATGGTCCACCATAATCCAGTACCCTTCATGATTTAACAGGATGATGGACAATGCTAAATGTCATAAACCTGATGCTTAAATATTAGTAATTGCATTATATTTTGTATTGTAGTTGGTTTCGGACTTTATTACTAGGTGAAGTTTTCCTTGGTCTATCTTAGGTGAAATCAATTTTTTATTAAAATTTTTGAAAACTGAACAACAAACAGAAAGAAGTGAAATACAATAAAACAAAGAGCTCAATGACCAAGGTTCCGGCAAAATGGCCGCGCAGGGCCACGAAACAGAACAGATTACAGGGAAGACCCACGGTCGAGGAGAATGTATACTGGGAACCAAAGCAAAAAAGTCAGAAAACAGGGGGACAGCCTCAAACAAATGGAGAAAGGGGAAACAGACAATATACAGAACAATCACAAGATACAGTAGGAAGGTGGGGGACACGACAGTCAACAGACAAGGGAGAAGGGGATGTGATTGTGGGTGAGGAAGAGCAGAAGAGGACGAACCCTGGGGGGTCCTGGGTCATCCAGAATGGGGCAATCAGCTGAACAGGGAGGAAAACTCTGATGTTTCCTGAAACACCACCCACGGCCATCAGGTGGCTTCAAACCTGGAAAGGTCGGGCGAGTCCTCTGCAACCAGGCCCACCATTCTACAGATGAAAGGGAACTCCTGAAGCCATTCCAAGAGGGAAGGCGCTGTGGAACTACGCCAGTGGCATGAGATGACTGTCCTGGCAGCCGTGAAGAAGTGACGCAGGAGATCTCCCTTCACCTTCGACAGTTTACCTGGAATGAGAGAAAGCAGGAACAGCTGAGGAGACAAGGTCAGGGGGCAGCCAGAAACCCACCTATACACAGATAAAACTGAGATACAGAAGGGCTGGATCCCACCACAATCCCACCAAACATGGAAAAAGGTACCCTCCGAAAATCCACAGCGCCAACACAGGTGGGAGACCGTAGGGTAGAATTTGTGCAGGAGGGTCGGGCAGTGATACCATCGGGTCAGGATCTTAAAATTTTTCTCCTGTGCATACGGGTCTATTTTAATAGCCCCCTCTCCAAGGTCACTTATCTATAGGTCTGCAATCACCAGATAGATGTCAGAGAAGTGAATTTTTAATGTCTCTACTTTTTGGATTGCTTGTTTATATATAGTGAAGTCAATAAAAATATTTTTTAACTATTAATAATTCCCTTGATGTGCTCGTCCTTTTCTCCATTTTCCCCTTGTATCTGGACCTTGAAACCAAGTCGTGGACATTTGCACAGGGAAAGTGAGCTGGATCACATATTTTCTTCTTTGTCTTACTTACTATTTGCCAAACAGCCTTCTGGCCCTTTTCACGTACCAGGGCGCAGATGCAACTCCCCCCCCTCCTTATTTTCTTACTTACTTTGCAAAAACATGTATACTTACCCAGATCACCAGAGTGGTCATGTGATTGCCCCAGGCACATTTTCTGATTTTCCAGTGACATTCCATTTCCCCGTTTCTGGAAATGGAATTTCACCAATACTAACCCCCACCCATCCCATCATCGTTACCTGTCTTCCTGTCTGGATCTCCCGAGCATGGTAGACACTTCCTTCTGGGAAGGCCGCCTCCTCTTCTTCTTCTTTTCCTTCTGGGAAGGCCGCCTCCTCTTCTTCTTCTTGAAATCTGCTGGTGCCTGCACAATAGAGCCAGAGTGTCGGCATTGCGTTGTAGCCAGCACTCCGGCTCTTTTGCGCAGGCATGGGAGGACGACAGATGTCAAGTAGAGGAGGAGCTGGAGCAGCTGGGGGAAACTGACTTAGTTTGGAAGGGTTAGTACTGGGCGGACTAGCTAAGGAGACAGGGAGGGGGTGTGAGGGAATGATAGAGGAAGGGGAGGGATATAGTGTGAGTCCGCCATGAGTGAAGTTCAATGCATCATGGTAGTTGTAGGATAAAATAACTGGAAGCTACAACCAGTAAACAAACGCAGAAGATGCCAGGAGCTCCAAGAGAAACCCAAAAATTACTCAAAATACCAATAAAGATATTTGGGTGCACTTATTAATATATTAATAGTACTAACAGGCCTATTTTTTTTCTTAAAACCTTTAAATGCTTCTATATGGAGAGTATGCATACCCATTCGAGGTAGATGGCAAATGTCCAGTTTTTAGTTTTGTAATGACAAAGATTCCCTGTGAAAATGTCAAGGTAGTGTTCCAGCCTTCTATTAAAATTCAATTTGCTCAGGATGACTCACCAAGATTGGGAAATGATGTTACTAATACAGAAGACCAGTTTTATATAGCTTAGATTTAATTGGCAACTTCTACAAGACATGCAAATCACGTACTTGATATATTTCAAGAAGTGGATGCTAAATAGCACAACTCAGCCTATGTAAGTATGCAGAGACAGCTGCAATAAAAACATAATGTCACACTCCAGGATTCTAAGATTTTCCTCCGAGACCTTGGAGCCATAAGTGAGAAAAGTTACACTTCGATTCTAAATACAACAAATAATGTTAAGATACTTCTTAAAAGGTCAAATAAACATAATGGTACATAAATGCCAATGTCTTCTATAACAAATGGCCAAAATGTATTGAAACTATACATGGCACAGTATCAAGAGAAGAAGAAGAAAAAGAAGAGAACATCATCAGGCATCCATGTATATTCTTTAGGTAATTTAATACATTCCTGCCATAGGTATTTTTTAATTTTTGATCTTAATTTTTGACTCCCCACCTTCCAAACCCCATAACTTTGTCATTTTTTCTGCTCACAGAGCCCTAGAAAGGCTTTGTGGAATAAATTGTATATTGTAATGGTACCATTTAATATTCCATACGATGTACTGGAAAGCTGAAAAAAAAATCAGAATACGGTGGAAGTGGAGAAAAATTGTGTTTGTGCAACTTTCTGGCCACGGCCTAGGTGATGAAAAACGCATAGTTTTACAGTCCCTGCAAAGTGACTAGTGAATCCCATCCATACAAATACGTGAAGCAGACACGCTGTGATTTCCAAAACAGTTGCAGTCAATTATACCTACGTGTGAGAGAGTGAAGGGTGTAGTCTGGGAAGACAGGTATGTCCAAGCCAGGCAGCTAAAGGGTGTTTGGTAAAGATTCACACCAGGGAGGTCAGCTGACTAATCAGGCCCTAATAACAGTCTGTGTGTGAAGACTAGCAATGTGGCACCACACTGACAGAGTTAAACTGTCCAGACCGGACCTCCAAAGCAGGTACTGTGCCACCCGTTGTTGTTGCCAAGATGGGAGACTGGTAGCCAGTCTCCTGTATAGTCAGGGAAAAGTTTCCTTACGTTTAAGTTAGTTTTCTCAGCCGAGAAGGATTTTGTTTTGTTTATCCTGTGGCTTTGCAAAAGCAGTGTAAGCGCTACAAGTGAATAAAGCCTGAACTTGTGTGCAATCCAGTGTCTGTGTCCCTGTTTCCTGCACTGCTACAAGCATCTACTTGAGCGATTCCCCACACTACGGAAATGCTGGCAGTTTCACAATAGGTGTAATGCTCACCAGCCACAAGAAAATGGCCACTTACACAGTATTTTAAGCGGCCATTTTCTTGTGGCCGGCAAGCATGCGCAGTCAGCTTTGCTCTATGTCTGAGGCCTAGAAGTTTGAAGCCAACCCCCGAAAGAAGACGCGAAGAAGACTCGTTCCTGAAGAAGATGAAGAAGATGGAGGCAGCGCTGGAGATTTCTCTGGCAACATTGGGAACCGCCCCCAATGCTGCGAGAGAACTCGTTTGAATGGTGGCATGGAGAAGACATCTAAAGGTAGGAGATGAATAGCCTTTCTTAAGGCTATTCCTACGTGATAAGCAGAAAAAATTTGGTTGAAATTATAGGATCCCTTTAAACATTTATTGCAAATAATATTAAAAATACTCTAATGTTCTCTAAATGCAGCACGTATGCTAAATTATGTGTCAACATGGTTATGAACTACAAGTTCTGTGTGTACTCTCAACCATTATAATACATAGATATATGCATAAGAGTGGTATACACAGGCTCAGACTGGCCCACAGTTGAATCCTTGCTTCTTCTCTTCTAGGCATCCAGTGGTGAACCAACCTGAAGAAGACACCAGGATACCGCCAGATGCTTAGGAGAGGTGAGGCAAGGCAAGTATAACTTTTTGTTATTTTTGCTCACCTACGCTGATCCTCCACTTATTATATTTTGGGGTCTGAGGAGACCACAGAGTATAATAGTGATTTGTGGGTGGCAAACTTGAAACTTTTCGAAAATTTGGGTTGAATCTGGTTTTAACCGAATGGGTTTGCTCATCCCTAGCATGGACCCACAAAAATACACCAAAAGGGGCAAAGGAACACTCCGGCATAAAAGTAATATTCTAAAATTTAAATAATGGTCACAGATGCTCCCTATGTATGTCACATCACTCTTCAAACAACTGATCGGTGAGGGTGGTCGCCGTCTAATCCCCACCAATCTGATATTGATGACCAGTTGGGTCACCCCTATTTTAGTTGTGGAAAACTCTTTATACAGTAAACTTTTTTCCAAAACCCTCTGAACTATTTTTATTGGAAATTATATCCAGGTCCAATACTGGAAGAACTGAAACAAGTGCTTTCACCTTATGGAAAGTTTTTTTTTTATGAATGAACATTGTGCACAGATGATGTGTATTCACTAGAGGCTCGAGGATGGTCACGACATCCCTGTGATTGTATTAAGTATTTCACTAATTCAATGGGAAATGCCATTGAGGACAATATGGCTTCATGGTGCCTACTGGTTTATCCTTTTTAGATTTTTTGCATCTTAAAATGATCGGTCTCATGAACTGTACAACAAATCTCACTTCAGTTTATACAACTTATTTTTTCTTTATCATGTGTCATTCTGGCAGTCAACTTGTGAAGGAGAAAGCTTTAACCTCATCTCTAGAATCGCTGTCCCGGCAGGCTGCATAGTCTTGGATGTTGGTGAGACCGGGTACCACACAACAACTTAAGGCACTACGATAGACATTCATGTCACAGACCTCAGACCACTCAGTTGCAGTTTCATCATAACATTCAACGTTGAATGAAGTGGTAAATCCATTGAAGCCTCCTACAACAAAAATATGGTTGTCTACTACTTTAGTTCCAAAATTGCTGCATGGTGTAAACATGGATGGCACTAGATGCCAAGCGTTGTCAGCAGGGTCATAAGCCTCGGCACTTCTCAGGCGATAAACTCCATCAAGTCCTCCACCCGTAACAATATATATATCAATGAAATATTAAGAGTAGTAACATGAAGAGACGTTTTTATATTGAAGCACAAACAGGGTGAATGGTGTTATAATCTAGAGCTTATTCCTAAAATAACAAAAAATTGTAACACATCATAAATCAATCTGGGTAACTGCTTACTATAGGCAAAACAAGGATTTATCGAGCCTCATAAAAAGGTCATGTTTGGCCCACCACCATGCTAAAAGGATTGGCCCATTTTAATGTTAATCACTATGGGACTGCCAAAGACAGCTGAGCACTGTACACTATAAACTCTTCATACCCAAGAGTATGGAGGCAGGAGGTATGGAAACAAACCGTTACACTCACCTTCCTTCATCTCCACTGGGCATCCTTGCATTAAAGTGTCATGATGTTAACATGCCCCATGTGACTGCTGAGACCCAACCACAGGCCTCAGTGGTGACCCTGGGGCAGATGACGTCACCCTGGAGGTTCAAAGAGAACCCCAGGGACACCAGACACTGTGAAGATGGCCAGGAGAGGAGAAGGAAGGTGAGACTGAAGAGACTGCAGAGAATAATGATTTCACTTCTGGTTCATGATAAAATTATTCAACCCAAACAAATTTTTGGGCAAAACCATTCAAACCCAAAACAAAACAAATAATAGAAATATTAAATATGAGTTGGGGCAACACAGTGGCTCAGTGGTTAGCACTGCAACCTTGAAGCGCTGGAGTCCTGGCATTCAAATCCCGCCAGGAACATCATCTGCAAGGAGTTTGTATGTTCTCCCTGTGTTTGCGTGGATTTCCTCACATTCTACAAAAAAATATTAAATATGAGTCCTCCATACCACATATACTTTTCCACTATAGGCAACAACTCCACTTCGTCGGGTCCTCATGGAAGAGATTGTACTCCATTGTTTGGTCTCAAGACTACACCTCAGCAGTGAACAAGCAGCACTCAATCTCATTGAATCCTCCACATATGTATATCTGTAAAAAAGAATAAAGGACACACATCGTATACAATTCCCATATGTATATATTCCCAAAGTATGAAATCTACCTTCAATGACATGATTGTCAAAAATTTTACACGTAAAGCCCTGCTCTAGCTAAAATTTTTATCTTTTCCCCAGTAGTTATGGGAAAGGGGTAAAAGATCTGCAGGGATTCTTCTTTATATGTTCTTGTTGGAGGCTTCTATGGTCATGCGATGGACACAATTGCACAGCTCATTACAGTCACAGCTCTATCTTGTAACAAGTCGTGGACCTGTGTGAACATCACTTGACCATAGACTATCACATGACCATGGACCGTATATCACATAATCATGGACTGATTGTTATCGAAAAGTAAGCAAGCACAGATATAGAAAACTGAAGAATTGATGCAGAAAGTATAACTTTTCATTATACAGACAATAACATTTATTTGTGAAAAAGTACAACCCCTTTAATAAATCTCTCTCTCTACCTTGTCATTTAGAGTGGTGGCACTAGCGTCGCTCCTTTGCTCATTCATAGAGGCAATCAGAGCCCATTGGCTGGTTTCTGGGTCACATCATTCAGCAGTGTTTAGATCAGACCTGGGCAATGTGTGGCCCAGGGGCCACATCCGGCCTTCTGACTGCTTCTATCCAGCCCGCATAGCTAGTGGAAGGTTTTTAAAGGACCTGTGATGACGTCATCACAGCCTATCACCAGGATAGGCTATAACTCATTAGTGGGCGGGGCCACACGGGACTGTGTGCTTCCTGCAAGCTGCCAGCTATGGGGGCTGCTGGATGATAAAGAGAGAAGAGACAGCATGTGTGAGCAAGAAGGGGGGAACTAGGGGCAGATGTAGAGGGGCAGTTACACTTAAAGAACATGTAGGGGGGGACATTAAACTAGGGGGCAGATGGAGGAGGATATTAAACCGTGGGGGGTAACTGGAGGGGGACATGTCTGCCTCTAGTTGCCCCCAGTTTAATGTCCCCCTCCAGCTGCCCCAGTTTAATGTCCCCTCTAGTTTCTACTGGTTTATACTGGGGTACCAGGAGAGGGACTTAATACTGTGGGACATTTAGAGGAAAATGTTATAATGTTGGGGTGTATAATGTTAGGGTGACTGTAGGAGGATTTTACTTTGTGGGGCACATGGAAAAATAATTGAGAATGGGCGGAGTCAGCACAGAAGTGGGTGGAGCTAAATTTGCCACGACACGCATGGCCCTCTAGAACCGTTACAATTTCTCATGTGGCCCCATGGGAAAATTAATTTCCCACCCATGGTTTAGATGAACATGGCCATCAAAGCTTCCCAGTGCATAGATATTTCCAGCCAAGATACTCACACTGACATAACATCTTTTTGAGTGCATGGGTACTACTTGCTTCCGTGTTTTCTTAATTGGGTTAAAATGCTTCACGTTATTAAAATAGTCCACACCATCATATCCACCAATAATGTATATGTAGCCCTTTAAATATGCCGTTCCATGATAAGCTCTTGGACTCTCCCCCTCACACTTAGCTCTGACCCATCTGTCGGCACAGATATCATAAGATTTATTGATATTCATTGTTCCATCTCCACTCCAACCACCAATAGCAAATAAGATTGCATAAGCAAGATGGGGTCTCTTCATTGGGTTTTTAAAAGCATTATATATAGGGTCGCTCAGATGGAGGTCATATATAGCTTGGAAAGCATTAATAATAATAGGTTTGCACTCTTCATTGTCTTTTATATAGTTGTTGGCTTTGACCTTGATGTTGAAGTAGTCCGTGTGCATGAAGGCAAAGCAAACCTAGAAAGAAAAGTGAAAGCAATTTATATTTATAAAATGACAACCAAGTAGGTTGAGAAGGTTACAAAAGAAATTGTAAAGTCAACTACATCTACATTGAAGCTATCCATCATAAATGATAAAAAATGCAAAAAATGCTGTGCTCCAATAGTCAGGTGAAAAATCAATGCATAATAGATAATTTAATCATCAGAAGAATGAGAGTTTTCGACTCAAATCATTGGAGCTATTGCTGATCGATACATCTGACTTCTGAGTACATGTATCTATATATGTTTGAACGCTGGGGGACGGCCCCCAGTGCTGCGAGAGAACTCATTTGTATACCGCGGAAAACCGGGATTTATACCGAATGGCGGTGCAGAGAAGACATCTAAAGGTAGAAGAATAGACTTTCTTAAGGCTATTCCTATGTGTTAATGATAGGATTCCTTTAAGATATCACTAAGAGATCACAGGCACTAAGCCACATGTATATATGAGATTATGTGAAGATGTCAAAACTAATGAAGATATAGAGATACAACTCTAGGTTGGCAATGCCTTGTGCAGAGTGTCATTGGCTAGCTATTGAAGAGTCTGAAGTTTAGACAGTGTAAGGCAAGGGTTTCATGTTGTGTCCTAAAGTTAGTGTATTGAGGCTGCAGAGAGATATGGCTGGGTCATAGGAGGTTAGCATGAGCTCAGTCTGGTGGGTGTCCTCTGAGAAAGCATATAAGAGACTTAACCTCCAGTAGGGGGTCAGACCACCAGACTGCACAGACATGGACAGAGGAGGTTATGCTGGAAAAAATGCCAGCTTACTGCACTATAGTTAGTTACTGTAGCAAGTTGAGGTGACATAACATGCACCACCTTTTATTGACCCCGATAAAGTATAATCTCTTCTTAGTGCCCCAACACAGTATCAGGCCCCCTTTTAGCCCCTAAACAATATATTGTCCCCTTGCAGCCCCAACACAATACAATGTCTTCCTTGTAGCTCCCACAATAAAATGTCCCCTCCTTATGGACCCCACACATTCTGATGCCCCCTCCTTGTGGCCAACACACTATAATGACCCCAAATTGTGAGAAACATACAGTATCAATAATGTCCCCACGCAGAACCCACTTCACGGATTAAGTCTATTCATCTGAGCTGTGGTGGAAGCTGGATAGGGGGAGTGGAACAGGAATTAGAGGTGGACGTCTAGGTAAAATTCCTCTTCTATTTTTGCTATGTGAACATACACGGAAAGTGGTTTTCCAACTCTTTTTTATAAAAAAAATGTAATAGGTAATGCAAAGCTCCACTGATCCCCCAGATGCTTCTATTTGTAATCCCCCAATCTCTACTCCTTCATCCATCGATGATGTTCTATCCATATGCTATGGCAGCCACCTGGTCCTGTGTCTACACATCATTGTTGAACCTAGGAGCATAGATCGAGCAGTGTTGGAAAATAATCTACATAGGGTTTTTTTTTTGCCTTTTGCAACATGTTGAGTAATATTTTAAATATTTGTTATAGCTGGAAAAACCATTTAATACGTATTAAATTATAAATAGCTTCATGTATTGTTCGTGGTCAGTCCAGGACATTCTCGATAAATTTAAATAACACAGTAAACATGATATACATTGACTGAAAATAGGGACTACAGCCGCATCTTATGAGCCTTGAAGATAAGATAAGATAATCCTTTAATAGTCCCACCATGGGGAAATTTCAGTGTTACAGCAGCATAGCAATACAGAATAATACACAGTAATATATTACAGAAGGAAATACACATAGGCTGAGAAAAATTCTAGGAATCAATAGCAGCTACGGAAAAGAAAGAAAGAAAGAAAGAAAGAAAGAAAGAAAGAAAGAAAGAAAGAAAGGAGGAAAAAAAGAAAGAAAGAAGGAAAAAAAGAAAGAAGGAAAGAAAGAAGGAAAGACAGAAAGAAAGAAAGAAAGAAAGAAAGAAAGAAAGAAAGAAAGAAAGAAAGAAAGAAGACTTCAGGATCATTTAGCTGTATCTTTTCATTTGATCTGATGTAGATTATGTTGCCTGACAGTGGTTGGGAGGAAGGACCTCCGATAGCTCCTTCTCACACTTGGGGTGAAGCAGACAGTCACTTAGCTGCCAAGTGCCATGAAGGTCTAATACATGGGGTGGGATTTATTCTCCAGCATGGAGGGAGCTCACCACAGTGACAGTATCCTTCTGTCACCCACCATCTGTACTGGGTCCAGGGGGCTCCCCAGGACAGAGCTGGCCCTTCTAACCAGCCTCTCAAGTCTGTTTCTGTCCCTGGTTGGTATACAGTTCCCCCAGCAGGCCACACCGAAAAAGATGGCTGAAGCAACCACTGAGTTGAAAAGGCCCTAAGAAGTGGCCCCTGGACTCCAGCGGCCCTCAGCCTCCTGAGCAGGTAGAGCCTGCTGTGACGCTTTCTGTGCAACGCACCTAGCTGATCAGCCAAGTCCAGCTTATTATTGAGGCACACACCCAGGTCCTTTATAGGTTTTGACTATATCAATGCATGACTCTTGGATCTCCACTGGAATCGGGGCACTCCTCTGCTTACTAAAGCCCACCACCATCTCCTTGGTCTTCCCGGCATTAATCCTGAGCTGGTTCCGCTGGCACTGTTCTACAAAATCCTGGTTTAAGTCTCTGTATTCCCTGTCGTCACTATCAGTGATGAAGCCTACTATTGCAGAGTCATCGGAGTACTTCTGTAAGTAACAGCTGGATGAGTTGTACCTAAAGTCAGCAGTGCACAGTGTGAAGAGAAATGGGGCAAGAACTGTACCTTGTGGTGCCCCTGTACTACAGATCACAATCCACACCGTTGGCTTTGATCACAACATCACACAGCTTGCCCTCCAATCTCAGCTCATAAAAAATAGTGCAATCCTTTGGGCTCATGTTGCCTTCCATGTTGCTGGCGGGGAAGCTTTCTTTGATATCCATTCTGACTATATGAAGACCTGTCTTTATCACCACATCTTTTCTTTCCTATGACTTTCATCTAACGGAATCTGGTATTCTTTCATGACATTACAATATGTATTGTATGTTGGAATGCCCTGTGGAATAGTCAGAGAGAGACATTGATGTCTCAGCTTAATGCTTATGTCTTAGCCTGTCAAAGTCCATGTACATTCCAAATTCTATCTATGTACATTGTTTTTATGTATTTAATTCACTTCACAAATAATCTCATGAAATCTAAATTTTTTTCAACAAGAAATGTGATCTATCACATTATTCACTCACATGCAGAATGAAATGTGTGACACAAACACTTTGAATTGGCCATACACCTTTGAATTTGGCGGTCATCATGCAGCCATCCAATTCATGATGGGATAGTTTGTACAGATGATGACTTACTTATTACTTGTTTCCTTATGACTACCGTATTGATGGGCAAATCTCTTATTTGTTTCATTTGGGAGGTTCAACTCGGAGATTTGTTTCAGGGCGAATAAGTTCATTGCAAGCTACAGTAGATGTGAAATTATTAAACTATGGGGTCATTTCAGTTTTCCTTACCTCTCCTGTGCCTTCCCTCTGTGTCCTCTTCCAACTTGCTGGGTGGCATCATGCGCCCTAGGATCACATACTCACAGGCACATGTGGTGCACCGATATTCCAAGAGAAGAAACCCCAGCTTTTGAAAAATTCCAATCAAAACTGGTTTGTTCCGAACTAGCTGGCTCATCTCTACTTCTAATCTTATCTATATAATCATCCTTATGGACAATACAATATATACTGTCAGGGTCTGGGGTTGCTAGGTGGGGTGGCATAGACACAAAAGTCCAGTTTCTTTAGTCCAAAACAAAGGTAGAGTTTATTTTCACTCAAAAAGGTAGTGCAGCAACAAAAGGAAACAATACAAAAATAAATACCTGCCTGGCTAGGCTCTAACTAAACATAGAATAGGTTACCTCACCTAGAATAACAGAAATCCAAAAGCCAGGACAAAGGACACAGCTCCAAGAATATGACCTCTATGTTGGCTCTCCAGACAAACTCTGCTCAAAGTCTACTGCTGGAGCTGGCTTCTTAAGCTCCCTTGATGAGGAGACTCTCTGCAGCTGAGTCGCTGCCGGAACATCCCCAAAGTGTGTACTGGAGGGGGTGGAATGACAGGTCCCACTACCAACCCTCCTGCCATTCCTAAAAATCCAGCCCAATACTGAGCATTTACCAAAATGCTCAGCAGACGAAAGTTGTCTGCTGAGAACAAACATTCCTTCTGGAGTTTTCTTATCTCACCCACCTTAGCAGTATGGGTGAGATGTACACCCCCTCCATTACCTGACCAGCCATCGGCTTACAATATATAAGCACATCCCTGTTTGTTAATATTACAACGTTTATTCAGATAATCTTCCCAACTCCACAATACATTTTCACATTTAGCTTTGCCAAATGTGCTTGTAGTTTGGATAGTGGGAAATACAACATGCCTGAATCTATACTTCCTATGACATTGGTGATAACTCCATGTAAATTACAACAAAATTGCTTGGTTTTGCCAATTTACACCTAATGTGTACACTTTACATACATATGATAGGTTTAGACACACAGAGGTAATAAAAATAATTTTAATTCAGTACACAAGGAGGATATAACGTCTCTGCCTGTTCTAGTCTCTGCGCCACCCTCCACTCACACACTGCTGCGCAGGACGTGTGTTCAGTTTGATTCTTTGCTTAGAGTTTTTTGTTGCTCTGTCTGAACACTGCTCTATTACCTCTCATCTGTAATTGAATTTCCACCACATCCATCTCCTGCATCTTGTTTCTCTCTGTTCCTCTAATAGTTAATCTGAGCCTCGTCTGTGTGATTGACATCCAGTCTACCAATCAAGCCTGGGCAGGTCCTGGGCTTTCTATATACAGGTCATCAGCCCACACAGGTTTGCTGGCGATTTTGACTTTGTCCTCGCTAGCTTCCTACTTGCTCTTAATATTGTATTACTGACCTCTGACCTTTGGCTTTCATTTTGACTACTCTTTTGGATTACGATTTTATACTGCTCTGTCTCTCTGTCTTGTTCTGTGTGACACCTACTTCAGAGGAGGAATCGCCACCCAGTTGCTCCTGTCATTAGGACAGTTCTGGCAATTAGGCAGGGACAGGGGCTGGGCCGAGTTTAGGACTCTCTGTCTTTATCTTCCTCCATTGTTCCAGCAACAGTGTTAAGGAATTGCAGAACTAGCAATTTCCCATCAGAGCACATGCTTACTGACATATTGTTCCATGTATTGTTCCATTTATTATTATTATAGATATTACACCTTCCTTGATTAATTCCATAAACTCATACATAGTACATAAAGACCAAACCTTTATATTAACTCCTAAATTGGTATAAACCTTTGGATTTTAATGACCCTTTATTGTTTTCAACAAGGGCTATCAGGTAGTCAGTTAAAGGGTAGATGAACTCCCAGTAGGCAAAGTTGAGATGTTAAGCAGGGTTAGGAAGTAGAAAAAAAAAATAATCGAAATCAGGAGACGGAACCAAGGTCAAAATTCAAGGTCAAACAACAACACAGCAAATCTCGAGCTCAGCAGATTCTCAAGAGAAGCTGCTTTATAGGCCAGTTTTGTAAAAAGCTGGCAAGTTTCTCGATTGGTCACAAGGGACGCACAAGCACAAACAACGAGCAATTAAATGTACAGAGAATCCAGGATACCAGTTGGCTCTGACGTACAAAAGCAATGGATGAAGTGTGAGGACTCCACATGAAAAAAACTGGAAAAAATTCCACTAGAAATATTGTCTTGCTGTGAATATTTGTATACGTTTTTCAGTGTTATTGTTGTAGCTTCCAATTTCTTATCTAAATGAAACAATATTAATACAAAGAGGGAATTGGAGGACAATATTTATGTAATTGGCATCAGGGACATAATCCAAGAGGCAATGGGGGGATCAATAATGGTATTCATTATCAGGGGATTTTTTTAATCATATATTTTATAATTTGGGACTTTCTGTAGGTGCAGGAAAAGTGGGTCAGGTGCCTGAAAAAGTGTCATTGTTGCAAACTTAACAGAGTCAAGTCACAGCTGGAGGAAGCGGTCATGGCCATGTCAGCAATGATTACTTGTAGGCCATCACCCCTCTATCATTCTAACACTTTGCCTCATTAACTAGCTGCCAGGACATGCCCTAGACATTGACGAGAGCCGGGCTGACAGTGATCGGCGCTGGAAGTCAGTGTATAAGATAGAGACAGGTAGAAGCATTGGTTTTATAGTAAAGGGATATATAGCATCTGGGCACCATATAGAAGATTCATACAGATGATTACAGCTGTCTACCTCCACCCCTTTCCCCCCACTAATGAAGTATTTATGACCTATCCTAAGGATAATCCATAAAAACCTCAGTCCTGGACAATTCCTTTAAGTGATTAATTGTTCACTGATACCCACCCATCCACACAGATTCCTACAATTCTTGTTATGATACATTCTTCCTTTGTCCATCACTTCCACAATGCCATATATTCAATACAGAGAGTTTTCCGTGGATCAGTCCTGGTGTACATCCATATGAGAATGAGAAGTTTAAGAGACCTCAAAAACTTTGAACAAGCTGCGAGCATCAGTGCTAGACTAGCCAGGAATAGTATTGTAAAAACTACCAACCTTGTGGGAGTATTTACGCAACAGTGTCAAGAGTATAACGAGAATGGCGTAATCTAGGGAAAATATTGAATGAAAATGAATCCTGTGGTTGGCTAAAGGTGTCAAAAAATGTTCTAAAAATTAGTCATAGTAAAGAAAATTAGATGTGTTGGTGCTCCAACTAACGTTTCTAAACATACAACTTGTCATTCCTTAGCATAGGTGGGTAAAACGGCAAATGACCAATTTGGGTGTCATTGTTGTCTAAGGGAAAGAATCCAAGAGGACAAGAATCCAGTGCGCAAAAGAGTAAAAATAATAAATGATGGATCATACCTGGGTATGCTACAATGCATTGCTATGGTTCTAAAGGCCAAAACAGGTCCAGCACAGTACTAGATGGGTGTCTCTAATAAAGTGGCAATCCAGTATATAGATACAGTCCTATGAAAAAGTTTGGGCACCCCTATTAATCTTAATCATTTTTAGTTCTAAATATTTTGGTATTTGCAACAGCCATTTCAGTTTGATATATCTAATAACTGATGGACACAGTAATATTTCAGGATTGAAATGAGGTTTATTGTACTAACAGAAAATGTGCAATATGCATTAAACCAAAATTTGACCGGTGCAAAAGTATGGGCACCTCAACAGAAAAGTGACATTAATATTTAGTAGATCCTCCTTTTGCAAAGATAACATCCTCTAGTCGCTTCCTGTAGCTTTTAATCAGTTCCTGGATCCTGGATGAAGGTATTTTGGACAAACAATTCAAGTTTAGTTAAGTTAGATGGTCGCCGAGCATGGACAGCCCGCTTCAAATCATCCCACAGATGTTCAATGATATTCAGGTCTGGGGACTGGGATGGCCATTCCAGAACATTGTAATTGTTCCTCTGCATGAATGCCTGAGTTGATTTGGAGCAGTGTTTTGGATCATTGTCTTGCTGAAATATCCATCCCCGGAGTAACTTCAACTTCGTCACTGATTCTTGAACATTATTCTCAAGAATCTGCTGATACTGAGTGGAATCCATGCGACCCTCAACTTTAACAAGATTCCCGGTGCCGGCATTGGCCACACAGCCCCAAAGCATGATGGAACCTCCACCAAATTTTACAGTGGGTAGCAAGTGTTTTTCTTGGAATGCTGTTTCTTTTTGGACGCTATGCATAACGCCTTTTTTTATAACCAAACAACTCAATCTTTGTTTCCAAAATGAAGCTGGCTTGTCCAAATGTGCTTTTGCATACCTCAGGCAACTCTATTTGTGGCGTACGTGCAGAAACGGCTTCTTTCTCATCACTCTCCCATACAGCTTCTATTTGTGCAAAGTGCGCTGTATAGTTGACCGATGCACAGTGACACCATCTGCAGCAAGATGATGCTGCAGCTCTTTGGAGGTGGTCTGTGGATTGTCCTTGACTGTTCTCACCATTCTTCTTCTCTGCCTTTCTGATATTTTTCTTGGCCTGCCACTTCTGGGCTTAACAAGAACTGTCCCTGTGGTCTTCCATCTCCTTACTATGTTCCTCACAGTGGAAACTGACAGGTTAAATCTCTGAGACAACGTTTTGTATCCTTCCCCTGAACAACTATGTTGAACAATCTTTGTTTTCAGATCATTTGAGGGCGGGCTGTCCATGTTCGGCGACCATCTAACTTAACTGAACTTGAATTGTTTTGTAGAAAGAAATGGTCCAAAATACCTTCATCCAGGATCCAGGAACTGATTAAAAGCTACAGGAAGCGACTAGAGGCTGTTATCTTTGCAAAAGGAGGATGTACTAAATATTAATGTCACTTTTCTGTTGAGGTGCCCATATTTTTGCACCGGTCAAATTTTGGTTTAATGCATATTGCGCATTTTCTGTTAGTACAATAAATCTCATTTCAATCCTGAAATATTACTGTGTCCATCAGTTATTAGATATATCAAACTGAAATGGCTGTTGCAAACACCAAAATATTTAGAACTAAAAATGATTAAGATTAATAGGGGTGCCCAAATTTTTTCATAGGACTGTACATCTTTATCCACTGTTGTTGAATCAGTAGATTCCGTGAATCCATGGAAGTGCTGCTTGTTCACAGTGAATGCTTGCGTGACAGATGCCAATACACTCACCAATATGACCCTGGAACTGGCACTATTATCAGTATTGGTTGCAAAAAACAAGATGAAATATCATTCTTTTCTTTATAATTTTTTCGCCACTACCCCGTCATGGTGACTCTAGACAAAGAGCGTTACAACCAACAATCTATTTAGAAATATATTTACAGTGGGGGAAATGTATCAGTCCTATTACTCCAGTGTTCCATCCCGGACGGATGATATTGTGGTGCATATTTTTCACAAGGCCCTTTCTTGTGCTAATGGAAACCCATGCTTGCTCCTAACTGGCATATAACCCCATTCAGACAATTGGGCGGGTGACAGTCTTGTCCTGTGCTAGTCTAAGGCCTTTATTAAGATTGGCGCATGAAACACCAGTTGTAATAAATCTGTCCCATTATGTACATAGCGTATTCACGTATTATACATCAGAGTGTATAGCACAACATATTTTAATCAATAAGATTTATTACCATGAATGAGTTACCGAACAAGGCTTGACACCAGTGCACAGGAATAGAAAATGTCAATGGCATGTCATGATATTGATCTATTATTCTGTGTGGCAATAATGTTTTATTAGTTTTGCTAGTCTGTTATACTGGTTGAAGCCTGTAATATGCATATAAATTAAAGGAACCATTTTTAACATTGCTGTACATAGTAAAGCCAGGTATGGAGTCTTGCAGGGCTCTGTATGTAATTGGCTAGTGTGATACTATAGGAAGATTTCATGTATGTAATATCAGAATATATTATAGGAGAACCTCAGTAAGAAGCATAGTGTCATCAGTTCAGTCGAATTCACTGTCAGTGGGACCTAGGCCCGGGTCTAACTACTACTAACTAAAGAGCTGAAAGTATACTCCGAAACATGTCTGCATTCTTCTATAAATCTCAACTACCTCTAACTAAAGATAGATGAATTGATATGTCTTCCACACTGTTCGGTTTTTAACAAAACCAAATATTTTGGAATTTGTCTAGGCTGACAAATGGCCGCTGATGGTAAATTCTTAGATTCCGGGGCCTTCTCAGGACCCAGAGGAGGTGATACAAATGAAAACACTTATACTCACCTTCTGTTACCTCTTCTAGGCTTCCTTGTGGTGTCTCGTGATCTGGGTCTTCTTCCTCTTGGGGAATAACATTGCAGTTTTCTGATGCTCTTCTGTGCCCATGTTACTGCTGAGGTCTCATCACAGTCCATAGCGCTGACCCAGGGAACACAACATCAGAGTAGAGAATCAGACACCACCAGGAGGAAGACACCGAGCACTGGGCACTGTGAGGAGGCCCAGAAGACTCAAAGGAAGGAGAGTATAACTTATTTTCATTTTTGTCACCTCCCCTGGAGTCACCTATTACACTCTGGAGTCTGAAGAGAGCATAAAAATTTCCCTTCCGGGTTCTATCTGAACACGTGTGGACCAAATAAAACCAGAAATTTGCTTCATAAGAACACAGGATGCAGCACATCTTCTGGGGTTTGCCCATCTTTACCTCTAATAGATCCAAACAGTCTCAATGGGGTTTCTAGCCTACCAGTTAATTTCTCTCGCCTTCCAGAAACCCCAGACCAAATGTCACCGCCATGCACCCTGAATGACACAACAGTATAGGAATGACAGATTAAAGGGAGTCTATCATTGGAAAAAGTGCTTTTGAGCTAAACACATGTCTGAATAGCCTTTAAAAAGGTTATTCTACTACTACCTTCACTTTTTCTGTTGTCCTCACCGTTGCTTTTTTAAACCGCTTTATTTCTTTATGCTAATTAACCTCACAGAGCACCCTGGGCGTTCCCTAGGGCCTCTGAGCACCCCTCACGTCATACCTTTAATACTGCCCCTCCACTGCTTGTGCTCCATCTGCCCCCCTCCTCCCCAGATAATCTTCCTCCTCCATCTGCCCTCCTCCTTAGTTCTCAGTTCTCCAGAGAGCTACACCAAAACAGCCTCTCGGACAGTACTGGGCATGTCCGAGCAGCCATTTTTGTGTAGTTCTCTTGAGAACTGAGGAAGAGGACAGATGGAGGAGGAATATCTGGTGACGAGGAGGGCAGATGGAGCACAAGCAGTGGAGGGGCGTTATTAAAAGAATGTCATGGGGGTGCTCGGAGGCCTTGATGAATGCCCATGGTGCTCCATGGGGTTATTTAGCATAAAGAAATAAAACGGTTTAAAAAGAAACAGCAGGGACAACAGAAAAAGTAAAGGTAGTAGAAGACGTGTTCAGCTCAGGCTCAAAAGAAATGTTTCCAATGGTAGACTCCCTTCCAATGATAGACTCCCTTTAGGCTTTGGAGCCCAGTGTAGAGCTAGGAAAGTGCGATAATAAAGTAATAGAAGACACATCACCATAACACTAAACATTTTACCACATAGGGTGCCCTTGTCTGCACTACACCCACATCAATCTGTGAAGTGAACATGGGCCTGAGTTCTGAGAGTAATGTGCAAGTTTCTTTGTCCGGGAGGTTAGTATGAACAGAACCCTGACTTGAGGTTCTGACAAGTCACCTGAGAGAACAATATTGAGTTATAACCATTGTATTCCAAAGACTATTTTACATAGTATCCTGGTTATGGGGATAATGTCACACCTTGAGGAGAGACCACCTTCTCAGGCGTGTGGAGTCTTACAAAAAGCCATTTCAGCTCCACTAGGGGGATTATGAGAAAAATATGCAAATCTGTTTCCCAAGATATAAATAGAGAAACAGTGCCTCTGTTTGCTGCCCTCTAGGGGTAGCTCCCTTGAACATCATGCCCGACTTTCCAACAAGCCTTTATTGCAATGATACAGGTTTTCTTGTAACCTTTAAGAAGTAACACCATCTAAGGTGCCATGAATAGTGGTTGTGCCATTGTTGTGTTTTAGCTGTTATGATCTGTGATCATTTCTTTAAAGAGGAACGCTATACATTCAAAAATACGCTATAAAAAGTCTATAGGCTCCATTAGGATTTGTTGGGATTGTTGGAATTCACTTAAAAACAGCTTCACTGTAGGAAATCCCACGTAGACATGATGTGCTAACTGAACGTAAATCCATCTGGCAATTTTCTGTGCTCATTTTTCTGACAAGCAGCGTGAAATATTTTCCGATATGAAAAGGAGAGAAAATGACAAGAGAGGCGTCAATGTGACTAGGACTAGAATACAGATTTATTAATAATTGAATATAATAAAACCCAAAATCCATGAAGATGCTTTGAGGATCAATTTGTAATAACTAAAGATCCTTCCTGCGTGTGCTTTTTCAACACTAGAAATTCACCTTTTCCCATTATAAGAGAATGGAGGTTAAAATATTGATCCATATTTCTGTATTTCAACCTTCATTATCTCACAGGCTGGAAATATGACTTTTCAGTATTGGCATAGTAATAGTAGTACAGTCACTAATAAAAAATATCACAGATTCATTCATCTAAGTAGAAATTGATGATTCTACCTATATGGACAGGGATGCCAGGGATTTATATAGACTTCATATGAGTACCAGACTTCATAGCCTGTCTATCTCCAATGGATCAGCAGTCCCACTATTAACAGTCAATCACCTGGACTAATATAGTTGGGCAGCGAGTTACATAATCTGAATATACAGAATGTTTGGCACAGAAATAGACAAAACTTGAAAAATAAAGAATATTAGAGATTTCTATAACTTATTATAGTGATTTATTCACATTAGATTGTAAAATATCTTGAATATGAAGCTATAAAACACAATGGAGTAGATATTGAAGCTTTGCTGCCAGTCATTCAGGCTTGAGTATATTCACTTGCAAAAATATATTCTTTTCAGGTAAATTCCCAATTAATTGCCCAAATCCATAAATACATTTAGAATCATTTAGAATGGAGAGGAGCCTTGTGGGACAACATAATAAAGAATATGGTAGTTACAGAAAGAGCTGGGTAAGCAGAACACAGCTTTCGTAACTTCAAGACTTCCATAGTAAGGACATACATGTAATGGCATAGACAGCGCCTCTAATGAGTCAAGGTGAGGCGATGGCCTCAGGAAGCACTCCGGGGGGGTGGGGGGGTTTGGATTAGCCGCAGCGTTTTGTTTTTTTTAACTTTTTCCTAAACTAGCACAGGAGAAGGCCGCTTTTACCTACTTTCCCGGGCCTGCTCACTGCCGCCCCCGCTTCCCCTTCTACTACAGGCCATGGAGTGCGGCAGTGAGCAGGCCCGGGCCCAGGCTGCGATCCCACTACCACAAGAAGGTGAGGGAACATAATAAACAGTGTTACTCACCTCTCCGATATGTTCCGGCTCACGGAAAAAAGAAACGAGTTGTGCTTTCTTCAGGCAGATTTTGCAGCTGAGTGAGCCCCGGCATCTGAATCGTGACAGCACCCTCCGGACTAGGCCCATTCATTTGAGCCTACTCCGGAGGGGGAAGCCGCCATTGTCGGAAGCCATGACAGTCATGGCAGGACTGCATCAGAATCAGGACCAAAATAAGCAGTCCTGTGCCCAGTGTGAACGAGGCCTATTGGAAGCCATGCCTGCCAGAAAGATGTCACAGACTCCCTATTGTCCAAATAGGTAAAGGTATGCATATGTAGCGCCCCACAGAGTGGGTCACTACAAATGTCATCTTATGTGATCTACACTGTGTACTGTGAAGGTATAGTGAGATCCAGTCAACCTGTCAGCATACACAAAGTTCCACAGCCATTATACCTTTAAGAAAAAGGGGTGGAGCTACAGACTGGGAGAGGGTCTCTCTTTCAGTTCCAGGTCAGAGAGTGCAGGAGAGAGGAGAGGTGTGTGGAGGTGCAGTGTGTGCTGCAAGCCGCATGGTGTGCACAACACAGGAGGCCGGAGACCTGCAGAGGTGGGACAAGACCTTGCAGGGACGGAGCTGCAGTCATAGGACCATCAATTCCTAACTAGTGTGAGAAACACTAAGAACATTGAGAGACTCACTGGACTGAGGCCTAGTGAATGCAAGATTCCTGGAGGCTCAGTAACATACAGAGTTGGTGTCAGAATCTGTGTGTTAGAACCTGTGTTTCATCATCATGTGAAGATGCTGTTCCAAGGATCTCCACTGGTGGCCGCTATTCAAATGTCATTACTACTCCCACCACTGGAGGCTGCTGTTCCCTGACTCTTGCCCACAGTTAATATGGCGAGTATTGCTTCATGACCATGGCCATCTTGTTTCCTGTTGGCGGCCATCTTGTTTCCTGTTTGGCCCTATATATAGCCAGAGCATATTATAAACAATGCTTGAGTATTGTGTTTGTTCCCAGTCCTCTAGCTCTGAGGTATTCTTGCTCAGTATACCTTGGCTTCTCCTGCTTACCCGCTCCGTGTACTGACTCCTGGCTTCTCCTGCTTACCCGCTCCGTGTATCGACTCCTGGCTTCATCTGACTACCCGCCCCGTGTACCGACTCCTGGCTTCACCCGACTACCCGCTCTGTGTACCGACTCCTGGCTTCATCTGACTACCCGCTCCGTGTACCGACTCCTGGCTTCACCCGACTACCCGCTCTGTGCACCAACCTCTGGCTATCCATCGACCAAGTCTCCTACTCCGCTGTGTCTGCCGTCCTTCCTGGCTATTGGATTCCAGCTGTATCACCAGTATCGTAACAGGATACTCAAGCCTTAATAATGGAATCCGCCGGGATTAAGAGTCTGGAGGACCGTGTGAACCAGATGCACGGTACACTGTCCAAGCTTCATAGTGAGGTGCGTGACTTCAAGACTAAACATACGGCCTTGGAAAATCAGACTACACACCACATTCAAGTTTATGGACAAGCCATCCAAAACTTGCAGGAATTGGTACGTGATCTAACTGACCGCGTGGTCAAACTGGAGTCCCAAGAGCGTGGTGGAACAGCATCTGCCCTTCCCACTCTGCCACTTCCACCCTTTAGGTTTGGTGGGGACCGAGATAAATTTCGAGGATTCCTCAATCAGTGCCAACTCTTTTTTGAAGCTCATCCCATGCATTACCCCACAGACCGATCCAAGGTTTTGTGCGTCATCATGCTCCTGACACATAAGGCATTAGCCTGGGCTAGCCCTTTCATCGAGACAAACGATGTTCGGCTGAATAATTTAAAAGACTTCCTGGCAGCTATGAGTGAAGTGTTTGACGACCCCAACCGAGTGGCTACAGCAGAGGCGACTTTACTAGCACTACGCCAGGGCAAACGCTCAGTAGCTGAATATGCCTTGGAATTCAGGAGGTGGGTAATTGACACTAAATGGAATGATGCTGCTAAGCTTACAATCTTCAGAAATGGACTTTCTGGGACAATAAAGGATGAGTTGGCACGTGCTGAAGCCCCCACTGAGGTGGATAAATTCGTACAACACTGTATCCGGATTGACACTAGATTGGCTGAACGTAAACAGGAGAGATGGGGCTCCTTGTGGTTCCGTAATAATAACAGCTATACTTCTGTTTCAGCTCCAGCTACCAGAGACTCCCAGGAGAAAGGGTACCAGGAATCCGGAGTAGAGCTGATGCAAGTAGACAGCATGCAGAGACGTGAAAATGCTGAAAGAAGAGAACGTAGGCTTCGAGAGAATCAATGTTTCTATTGTGGAAAGAATGATCACTTCCTCATTAATTGTCCCCACCGGGGGCGCAAGACTGTTGCCGCTATGGTCGAACCAGAATTTTCAGATGAGGAATCTGTGTGCTCTGAACATGTTTCACCTGTGGTTGCAGTTACCCGCTCCATCGCACCTGGTATAGGAAAGGAGAACAAGGACTCCCACTGTGTTATGTCTGTAAAATTCCTAGCCAACTCCCAGTGGATATCCACACAAGCTATGGTCGATTCTGGAGCTAACGGTAACTTTATGGACATTGACTTTGCCAGAAGACATGGGGTGAAACTGCAAAAAAGGCGGTCTCCTATCGTTATGGAAACTGTGGATGGGTCTCCACTGAACTCAGGACCAGTTGATCATGAGACCGAACCCCTGGAGATGGTCATGGAGCTTAATCACCATGAGGTCCTATCTTTCCTTCTAATTTCATCTCCACACTTCCCTATTATTTTGGGATTGCCATGGCTGCGTACACAGAACCCTATAATTGATTGGGAGACTAAGAAAATATCCTTCCCATCTGAGTCTTTACAACAGGAGTGTTTTTCGGAACAACCCCAGAGCAAGCCAGAGGAGAATCCTCAATCAACTACAGGATTGCCATCCATATATGCAGAATTCGCTGATGTCTGCGATAAGAAGAATGCTGACAAACTCCCGCCACACCGCGATTATGACTGTCCGGTGGAGTTGTTACCAGGTGCGGCTATACCTTTTGGAACCATCTATCCTTTAGCCAAACCAGAACTGAAGTCTCTCAAGGAATACATTGATGAGAATTTGGCAAAGGGATTTATTCGTCCATCTTCATCACCAGCAGGCGCACCCATATTTTTTGTTAAAAAGAAGGATGGTTCCCTTAGACCATGCATCGACTACAGGGAGCTGAATAAAATTACCATTAAGAACCGTTATCCCCTCCCATTGATTCCTGAGTTGCTGGAGAGAGTCCATCAGGCAAAAATATTCACAAAGCTAGACCTCCGAGGAGCCTATAATCTTATTCGTATTAGACCAGGGGATGAATGGAAGACAGCGTTTAGATCACGATATGGGCATTTTGAATACATGGTCATGCCCTTTGGTCTTTGTAATGCACCGGCAACCTTCCAACACTTTGTCAATGACCTTTTCAGAGATTTACTAGACTTATTTGTTGTCATCTACCTTGATGATATTCTAATTTTTTCCAACACGTTAGAAGAACATCAAAATCACGTGAAGACCGTGCTGAAACGTTTGAGGGACAACCAACTCTGCATCAAGCTAGAGAAGTGCGAATTCCATCAAAGGGAAATACAGTTTCTGGGTTATGTAATCTCTCCTTCAGGATTATGCATGGACACTAGTAAAGTTCAAGCAATCATGGACTGGCCCATTCCCAAAAATGTGAAGGAGGTGCAACGGTTTGTGGGATTCGCCAATTTTTATAGACGTTTTATCAAACATTTTTCGGAGATAATTGCACCAATTACCCGATTAACAAAGAAGGGAGCAGCCTTCGTCTGGTCCACACAGGCACAAGAAGCTTTCTCTCAGCTAAAGACAAAATTTACAACAGCTCCCATACTGATACATCCTGATCCGGAACGTGCATTCATTGTCGAAGTGGATGCCTCGGATTGTGCAATTGGAGCCATTTTGTCACAAAGAGTTGGGGAAAAAGACATGCTACACCCTTGTGCCTACTTCTCAAGACGCCTGACCTCATCAGAAAAGAATTATGATGTAGGAAACAAGGAGCTCCTAGCGATCGTAGCCGCTTTCAAAGAATGGAGACATCATTTACAGGGCGCAACACAGCAAATAGTGGTCTTAACTGACCATCGCAATTTAGAATTTGTCAGATCTGCCAAATGTCTGTGTCCTCGTCAAGCCCGATGGAGCTTGTTCCTGAATCAGTTTAATTTCTTAATTTCCTACAGGCCTGGTTCTCGGAATGGTAAGGCCGACGCCTTATCTAGAATGTTTTCCACTGAATCCTCTCCTGCAGAGCCACCAAAGACTATCCTCCCTGAATCAAGATTCTTTGGGGTGATCCATAACACAGACCTGCTGGGGAAGATAAGAGAAGCCTATACAAGTGACCCAGTCTTGGCACATCCCCCCAATGATTTATCATTAGTCTTCAAGAACAAGGTGTGGATCCATGAGGACCGTCTCTATGTTCCTGAAGCAGTACGACTAGAAGTCTTAAAACTAATTCACGACTCCAAGATAGGGGGTCATAAGGGAGTGCAGAAGACACAAGAATTCCTATCCCGCTTCTTTTGGTGGCCTGATCATCTCAAGGATGTGAAGAAATATGTGACATCTTGCAGTACCTGTGCAATGAATAAGATTCCACGCTTTTCACCTATGGGGTTGTTGCAGCCCTTACCAATTCCATCTCGCCCCTGGGGATCAATTTCTATGGACTTTATCGTTGATCTGCCAGTTTCGAAGGGGAAGAATACCATTCTGGTGGTGGTGGATCGTCTCACTAAGGCTGCACATTTTGTCCCTTGTTCTGGATTACCTTCAGCTGAGGAGACAGCTGATCTTGTGATTCACAATATTTTTCGGCTTCATGGAGTGCCTGATGAGGTTGTCTCAGATCGTGGAGTACAATTTACCTCAAGATTCTGGCGAAGTTTTTGTACGGCATTAAATATCGATATTAATCTATCATCTGCCTTCCACCCTCAGTCTAATGGACAAACAGAGCGCACCAATCAGACCTTGGAACAATACCTACGATGTTATACATGTCATCTGCAGGACGATTGGTTCGATTTACTTCCTGTGGCAGAATTCTCGTACAACAACTCACAGCATGCATCAACGAAACAAACTCCATTTTTTGCAAATCTAGGTTACCACCCCAATATTCTTCCTAACTTTCCGATAGAAACCTTCATTCCTGCAGTCACCGATAGAATCCAAGCATTACAGCAAAATCTCAAGATGTTAAAAGAGACTCTGAAACTTGCTCAAGAGAAGTATAAGAAGACAGCTGATAGATTACGCAGACCTTCTCCGACCTTCCAGATAGGGGATGAAGTTTGGCTGTCTACTAAAAACTTAAAGCTCAATGTACCATCAGTAAAACTGGGACAGAAGTTTATCGGTCCTTTTAAGATAACAACACAAGTAGGCTCTGTGGCTTTCCGTCTCCAACTCCCCAGGACAATGAAGATACATCCAGTATTTCATGTTTCACTATTGAAACCAGTTGTTCCTAACCCTTTTCCAGGTCGTCTGTTGCCTCCTCCGGGTCCCATTAAAGTTGCTGGAGAAGAACACTACGTGGTTGAGAGAATCCTGGATTCTAGGATCTTCAGAAACCGTCTGCAATATTTAATACAGTGGCAGGGATACGGTCCTTCAGAAAATTCATGGGAGCCCATCAGCAACATCAATGCTCCTCGTTTGATTAGAGAATTCCACCAAAGATATCCAGACAAGCCAGGTCAAACAGCGTCCAGAGGCCGCTGTTAAAGGAGGGAGTAATGTCAGAATCTGTGTGTTAGAACCTGTGTTTCATCATCATGTGAAGATGCTGTTCCAAGGATCTCCACTGGTGGCCGCTATTCAAATGTCATTACTACTCCCACCACTGGAGGCTGCTGTTCCCTGACTCTTGCCCACAGTTAATATGGCGAGTATTGCTTCATGACCATGGCCATCTTGTTTCCTGTTGGCGGCCATCTTGTTTCCTGTTTGGCCCTATATATAGCCAGAGCATATTATAAACAATGCTTGAGTATTGTGTTTGTTCCCAGTCCTCTAGCTCTGAGGTATTCTTGCTCAGTATACCTTGGCTTCTCCTGCTTACCCGCTCCGTGTACTGACTCCTGGCTTCTCCTGCTTACCCGCTCCGTGTATCGACTCCTGGCTTCATCTGACTACCCGCCCCGTGTACCGACTCCTGGCTTCACCCGACTACCCGCTCTGTGTACCGACTCCTGGCTTCATCTGACTACCCGCTCCGTGTACCGACTCCTGGCTTCACCCGACTACCCGCTCTGTGCACCAACCTCTGGCTATCCATCGACCAAGTCTCCTACTCCGCTGTGTCTGCCGTCCTTCCTGGCTATTGGATTCCAGCTGTATCACCAGTATCGTAACAGTTGGGGTGAGTGTCTGCATCCAGCATCCCAAAGAACTCGTGTTACCTGCTGTCCAGAAGGGGTATATACCCGGTTGTACTTAACCTCTGAGCTCCTGGAACCCAGGACCAGAGGAAACCTATTAGAGAGTTTGAGCAGCAGCGGAAGGCTGAATCATACTAGTGGTAAAAGGGGAGACTGGCATCTCACTATACTGGAGCAAGGTGAATCCCCCTGTAACATGTTATCTCCTGCTGACTACAGAAGTAAACTGTAAGTGTTTGGTTAACCCCTGTCTGGACTGTATTCTTTCATCAATCCTCTGTTACTCCTCCTGGAAATCATCCCATCCTCACCTATATCATCTGGCCCTGGGACCTGCCCTGGTTGGGGAGGGTATAACATCTGGCACTGCATCACCACCTATTCCCAGAGGCCCTATCTACAGTGCCCGGCTTCACCTCAAGCCGAAACCCCAACTGGCGTCACGACAAACTTTTATTTTTCTTTATTTTTCTGTAATCCATTTTTGCTTAAAACTCCCCTTTTTCAAGGCGCTGCCGCCCCCGGTGTCGGGCCTGCTCGCACCGTGAATCTACATAGGCCGAGCCGGGGCGACTCACATACATTTGGTGGATGTGCCATAAATGTAGAAAAAAAGTAATAAAAATATGTATTCCATATAGAGATACATATATTGTTGTAAGGGGATACATATTGGTGGAAATGCCATCCTAATAAGCATTATAATGCAATGTTTTGCATAGGTTTATACCTTATGGCTACACATATGAACATATATATTGTGACTGACTGCAGTATATGTTCTCCTGAGGAGGTGCGCTTCTCGGATGAAATGCCTTGGTGACAATACACCTAATGTGAGCTAATGTAGTATAATGTAATGCCAATAGGAAGCCATGGCACACTATTATTTAAGGTGATAGCACTGATTAATATCCCTATGGAGTTCATTGGCCAGTGACACATGAAGGCCCAATGTATACAGAAATAATGGCCATTCTGGGATATTACAAGTACACTTCTCTTTGTTTGTTTGTTTTTTTTTTTTTCCAAAAAAGGCTCAATGTGAATGGGGCCAGACATACACCACCACCTATTCCACAGCTGCATTGGAACTGTGCCTAGCTTGAGTCTACAGCGTCGACTCCTCGGTTCCTTTCCACTGTGCTTAATACATGTCTCTTTGTGGCGTGTCAGTGTTATCACTCCAAATCACTATTTTTACTCTGAAATGCTCGACTTGATTGACAGGTAATTCACCAATACACCGATAGTAAAGGAACTGTCAGTCAAGATCATACCGGTGGGGAGAACTTTCTCCCATCTTGTTTTTCAGCTATGTTTTCTCTGAAATGCTGAAGTATCTCGGAAACAACATGTTTATAATGAAAGCGCTGTCAGTAGTTCATGCTGTCTGTGGTTTGGGCAGCATGGATCCCCTGACAGGCTCTCTTTAACTCCGTCAGTTCCAGATGCACAGCTTGGAGAAGACACTGGGACAGATTTATTAAAGTGGTTGCGCCCAGGATGTTGCATCTACTTTTGCCATCTCGATCGACAAGCTTGATGTGACTTAGCATGGCTTGGCATAAGACATTATACCCCAAAATGTTTGTGCAACCAATAGATGGTGCACATTTCTAGTCAGGTACATTAGGTACCCGATTTACTGTATCTTATGTATACAACCTGTAGCAAATGTGGTAAGTGTTGAGGCTGTCTGTATATTAGTAAATGTTGGTCAGTGACTCTGTTGCAGCTATACTATTTTAGGCTGTATGTATGGGTTCATGAGAATGGCACAGACGGCACATGGATAATATCCGCATGCAGTCTGTGACCTCCATAGACCCCTATATTTCAGTATTGAGCCCAGGCTGCAAAATGGACAGGAATAATATCTTCCAGAGTTTTGCTTTAGGGCTCAAGTCACCCAACACAGACTCGTGTGATTACTTGGTCTAGTGTTTGGAGCCATGAGAAAAGATCGGGTCAGTGGGCTAGCTGATAAAAGCACAACTAGCAGATTAACAAGGCACACAGTCGTGTTCAAGGGGGCTTATATTTTGTCATCAATGGGTGACCTACTGTATTTTGTGACCTAATTGTCCTACTTGGTTAAAACAAAAATCATTATTCATGAGAAGACGTTATGGAATAACAGAACTTTGCAATCATCAGATTTACAATGTATAGTATACAAACTATATAAATGGTAATATAAACTAGCTATGATGTATACACAATAAAGGGTTTATGCCATAGGATAGCAGATACATTGCTCATCAGTGGAGGTAACAGCAGTTGCACCTCCACCATTATCAATTTATTCTCTGTCCTATGTAAATCCTGACAACGGAAGGTGTTTTTATTCCTATTGAGACAGAGACGGAAATGGACAAAGAACAGCGCTTGGCTATCTCCGCTGTTGGCAATGAAATGAATTATACACTTTCAATGGGAGTAAAACAACCCCTGTTCTCAGGACTGGTGGGGGTAGCAGCAGTTGGATCTCCACCATAATCAATTTATCCTCTGTCATAAGTAAATCCTGACAATGGAAGGTGTTTTTGTTCCCATTGAGATAGCAGCCATAGAGACTGAAATGGCCAAAAATCAGCACTCGGCTATCTCTGGCACTCACATTGATATGAACAAAGCATATACTGTACACTCTCAATGGGACAAACACCCCCTGTTCTTAGGACTGGAAGGGGTTTCTGCAGTTAGACCCCCCACCCATAAGCAATTTATCCTCTATCCTAGGGTTAGAGGATAAATATTTTTTGTGGCATAACTCCTTTAACATAACTGCCGAATAAGCCACATTCATTTACAGTAGCTCAGACACCAGTGCCCAATTGTAGTCATTTTGCCCAGGCACCATTGCCCAATTGTAGTTATGTCGTTCAGTATTAGTGCCCAGTTGTATTCCCATCGCTCAGGCACCAGTGCCCAGTTGTATTCCCATCGCTCAGGCACCAGTGCCCAGTTGTATTCCTGTCACTCAGACACCTGTGCCCAGTTGTATTCCCATCGCTCAGACACCAGTGCCCAGTTGTATTCCTATCGCTCAGACATCAGTGCCCAGTTGTATTCCCGTCGCTCAGACACCAGTGCCCCTTCCTGACAATTTCATTCAGTGTTCCATTATGTAATATAGAATGTGACATCATTACAGATATTCCTATCAGAAGAGTTTGCTCTGCACAGCAGCAGTCGTTTTCAGTTCAATACAAGATACATTAACAGACCACCATAATGAATATTGAGGAACGCTTTCCAACCAGTAACATGGAACACAAAATGAGCCCGATGGTTTACAGTATTTGTAATGAGCTGAGATTGGAAGGCAAGCTGTGCGACATTGTGATCAAAGCCAATGGCGCAGAGTTTAAGGCCCATAAGAGCATCCTATGTGACTGCAGTCCATACTTCAGGTCAGTATATAGCATGGTCATAAAGTAATAGACATCACAACATCGATTGGCAGACTGTTACATAGTTTCTGCTGTTACAGTAAAGAATATTTTTCTAGCTTAATCTATCTCTATTGATAAATCTGTCTTATATAAATGTAATAAACATGTCTGTATAAAATGTATAAATCTATCGCTTTTAAGGGTTATTGGCTAATCATCGCCAAAACTGGAAAAACTGGCACTGCTCTACACTATTTCTGTAATAGAAATGAATGGAAGCTATAGAAACAGCATATCACAGACCTCTATGGAAACAGTGTAGCTCCGCCATATTGTGCTGTTTCCTTAACTCCCATTCACTTCTACGGGTGTTACAGAAACAGCATAAAACAGTGCCCATTGCCCACTCTGGAGGTCAGACTTGCGGCCATTTATATGCATGATATGCTGAGATGTGAATAATAGAGGCAAACAAAGAGAAAATTGGAAGAATCTAAGCCTACAAGTAGGGGTAGGTTCACATCTGCGCTCAGGGCCTCCCCTCCCCATTCCAGTTGAAAAATGTGGAGAGACTACAATGTAAATTTGTAAATATGGGCAATGCCCATGAGGACCACATGCAGGTGGTATTACATAGAGAGTCAGTCTATTCAAGAATCAGCATACTAAGAACCTAAAGATATCACCAAATATATGTCTACAATTCAGCAACATCCAAAGCCAAGGCACTTGTACTATGTTATATAGTCAGATCCAACCACCAATGTCAATACATCCAAGTAAACAGATGAATGTCCGTAACAGCCTGGCCTTTTATCAGGGCCTTGGTTCTCCTAGCTCCTTGGGCATATACTCTCTTCTGCAATAGTGGTAATAATCTAACACATTAACAACACGGAGACACATGGCAATGGCGTGCTGTATCACAGACCTATGTGTTTCATTCACTGTGGGGGGTTCATTGCAAGATGGCAATAATGCTTTAAGGCTATACAACACAGCCATTTACAGCTCAGTCACATTACAGCGAATGGGATTGCACAACAATACCAAGCACAACTGCTATAAAAATGTACAACACTGTGCTTGGTATACAATAAAGAAGAAGCAGCGCTCATCCAAACGCCATAGCCTCTTCAAGCAACTGATTAGTGCCAGGTGTTGGACCCCCGCCAATCTGATATTGATAATAAGTCATCAGTATCCAAGTCTCATAAAACCCCTTTAGCCTGAAGCCACACACTAACGAAACCCTGTGTTTTACAGTCCCAGCAAAGTGAATGTGATTTCACTTAACCTCGTCCACACATTTATGAAAAAATGCTGCAAACATTCTGCACTTTCAAAAACACACGCCTTATTGAAAGATTCAGCCAATTAATATTACCTGGGAAATCTCAGTGTGTCTCTCGTAGAAATATGAGGGGAGAAAAAAATGTAAAATGTAGCAAAAAAGCTGAAAAAAGCCCAAGCACTTTTGGGGATCTCCGTTTGTGCTTCGTTTATTCAGTGTTTCGAGCCATGTAGCCTTAAGGAGCTGTGCTCTATAATAATCATATGGCAAGGACTGATGAATATCCCATCACAGTACAGAAAGATGATTCCCATTCAGTAAGCAGTGATCTAATAATAATAACAAAATTTTCCTGTGTCGCAGAGAAAAATATTCCCCTTAAAATTTATCGCATACAACCCAAAAACACCCGAGTGTCAGACAAAAATTGATGGCAATGACAAATAGAGATGAGCGAATAGTATTCGATCGAATACTACTATTCGATCCAATACTCGTATCGGTCGAATACCACGTAGAAAAATTCCATTGAATTCAATTCAAAAACCTCCTTGTGCTCCTCGTCCTGCTACTTCCTGAACTTGGAGTGTCGAACTTTGGTTTCCATGAAAACCGGAACAACGTTCCCGTTTTTTTCCACAGACTATAATGGTATTCGATATTCAATCGAATACTACTTGCTCATCTCTAATGACAAACATTTTTAATGTGCTTTTCTCACAAAAGGGAGAAGGGAGGTTAGTGGCTGCCGTACAGGGAGTCATCCCCAACAACAACAAGGGTCAGTGGTTTTACAGGAAGAAAATTTACCTATGAGTATATATGGCAAGTGGGAGGAGCAAACCCAAAGCAATCACGGTTGAACATACACACTCCATTGGACCTGATCTGGAAAATGGGATGGAAAAGACAGAAAAAAGAAACTATAAAAAGGTTGCAATAGACTCTTGTGTTAGATAGGTGACGCTTGATTCACACTAGCATCGGGCTCTCTGTCTTTCAGGTCCATTGGGGAACCCAAACAACAGAGAGCTAGACCAATAAAACAGTGTTTACACACGGAACCCAGTGGACTCCATTGACTATATTGGGGTCTGCCCGGTGTCCGTGGTTCTGAAATTGAAATTGGCAGCAATTTTCAGAGGACTTTGCGCCAGAATCTCCAATTAAGACTCCAATGCAGATGTAAACCCAGCGTAATCTTTCAAAAATTTGTATATTATATGCCAATATTATATATTCTTAAAGCCTTGGTGCTCAAATTTTAATTTAGATTTTTTTTTTAAATGGTGCAGACAATTGAATGAATGTTTTAACAGAATGTTCGTAACCCTAATCATTCTGAAACCAATCCACTCACCCCATAAGTCACTGTAGTCATCCAGCTAAACATGGAAGGATCTTTATCGTCCATTTTTTCTTTTTGCACAGCACTGTTCACAAGTAGTTGGAACAACGTGTATGACATCCCTGGCGTCTCTCCAGACACAATGAGATTGATTCTAACGTATGCCTACACCAAGACAGTCCAAATCAATTCTGACAATGTAGAGAATCTCTTTATTGCTGCAGATTACTTAAATATTCTGGACCTCCTACGACTTTGCTCTGAATTTCTTGTAAACCAACTTTGCCCTCAGAATTGCATTGGCATTTTGAAATTCGCCAAATATTACTACTGCCCTGAGCTTCACCAGGAGGCGTATATGTATGTGCTACACAACCTTGAATGTATAATGAAGACCTCAGATGAATTCCTTGACTTGCCTGCTAAGGAACTTAAAGGTCTTTTAGAGAAGGACAAACTTGATATTAAACAGGAAGAATCTGCTCTCGAAGAGGATCAGTCATAAGCTAGCAAGCTGGAAATCGTGTACATTGTGAGACTGATGAGAAGGCGTAATTGTTAGTCCTGTTACAATAAAACTATCATAAATCAAATATTATATTGTCCATATATAAGAGAGTAAGCAGTGCTGTGTACTGCAATGGAAAGAAACATCAAAGAGTGGGGTCGCTGACTTTGTAGGCTTTTACTATGTTTTAGGCTCTATGTGTACATGATGAACAGATTTCTTGATCATTATAAGACGTGTCCTGCATTTTTCACCAGTTTTACTTTTCTGTAGGCTTTATTCCTAATGATTGGTTTACTCTAAGCTCAGTTTCAGAGTTATAAAATACTAAGTGCTATGATCAATCCCATACAAAGCGTGCAGAGTAAAAAAAAAAAAAGAGCTCTTACTTCCCAATCGCTCTTATATATAATCAGAAACAGCAGCAGCGTAGAGGACCTTGTAGAGCTGCACTGAGCAGTGCTACTATGAAGCTAGCACTTACTAGAAGTAGCAGCAGTGTGTCCGTATGTCACGGGGTGACTAATGCTATACAGTCTCAGAACACTTCTCACTGACAAGTGTGTGATGTGATAATAGCAGTGGTAAAAGGAGATGTTTCTGTAATGAAAAATTCTATTGTAGTAATTCTTTTTGACCACAAGATGCCGCTGTGTTAGGTAAAGGAAAAACCAGGAAGTGACGAGTTCAGGAAGTGGACTGCAGTAGTGGGGGAGAAGAAGCTGGCTGTGAGCAGTGAGAGATCTGAGGGACAATCCATTGCCATCCGCTGCCCTGCAACGCTTGTTTCAGGCCAGGGCCAGCTCTGGAGAAGCCCGAACCTGTTGCTGGTTCCCATGTCAGGAGAGTTGGAGACGATTGCTGTGCAGGCGCCGCGGAGCGGATGACAAGAAAGACCAGCCCTTGTGACACCGTGTTCCAGTTGCCTGGAGGCAAAGAAATTCCTGTTTCCTTCGGAAAGTCCATCTGACTGTTCGCCCCCTTGCTAACCCGGGTAAGCGGAGCTCCGATTCACCTTTCATAAGGGTGAATAGTGTATACACGCAGTAAATAGTTTTTTTTTTTTTTTTTTTTTGGCGCCAAAAACCTAGCATAGACTGGTTCCGGCCATTTTGCTTTAAAGCGAGTTCTATCCAAACGGAGATACAGCACGTGTTGTCCTGCTATTCAAAAGAGACACTATATCCTGGATTATAGTACCAGAAGTATGTCATAAGAGGAGTTATTTGTTTCACTAAGACTTGTGCAGCTAAGCACCAACTTCTGATAAAACAAAACCGGTTGCTGAAGTCTTCCCTGCAGGGTTGGGGTAGTGTGTTGAAATGTGGATATTGGGGAGTGGGTAAGTTAAATAGTAAACTGTGATATTGTTAACCCCAGTGTGACACCGCAGGTGATCTTCCTCTGCATACTTACATTGTTTTGTTAGCTTGGTATTAATAGGTAAATTGCAGCTGCTATATATATGTAGCCGCTAGTTAAAGGCATAGTTCACTAGTTCTGACATATTAGGTCACGGTGCAGTGTCACTCAGGGGTCTCAGCCCTCGGCTGAGTGTCTTGTAATTATTGATTTCATCAGGCCTGTTAGCCTGGAGTTCACCCCAAAAGGGTATAGAGTAAAATTTATATTTCTTACTTCGTGTCTGGTGTGGTTGTGCCTGTCCGTGGAACCGCTGTATCCTAAAAGTTCCTGCAAGAGCCCCGGTAGCCAGTCGGCTGCCGTGTCTTTCCCTTCCTCCTCCCCCCTTACATTTTTGGCGTAGTCGGCAGGATACGGTGCCACCATGGACATGGACAACGCATCTGGGGACGCGCCCTTGGTGGACGCGGACCGTGTGCCTAATGGCGGGGTGGCTGTAGGTGCTGTCCTCCCGCCTGTTGCACCTACCCTTGCACCGACAGCCCCAGTCAGGTGTTTACCAGCAGGTGCCATCTTAAACCAACTGACTAAATTTGACGGACATAACATGTTGCTGACCGATTGGACTGAACGACTGAGGAGTGCGATTAAACTGTGTAATCTAGCCCCCGAACTCCAACCGGAGGTAGCGATAAATGCTCTGGAAGGGAATGCCCGACGGACAATCACATTACTGCCAGAGTCCCAGAGGAGTACGGTGACAGACATAGTAAACAGGTTGGAGAAGGTTTACGGGAACCGTGCCCCGTCAGTTGATTTACTTGCCCGGTTTGTTAATCGGAGACAGAGGGAGGGGGAGACCGTCCCTAAGTATGCTAATGAACTACAGGGGTTGTTAGCTGATGTCCGGAGGGCCGAATCCCACGCCCAGCGTGCCCCTGAGGAAGATGACGAGCTGTTGAGGGACTATTTTATTCGGGGATTATGTTTGAGTACGGTGAGGCGGGAACTACAGAACCGCGTGCTGGCGGACAAGACCCTGACCTTTGTCCAGATTCTGGAGGAGACCATCGCCAGGACTCAAATGGAGGAGCCAGAGGTGGGTCAGGTCGCCATGCAGAGAGCTGGAAGGGTGATGACCAATGCTGTAGGGGGTGAGACAGAGGCCCAGATGAGAGAAATGCAGCGTACTATAGATGCGCTAACCCAACAATTGAGCCAGGTGCAGAGTAGGGTACAGACTCCTGCTGCTGGGAACCCGTTACCAACTCCCTCAGACGGGCCCCCATGTCAATGCTCAGCAAGACCCCCCATGTGGCAAACAGAGGAACCACAGGGAAGGCCATCTCCATCACGGCCGTGGTATCGCTCTCCTCCTGACCCCCAACTGCGACAAAGGCCACCACCTCGGGAGTGGGACTATAGCAATGTTCAATGTTGGCAATGTCAAGAGTTCGGGCATATCTCAAGGAACTGCCCAGGACCGAGAAGGGCCAGGCCCAGCAACTCACCGCCGTTAAACGGGAGACCTCCGCGATAAGAGGGCGCACCGCGGGGGTATCAGGGGGCCCAAGTGCTCCAAAAAGCCCACATGATTTGATCGCAAAAAGCCCCGTGCTGGAAGTGAGTTTTGAGGGAAAGAAGGTCCCCTGCCTAGTGGATACGGGTTCTGAAGTGACAACAATGCCCTTAGACTATTTTGAACGGCATCATGGCCACCTTATGCGACCAAACACCGGAATGGTTATCCGACTGAGAGCGGCAGATAATGGAACTATCCCTGTACATGGGGTAGTCTGGATGCGGCTTCGGGCCTGTGGCCAAGAATTAGGAGTCAAGGGAGTTATCCTTGTCAAGTCTACCTACTTGCCGGAGGTCCCGGTGATTCTAGGCATGAATGTGTTGCGAGACCTGAACCACGTGCTTTTCACCAAGAAAGGACCGGAGTACTGGAAGCGGACTACGGCACATAGGCCAACACAGCAAGTTTTCCGGCAAATTGTCCAGACTTGCCGAATCCAGAAGGGACTCCCTGAAAACCACCGGCTGGGGGCGGTGTATACCCCGAATGGTGCGCCCGTAAAAATACCTCCCCGGCAGGAACGGACATTGATGTTGCCTGTGGGGACCAATCTGAATGTGGACGGATTGGATGTCGAGCTGGAACCGGTAGAGCGGTGTGAAGAGATAACTGGTGTGATGTTTGGGCGAGTGGTGGCCACAGTCCGAAACGGGCGAGTGCCGGTGCGGTGCGTGAATCTACAGGATCATGAAGTGACCCTACCAAGGAGAGTCAAGGTCGCCAGAGTCTTCCTACACCAGGGTGAGACAGCCCGGAGAAGACCCTTTACTCTTAGGGAAGAGAGAGGGGACGTTTGGACCTTGGCGGTACAGATGGATCAACCTGAAAAACCCACGCCCGAGTGGAATGGGAGGAAGATCCTGGAAATGATGGGAATAAACCGTCCCTCTTTGAGTCCAGACCAAGTACGGCTAGTGGAAGAGACCCTATGGGAGTTCCAAGCTGCATTTTCTAGGCATGACGAAGACTTTGGCTGTACGTCTGCTATCGAGCACCGAATACCGACCGGGAACACGGCCCCAATCCGTGAAAGGTATCGACAGATCCCACCAAACATGTACCAAGAAGTGAAGGAGATGTTACATCAAATGTTGGATAATGGCGTGGTACAACCAAGTCAGAGTCCGTGGGCTGCCCCGGTGGTGCTGGTCCGAAAAAAAGACGGCACCTTACGCTTCTGTGTCGACTACCGGAAGCTGAACGCAAAGACAGTGAGAGACTCTTATCCCTTGCCGCGGATCGAGGAATCCTTATCCGCATTGGGAAAGGCGAAATACTTCTCATCCCTAGACCTGGCGAGCGGATACTGGCAAGTGCCAATGGCAGCAGAAGACAGACAGAAAACAGCGTTCATCTTGCCGATGGGCTTGTATGAGTTCAGAAGGATGCCCTTTGGATTGTCCAATGCCCCCGGCACGTTCCAAAGACTCATGGAGTATTGTCTTGGTGACCTAAACTTTGAGTCAGTGCTCATCTATCTGGACGATATTGTGGTCTTCGGATCGTCCTTCGAACAACATCTTCAGAGGCTGAGACAAGTCCTGAAGCGCCTGATGGAGCATGGGCTCAAGGTCAAGCCCAAGAAGTGCCAGCTGTTCCAGACACAGATTGAGTACCTGGGGCATATTGTCTCTGCTGAGGGGGTGCAACCGGCAAGCAGCAAGGTGGAAGCAGTACAACGCTGGCCTGTCCCAAGAACCCTCAGGGAACTCCGCGCATTCTTGGGCCTAGCTGGATATTACCGGCGCTTCATAAGAAATTTTTCAAAGAAGGCAGGACCGCTGAACGAATTGCTGAGGGGGACCTCCCGGGGGCCAAAGAACCAGCCCATTCCATGGGGAGAGAAACAACAACAGGCGTTCGAGGAGTTGAAGGAAGCCCTGACGAGTGCACCAATACTCGCCTATGCGCAGTTTGACAAGCCCTTCATGTTATACACAGATGGGAGTCTCCATGGCCTAGGTGCGGTGCTCGCCCAAGAACAAGATGGCCGTGAGAGGGTCATAGCCTATGGAAGCCGGTCCCTGAGGGAGACAGAGAGGAACTTTGACAACTATAGTTCATTCAAGCTGGAACTACTGGCCCTAGTGTGGGCCATGACGGAGAAATTCTCAGAATACTTGACAGGAGCGGAAGTGACTGTTATGACCGACAACAATCCCTTGGCGCACCTAGACAATGCAAAGTTGGGTGCTTTGGAGCAGCGATGGATGGCCAGGTTGTCCAGTTACAAGTACAAGATCAAGTACCGATCCGGTAGAGAAAATGCAAATGCGGATGCCCTGTCTCGAGTGACGCCGGATGACTCCGGACGAGATAAGGATGGAGAGTTGGAAGACTCAGAGGTTCCCCACTTGGGTAGAATACCCTTGTTTGTGATACTGGCACGGACAAGTGGGGTGGTGACAGACCGACCAGTGTTGCTTGGGAAAACCCATGGAGATTGGGTATATGCTCAGAATGATGACGTGACCCTAAGAAAGATCAAGCAGTGGGTGATGGCAAAGGAGTGGCCTACCCCGATGGAGCGCAAACGCTTGCCACCTATGGGGGCAAGAGTAATGCAACAGTGGGATAGACTGAAGTGTGAGAATGGGTTACTGTACCGTAAAGTATATTTAGAGACTGAGTTGGAGGTGAGATGGCAACTAGTAATACCAAGTACCAGTGCCAGGGAAGTTGCCCGTGAGGCTCATGTGAGAGGGGCCCACTTTGGTCCTGATAAAACGTTCAAGTGGCTCCAGCGATTTGTCTATTGTCCTGGTCTTGAGCAGACAGTGCAGGACGTGTGCCAAGCCTGCAGGGCCTGTGAGCTCGCTAAACCCCCAGAACAAAGGGCCCCCACTCAGACGATTAGGACCACTGCGCCGTTGGAGGTGCTGATGATTGATTATGTCCTGATAGGACACTCCAACAGCGGACATCAGTACTGTTTGGTAATGACCGATCACTTTACCAAGTTTGCAGTAGCAGTAGCTACGAAAGATCAGACTGCCGAATCTGCCGCCAGGGCTGTGTGTAAGCACTTCATCCAAGTGTATGGGTGCCCCACTCGTATTCACTCAGATCAGGGGGCATGTTTTCAGGGGCGGCTCATGTCGGAGTTGTATCGGGTGTATGGTATCCACAGATCCCGGACGACTCCTTATCACCCAGAGGGGAATGGGGCCTGTGAGCGATTCAATCGCACCCTCCTTCAGATGTTGCGAACGTTGGAGAAAGATCAAAAAGCTCGGTGGCCAGAGAGCTTAGCTGAGTTGCTCTGGGCCTATAATAATCGGGTCCATAGTACCACCGGCTACACGCCATACCTGATGCTGTTTGGGCATCCCGGACGGGAGATTGAAGAATTGAACTTGACAAATCCTGAGAGAGAGGGCGCTCGCTCGCCCGATGACTGGGTAGAACTACACCGTCGAAAACTGCAGACCATACACCGATTGGTGATTGACAAAACCCGACTGTCCAGTCACCCAGACAAGACCCCGGTTCAACATGAACCCTTCCAACCTGGGGACAGGGTGTTAGTAAGGGCCAAGAGACCCTCGGGAAAGTTGGATGATCGGTGGGAGGTAATGCCATATCGAGTAAAACGAAGGGTCATCCCTGACGGACCAGTGTATGAGATAGAGCCTGAAAGGGGTGAAGGAGTTACCCGGACTCTTCACCGTAATATGCTCAGACCTTGTAATTCAGAGACTCCCACAACGGAGACTGAGGTGCATCGGTTGAATCCGACAGCCCCAACCTTCACACCTGCTGCACAGATTGATCCCGATGAGTGGTGGGATGTACCAGTTCCCATGTCTGAAACGGTTCCAGCCGTGGTGATCTTACCTCCACGGGAGGGGACGACACTAATGGCTGCTCCTGTACAGGAACCTGAGCCGACCTGTGGGAATGAAGTGACTGATGCCCCGACTTTACGCAGAACGCCAAGGTCTAATGCTGGGGTTCCCCCACAGCGATACGCCCAGGATGAGTTTGTCTGGGGAGGTCTGTCGAGGACGCCGACCTCTAGTGGGGTGGTGTGTCACGGGGTGACTAATGCTATACAGTCTCAGAACACTTCTCACTGACAAGTGTGTGATGTGATAATAGCAGTGGTAAAAGGAGATGTTTCTGTAATGAAAAATTCTATTGTAGTAATTCTTTTTGACCACAAGATGCCGCTGTGTTAGGTAAAGGAAAAACCAGGAAGTGACGAGTTCAGGAAGTGGACTGCAGTAGTGGGGGAGAAGAAGCTGGCTGTGAGCAGTGAGAGATCTGAGGGACAATCCATTGCCATCCGCTGCCCTGCAACGCTTGTTTCAGGCCAGGGCCAGCTCTGGAGAAGCCCGAACCTGTTGCTGGTTCCCATGTCAGGAGAGTTGGAGACGATTGCTGTGCAGACGCCGCGGAGCGGATGACAAGAAGGACCAGCCCTTGTGACACCGTGTTCCAGTTGCCTGGAGGCAAAGAAATTCCTGTTTCCTTCGGAAAGTCCATCTGACTGTTCGCCCCCTTGCTAACCCGGGTAAGCGGAGCTCCGATTCACCTTTCATAAGGGTGAATAGTGTATACACGCAGTAAATAGGTTTTTTTTTTGTTTTTTTTTGGCGCCAAAAACCTAGCATAGACTGGTTCCGGCCATTTTGCTTTAAAGCGAGTTCTATCCAAACGGAGATACAGCACGTGTTGTCCTGCTATTCAAAAGAGACACTATATCCTGGATTATAGTACCAGAAGTATGTCATAAGAGGAGTTATTTGTTTCACTAAGACTTGTGCAGCTAAGCACCAACTTCTGATAAAACAAAACCGGTTGCTGAAGTCTTCCCTGCAGGGTTGGGGTAGTGTGTTGAAATGTGGATATTGGGGAGTGGGTAAGTTAAATAGTAAACTGTGATATTGTTAACCCCAGTGTGACACCGCAGGTGATCTTCCTCTGCATACTTACATTGTTTTGTTAGCTTGGTATTAATAGGTAAATTGCAGCTGCTATATATATGTAGCCGCTAGTTAAAGGCATAGTTCACTAGTTCTGACATATTAGGTCACGGTGCAGTGTCACTCAGGGGTCTCAGCCCTCGGCTGAGTGTCTTGTAATTATTGATTTCATCAGGCCTGTTAGCCTGGAGTTCACCCCAAAAGGGTATAGAGTAAAATTTATATTTCTTACTTCGTGTCTGGTGTGGTTGTGCCTGTCCGTGGAACCGCTGTATCCTAAAAGTTCCTGCAAGAGCCCCGGTAGCCAGTCGGCTGCCGTGTCTTTCCCTTCCTCCTCCCCCCTTACACGTACCTCTCTATCTCTCTGCAGATACTCCCTCCATCTTCCTTTTTTCCATAAACCTCTACAGGCAGAAGTTGTAAGAATCTTGTCTTCATGACTGTCACACTAAAGACAGACTAAATTAAAACTGAAGAAGACAGAGGTAAGACTTCAGGATTGTGTGGGCCCATGGGATCGTCAGCATGCCCTACAATGACAGTGTTATTGTCTAAAAGCTGCTGTATTGCAGTATCATGGCCCCCTATGACCCCACACAGTATTATGTCCCCTTATTATGCCCCCACATGGGGCAATAGAACCCTTATACTATTGATTTAAAGAATGTGATGTCATGGTAGGGGGGCTCAAAATCTACATTTAAAAAAAAACAACTGACAAAGGTGATGCCACAGTTATTATAGGCAGATGTGTTGTCATGAAGCAGAAATCCAATTGGGGCACTACACTGTCTATAGACAATTAAGTGGTAACCCTCCTGCCTCTAGTACATGTAATACTGACTCCTGTTACAGGAGACTTGGTGATAACTGTAAGGCGCTGTTTCCATCTCTGGTTAATAAACATACACCACTACCAGGACTATTACTGTTGCTTAATGGGATTTCCTGGGACTTTTTACTACATTGATTATGATTCATGGGGGTCTGACATCCGGGACTCCCATGGATCAGCTGTTTGAAACAAGCCAAGTTACATCACTTTCAGTGGTCACATAGCCTGATCACAGCTCAGTCCCATTCAACTAAAGGGGCTGAGATGCAATACCAAGCACAGCCACTGTATAAATGTATGGTGCTGTGCTTGGTAAATACAGGAGAGGTTTTAACAATCACCTAACCATTGCAGACTCTTCAAGCAGCTGATGGACTGAGAGGGTGTCAGAACCCTGTCAATCTTTAATAGATGACCTATCCTAAGGAAAAGTCAAGAAATATCTGGAGAATCCCTTTAAATTAAACAATAGGGTAACCCAATCACTTTGGGGGTCAATTCTGTCAAGGTGAGAACAACTGGCGGCTCCAGCCAAATGCCAGTGCAGGCCATATTTTTCTAAACAAAGTGGAACAGTTATTTAATTTGCTTATACAGCACCATCATATTCCATAGCGTTTTACAGACATGGCCAGTCACTGTCCCAGATAGGGAAATGTAGGTTGTGAGCCCTATCAGTAAGTCTTTGGAGAGTGGGAAGAAATCAGAGTACCCGGAGTAAACCCACACAGGGAGAACATACACATTCCTTGCAGATGCTGTACTTGAATCTAGGAATCCAGCATTGCCTGGAAACAGTGTGAATTACTGAGCAACCATTTATTGACTATTTGTTGGTATTGGCCATGTAATCCACCAAACAGAAGCGTAGCTAGGGGTTTGGCAGAGGGGGGGAAAACATGTCTAAGTGGCCCCCTACCTGGGTATGCCGATATTATCACTATTTGATGACCACAAGGCTCTGTACAGAGTTTAAGTTAGAGATGAGCGAGTACTATTCGAAAATCCCGTTTCGAATAGCACGCACCCATAGGAATGAATGGATGCAGCCGGCATACAAGGGGTTAAGTGGCCAGCCACCAGCAAAGTCTGTGTGCCGGCCGCGTCAATTCATTCCTATGGGTGCGTGCTATTCGAAACGGCCGTTTCGAATAGTATTTGCTCATCTCTAGTTTAAGTAAACACAGTACAAGGAAATGTTGTGACTTACAGGTGACATCTCAAACTAATCGTTCACATTTCCCATCTCCTTCAACTGGACCGCCATGACCACTTCTTCCAGCTGTAACTTGTCTCTGTAAAGTTTGCAGCACAGACATCTTTGGCTCTCGACTTTCCAGACACCTGACCCACGTTTTACTTGCTTATACAAAGTCCCCATCCTGCTGCTACCCCCAGTTATAAAATACATTATATAAAAATCCCCTGACAACGAATGCTACCCCCTTATGTATCTTAAATTAACAAAGCCCCTTTGTGCCCCTTAAGTAATATGTCCTGTAGGATTGTTCAGGATCAGAAATATTAATGCAGGCAGCCAGCCAGGGTTATAAATAAAAATGCACTGACACTTACCTGCATCCCCTCCCCCTCCTCTGTTCCTGCCCTGAGCCTACCATCACTTTCACTGAATATTTGTATACGGTGCAGATGCAGCGCTGATGTCAAGTTGACAGGACCGCTGCAGCCGATCACCACTCTCTACAGTACAGCAGTATATAGTGTTGCGACACTGCAGCCAGTCACCGCTCTCTACAGTACAGCAGTATATAGTGTTGGGGCACTGCAGCCAGTCACCGCTCTCTACAGTACAGCAGTATATAGACAAAAATCAAAAAAGAAAACTCAGCTCACCCATATGTATATCTAGGTTCCATGGGCTGTATAATAAGTCCGGGGTGCACGGCACAGACACTCTATTCCGAAAGTGTCTAGTAATCCAATAAACATGAAGAAAAAGATGTCCGGCAGCTCTCCGATAAAATATAACTTTTAATGAAAAAATGTCATAAAATAACAAAAAATTGACATAACAAAGGAAAAAAGAAAAATGAAAAACCCCCTAAAAACGCAGACGCGTTTCGGAACGAGATGTTCCTTCCCGTTTTTAGGGGGTTTTTCATTTTTCTTTTTTCCTTTGTTATGTCAATTTTTTGTTATTTTATGACATTTTTTCATTAAAAGTTATATTTTATCGGAGAGCTGCCGGACATCTTTTTCTTCATGTTTACAGCAGTATATAGTGTTGGGCTGCTGCAGCCGATCACCACTCTCTACAGTACAGCAGTATATAATGTTAGGCTGCTGCAGCCGATCACCGCTCTCTACAGTACAGCAGTATATAGTGTTGGAGCGCTGCAGCCGATCACCGCTCTCTACAGTACAGCAGTATATAGTGTTGTGGCGCTGCAGCCGATCACCGCTCTCTACAGTACAGCAGTATATAGTGTTGGGGTACTGCAGCCGATCACTGCTCTCTACAGTACAGCAGTATATAGTGTTGTGGCGCTGCAGCCGATCACCACTCTCTACAGTACAGCAGTTTATAGTGTTGTGGCGCTGCAGCCGATCACCGCTCTCTACAGTACAGCAGTATATAGTGTTGTGGCACGGCAGCCGATCACCGCTCTCTACAGTACAGCAGTATATAGTGTTGGGCAGCTGCAGCCAATCACCGCTCTCTACAGTACAGCAGTGTATAGTGTTGGGGCGCTGCAGCCGATCACTGCTCTCTATACTACAGCAGTCTATGGTGTTGGGGTGCTGCAGCTGGTCACCGCTCTCTACAGTACAGCTTTCTATGGTGTTGGGGCACTGCAGCCGATCACAGCTCTCTACAGTACAGCAGTCTATGGTGTTGGGGCGCTGCAGCCAATGACTGCTCTCTACAGTACAGCAGTATATAGTGTTGGGCTGCTGCAGCCAATCACCGCTCTCTACAGTACAGCAGTATATAGTGTTGTGGCGCTGCAGCCGATCACCGCTCTCTACAGTACAGCAGTATATAGTGTTGTGGCGCTGCAGCCGATCACTGCTCTCTATAGTACAGCAGTATATAGTGTTGGGGCGCTGCAGCCGATCACCGCTCTCTACAGTACAGCAGTATATAGTGTTGTGGCACTGCAGCCAGTCACCGCTCCCTACAGTACAGCAGTATATAGTGTTGCGGCACTGCAGCCAGTCACCGCTCTCTACAGTACAGCAGTATATAGTGTTGGGGTGCTGCAGCCGATCACCGCTCTCTACAGTACAGCAGTATATAATGTTGGGGCGCTGCAGCCGGTCACCGCTCTCTACAGTACAGCTTTCTATGGTGTTGGGGCACTGCAGCCGATCACCGCTCTCTACAGTACAGCAGTCTATGGTGTTGGGGCGCTGCAGCCAATGACCGCTCTCTACAGTACAGCAGTATATAGTGTTGGGCTGCTGCAGCCAATCACCGCTCTCTACAGTACAGCAGTATATAGTGTTGGGGCGCTGCAGCCGATCACTGCTCTCTATAGTACAGCAGTATATAGTGTTGGGGCGCTGCAGCCGATCACCGCTCTCTACAGTACAGCAGTATATAGTGTTGTGGCGCTGCAGCCGATCACTGCTCTCTATAGTACAGCAGTATATAGTGTTGGGGCGTTGCAGCCGATCACCGCTCTCTACAGTACAGCAGTATATAGTGTTGTGGCACTGCAGCCAGTCACTGCTCTCTACAGTACAGCAGTATATGGTGTTGTGGCGCTGCAGCCGATCACCGCTCTCTACAGTACAGCAGTATATAGTGTTGTGGCGCTGCAGCCGATTACCGCTCTCTACAGTACAGCAGTATATAGTGTTGTGGCACTGCAGCCAGTCACCGCTCCCTACAGTACAGCAGTATATAGTGTTGGGGCACTGCAGCCAGTCACCGCTCTCTACAGTACAGCAGTATATAGTGTTGGGGTGCTGCAGCCGATCACCGCTCTCTACAGTACAGCAGTATATAATGTTGGGGCGCTGCAGCCGGTCACCGCTCTCTACAGTACAGTTTCTATGGTGTTGGGGCACTGCAGCCGATCACCGCTCTCTACAGTACAGCAGTCTATGGTGTTGGGGCGCTGCAGCCAATGACCGCTCTCTACAGTACAGCAGTATATAGTGTTGGGCTGCTGCAGCTAATCACCGCTCTCTACAGTACAGCAGTATATAGTGTTGGGGCGCTGCAGCCGATCACCGCTCTCTACAGTACAGTAGTATATAGTGTTGGGGCACTGCAACCGATCACCGGTCTCTACAGTACAGCAGTATACAGTGTTGGGGCGCTGCAGCCGATCACCGCTCTCTACAGTACAGCAGTATATAGTGTTGGGGTGCTGCAGCGGATCACCGCTCTCTACAGTACAGCAGTATATAGTGTTGGGTCGCTGCAGCCGATCACTGCTCTCTACAGTACAGCAGTATATAGTGTTGGGGCGCTGCAGCCAATCACCGCTCTCTTCAGTACAGCAGTATATAGTGTTGGGGCGCTGCAGCCAATCACTGCTCTCTACAGTACAGCAGTCTATAGTGTTGGGGCGCTGCAGCCAATCAGCGGTCCCCACAGTATTACATGCCCAGCAGTGTCCCCCCCACACAGTATTACATGCCCAGCAGTGCCCCCCACACACAGTATTACATGCCCAGCAGTGTGTGTCCCCACAGTATTATATGCCCAGCAGTGCCCCCCACACAGTATTTCATGCCCAGCAGTGTCCCCCCACACCACAGTATTACATGCCCAGTAGTGCCCCCCACACACACAGTATTACATGCCCAGCAGTGCCCCCCCACACAGTATAACATGCCCAGCAGTTCCCCCACACACAGTATAAAATGCCCAGCAGTGCCCCCCCCCCACAGTATAACATGCCCAGCAGTTCCCCCACACACATTATTACATGCCCAGCCATGTCCCCCCCACACAGTATTACATGCCCAGCAGTGTCCCCACCACACACAGTATTACATGCCTAGCAGTGTGTCCCCCCACAGTATTATATGCCCAGCAGTGTGTGTCCCCACAGTATAACATGCCCAGCAGTGCCCCCCACACAGTATTACATGCCCAGCAGTGTCCCCCAACACACACACAGTATTTCATGCCCATCAGTGTCCCTCCAGACACAGTATTTCATGCCCAGCAGTGTCCCCCAACACAGTATTACATGCCCAGCAGTGCCCCCCCTCACAGTATAACATGCCCAGCAGTGCCCCCCCACAGTATTACATGCCCAGCAGTGTTCCCCAACACACAGTATTTGATGCCCAGCAGTGTCCCCCATCACAGTATTACATGCCCAGCAGTGCCCCCCATACAGTATAACATGCCCAGCAGTGCCCGCCCCCCACAGTATTTCATGCCCAGCAGTGTCCCCCAACACATGCACACAGTATTTCATGCCCAGCAGTGTCCCCCAACACAGTATTACATGCCCAGCAGTGCCCCCCCACTCAGTATTACATGTCCAGTAGTGCTCCCCCCACACACATTATATCTACAGCAGTGCCTCCCCCCCCCCTCCCCCCCCCAGAATTATATGCTCCCAACAGGCCCCCACCCTCCCGGTGATATTATTCTACACTGTGGTCTCCTCACGCCCCAGAGTACAATAATCGGAGGCCAAGGGTGGGTGAGTAAAAATAACAAACACTAATACTCGCCTTGCCTTTTCTGGGCATCCTGGCTCTGGCAGTCTTCAGCATCTTCCTGAAGTCTCTGTTGAGGCCTGTGATTGGTCTTCAGCAGTCACGTGGGGGACACTGACGTCATTACGCCGCTGCGCTCCATCTGACTGCTGGGGCCTAATCTCAGGCCTCAGTCACATGATGGAAGACGCCAGAGAGGACGCAGAGAGGTGAGTATATCTATTTATAATTTTAAGTCACCTCCCCTGGACTAGTACGGTATCTTTTGAAAAAGGAACAACATACCAAAAAACATAGAGACACTGAAAAATATACTACTAAAAATAGAAATATTTATTAAATAACAATAAAACACATATATATGACAAGGGGAACATGTATTTTTCATTCATATATCTATTTATAGCATTTCCCTTAGAGGGATTCTTGTTCTGTCCATTTCATCTGTGAGAGGATTCTGGTATTTATTCACCACTCTGTGGTGAACTGTCTTCTCCTTTTCCCCTTGTCATATATATGTGTTTTATTGTTATTTAATAAATATTTCTATTTTTAGTAGTATATTTTTCAGTGTCTCTATGTTTTTTGGTATGTTGTTCATATTGGTTGGAGACTTCCTATATTATAATATTTGAGGTGTTTTTTTGTTTTTGGTTGTCAATATTGTTGTTGTTCTGTATTCACAGAATCTTCCTCTATATTTATGGATTACAAAAGGCAGGATAAGGACTGGATTACCCGCATTGGTACTGTTTTTGGGGAAACGGCATCAGACGATACTGAATCCAGTAACATTAAGGATCTAAAGTCAAAAATTTTTGAATTGTTGAAAAAACGCACGAAGGAATAAGGCAGCCCTTGAAAACTACTTATCTAAAAATATTATCCCCAGTGGTTTGCGAGTGCAAATCTTCCCTACCTTTGATAGTGAGGATTTGGTTTTTTGTAATAAATGGGAGGAGACACTTACTAAGTGTTCTCGTACGTTGATAGAGCTACTCATTGGAGCAGATCGTAAACAACTTGAATCTATTGAAAAATTGATTCTTTGAAAGATAAGATCCAGCAGGTTCTGTCTAAAGAGGGGGTCGAGGTGTTCAACGGGGCGTTGGAAAGAGGACCTTTCACCATTTTGCCCATAGGCAGTTCTATATACTGCCGGAAAGCTGACAGTGCGCTGAGTTCAGCGCACTGTCGGCTTTCCCGATCTGGGCCCAGTGTGAAGAGCTAGCGGTCCGGTAGCGTAGCTCTTCTATGGTCAGAAGGGCGTTTCTGACACTCAGTCAGAGACGTCCTTCTTCACAGCACAGCCAATCGCGCTGTGCTGTGAGAGCCGGGAGGAACTCCCCCCTCCCTCCCTGATAATGCTCGTCTCGGCATTTAAAGAGTGGAGACACCATCTACAAGGAGCTTCGCAGCAAATTCTAGTGTTAACTGATCACCGAAATCTAGAGTTCATTAGATCAGCTAAGTGCCTCTCCCCTTGTCAGACCTGATGGAGCCTATTTTTGAATCACTTCAATTTTACAATATCATTCCGACCAGGATCTCGTAATGGAAAGGCAGACTCTCTGTCACGGATGTTCTCTAGTGATATTAATCCCTCAGCTCCACCTACTCCCATTGTCTCCGAGGCAAGAATTGTAGGTATTATCCATGAAGGGGATCTACTGGAGGACCTTAAAATGGCCTATGACACTGATCCATTCTTATCACACCCATCAGGGGATGTACATCTATTCTTTAGAAATAAAGTATGGACTGATGGACAGCGTCTATACATACCAGAAGCAATGCGTCTGAGGATTCTACAGTTCGTACATGATTCCAGATTGGCAGGACACAAGGGAGTACAGAAGACATATGAGCTGTTATCTCGTTTCTTCTGGTGGCCCGGCTGTTTAGAAGATGCAAAGAAATACGTCCTTTCTTGCGATACATGTACCAGGTATAAACCTTCACATTCTTCACCAATGGGGTTGCTGCAAATATTGTCCATTCCAGTACGACCTTGGAGTTCGATCTCAATGGACTTCATAGTGGATCTACCTAACTCCAAAGGAAAAACATCAATATTGGTAGTGGTAGATCAACTCACAAAAGCAGCTCATTTCATTCCTTGTACTGCTCTGCCTTCTGCCAAAGAAACTGCTGATTTGATAGTCCAAAATATCTTTCGCCTTCATGGTGTGCCGGACGAGGTGGTCTCGGATCGTGGGGTGCAGTTCACGTCTACGTTCTGGAGAAGTTTCTGTACATCACTTGATATCAAGCTTCATTTATCAACGGCCTATCATCCCCAGACTAACGGTCAGACAGAACGTACAAACCAGACGCTAGAACAATACCTGCGCTGTTACATCTGTCATTTACAGGATGATTGGGTATACCTATTACCTTTTGTGGAATTCTCATACAACAACTCTCAAAATTCTTCAACAAAGCAAACACCATTTTTTGCAAATCTGGGATACCATCCAAGTATTCTCCCTAAAAATCCAGTGGCTCCACTAATTCCAGCAGTTACAGAAAGAATTGCGTAACTGCAACAAAATCTGAAAATGTTAAAAGAAATATTGGGAGCTGCTCAGGAGCGATATAAGAAAACAGCAGATAAACATCGGAGACCAGCACCTGAATTCAAAGTAGGGGATAGAGTATGGCTTTCTACCCGGAACATTAAGCTGAAGGTCCCTGCACCCAAACTAGGACAGAAATTTATTGGCCCCTATAAGATCTCTAAAATAATCAGTCCTCTGGCAGTACGTTTACAACTTCCGGAAACAATGAAGATTCATCCTGTTTTTCACGTGTCTCTGCTGAAAGTTGCTACGGCCAATCCATTTCCTGAACGGTCCTCTCAACCTCCAGATTCAGTTGAAGTGGATGGACAAGAAGAATTTGTTGTGGAAAAAAATCCTGGACTCCCATATATACAGAAATCAACTACAATACCTTATCAAATGGCAAGAGTATGGTGTGGAAGAAAACTCATGGGAACCGGTATCTAATATGATACGTATCTCCTCGTTTGATTAGAAGTTTTCATCAGCAGTACCCGACAAAACCAGGTCCTGTGGCGCCCAGAAGTCGCCGTTAGGATGTAAGGATTTGAACCTGTGACCTGCTGTCTTACCCAGTGTCTCCTTGATTCCTGAGCTATCCAGCTTGTTGAATAATGGCCTGTTGGATTTCTGTGTGGAGCCTACTGCTGAGGCTCATCAGCTGATTCTCATGATTGGAACCCGCCCTTTATTACCCTGATTGGGTTGCCTATATATAGGTGACTCTGACACTTCCTGTTGTGTTGGTATTGTGTTCTGAACTTCTGAACACAGCCTGGACACCTAGGAGAGTCCTTGCTGGAGACCTTCTTTAGTTCCTCAGAACTTTACCTGCTGGCTGCCAGCTCACCGTAGCGATATTACAGCTCCTGAACTTCTACAGACTCCTACCTGGTATTGGCTCACCTGATCTTGGACTATTACCTCAGACCCCTGTGGGCTACCCACGTGCTGTCTCCAGCCTCCTCTGCATTACCCGACGACTGGACTCCTGATCCTGTGCCACTAGTACGAAGACACTCTCAATCTGATTCTGGCTCAGACCTCTCAGACTGATTCTGGCTCAGACCTCTCAGACTGATTCTGGCTCAGACCTCTCAATCCGATTCTGGCTCTGACCTCCTCTCAGTCCGATTCTGGCTCTGACCTCCTCTCAGTCCGATTCTGGCTCTGACCTCCTCTCAGTCCGATTCTGGCTCTGACCTCCTCTCAGTCCGATTCTGGCTCTGACCTCCTCTCAGTCCGATTCTGGCTCTGACCTCCTCTCAGTCCGATTCTGGCTCTGACCTCCTCTCAGTCCGATTCTGGCTCTGACCTCCTCTCAGTCCGATTCTGGCTCTGACCTCCTCTCAGTCCGATTCTGGCTCTGACCTCCTCTCAGTCCGATTCTGGCTCTGACCTCCTCTCAGTCCGATTCTGGCTCTGACCTCCTCTCAGTCCGATTCTGGCTCTGACCTCCTCTCAGTCCGATTCTGGCTCTGACCTCCTCTCAGTCCGATTCTGGCTCTGACCTCCTCTCAGTCCGATTCTGGCTCTGACCTCCTCTCAGTCCGATTCTGGCTCTGACCTCCTCTCAGTCCGATTCTGGCTCTGACCTCCTCTCAGTCCGATTCTGGCTCTGACCTCCTCTCAGTCCGATTCTGGCTCTGACCTCCTCTCAGTCCGATTCTGGCTCTGACCTCCTCTCAGTCCGATTCTGGCTCTGACCTCCTCTCAGTCCGATTCTGGCTCTGACCTCCTCTCAGTCCGATTCTGGCTCTGACCTCCTCTCAGTCCGATTCTGGCTCTGACCTCCTCTCAGTCCGATTCTGGCTCTGACCTCCTCTCAGTCCGATTCTGGCTCTGACCTCCTCTCAGTCCGATTCTGGCTCTGACCTCCTCTCAGTCCGATTCTGGCTCTGACCTCCTCTCAGTCCGATTCTGGCTCTGACCTCCTCTCAGTCCGATTCTGGCTCTGACCTCCTCTCAGTCCGATTCTGGCTCTGACCTCCTCTCAGTCCGATTCTGGCTCAGACCTCTCATATTGATTCTGGCTCAGACCTCTCATACTAATCCAGGCTCTGACCTCTCAGTCTGATTCCTGCTCTGACCTCTTATACTAATTCTGGCTCTGACCTCTCAGTCTCATTCTGGCTCTGACCTCTCATACTAATTCTGGCTCTGACCTCTCAGTCCGATTCTGGCTCTGAACTCTCAGTCCGATTCTGGCTCTGACCTCTCATACTAATTCTGGCTCTGACCTCTCAGTCTGATTCTTGCTCTGACCTTTCATACTAATTCTGGTTCTGACCTCCCAGTCTCATTCTGGCTCTGACCTCTCATACTAATTCTGGCTCTGACCTCTCAGTCTGATTCTGGCTCAGACCTCTCGTACTGATTCTGGCTCAGACCTCTCGTACTGATTCTGGCTCTGACCACTCAGACCTCTCATACTAATTCTGGCTCAAACCTCTCAGACTGATTCTGGCTCAGACCTCTCAGACTGATTCTGGCTCAGACCTCTCAGTCCGATTCTGGCTCTGACCTCTCAGTCCGATTCTGGCTCTGACCTCTCAGTCCGATTCTGGCTCTGACCTCTCAGTCCGATTCTGGCTCTGACCTCTCAGTCCGATTCTGGCTCTGACCTCTCAGTCCGATTCTGGCTCTGACCTCTCAGTCCGATTCTGGCTCTGACCTCTCAGTCCGATTCTGGCTCTGACCTCTCAGTCCGATTCTGGCTCTGACCTCTCAGTCCGATTCTGGCTCTGACCTCTCAGTCTGATTCCGACTCAGACTTCTCTGATTCCAGCTCAGACCGCCCTGTCTGATTCTGGCTCTGACCTCTCATACCGATTCTGGCTCTGACCTCTCAGTCTGATTCTGGCTTTGACCTCTGTCTCATTCTGGCTCTGACCTTTCATACCTATTCTGGCTCTCACCTCTCAGTCTGATTCTGGCTCTGACCTCTCATACTAATTCTGGCTCTGACCTCTCATACCGATTCTGGCTCTGACCTCTCAGTCTGATTCTGGCTCTGACCTCTGTCTCATTCTGGCTCTGACCCCTCTGTCACATTCTGGCTCTGACCCCTCTCTCATTCTGGCTCTGACCCCTCTGTCTCATTCTTGCTCTGACCCCTCTGTCTCATTCTGGCTCTGACCCCTCTGTCTCATTCTGGCTCTGACCCCTCTGTCTCATTCTTGCTCTGACCCCTCTGTCTCATTCTGGCTCTGACCCCTCTGTCTCATTCCGGCTCTGACCCCTCTGTCTCATTCCGGCTCTGACCCCTCTGTCTCATTCCGGCTCTGACCCCTCTGTCTCATTCCGGCTCTGACCCCTCTGTCTGATTCCGGCTCTGACCTCTCATACTAATGCCGGGGTCGTGACTTCCGCCAATGTACGGGTCTCTTCTAGTGGTCAGTCACCTGCTCCAAATGTCATGCATGAGCGCGCTCACTAAGAAAGATTCTGACACAATGTTCAGTTTCAATCTCAGACCATGCAACTAGACGCTGCGGGTATTCACACGGCACTGAGGTTTATTGAGAAAGTTACAGCTATACAGGAATGTAAGAGATAAGATAGTAGGCAGGCTGTAAGCATATGTGTCTTGTATTCGTGTGCATTGTCCGTCTCAGATTGGTCCCTGGAGTGCATGATGGGCTCATGTTCACCTCGTGAAGTCTCTTCATGGTCATAACACATCCCCCTCATGATAACTTCATAATATTTCTTTTGTTCTCACAGTCCTGAATGCAGGCGCCATCTTAGATTATATAAGGCATTAACAACTTCATAGAAAAACATAATTTCTCAAGCAGTATAAAGAATGTATAAAAATAAGAGTGGACATGGTTTACCCTCACATTCCCCCCTAAATTATATATTTTTTTTCCCTGAAATTTTTACACAGTGTTATCTGGAATGTAAGTACAACATTCTTCACCAATCATGGAGCAGACTCCACCTCTTTCTACTGTGATCATATCTATAGCTAGTCGGTTTTGGAAGGTCATCCTAGTGTTGGGTCCTAGCTCCTCAACTATACCTTGGAAAACATCTCTACTGTAATTAATAAATCTTTGTTTATTGTAAAACAGATAGTTAATCCAATCAGTATTTTTGTTGATCTGTACCTGAGGAATTAGAGATGCAAATCCGGCTGCAACTTGATCCTGAGCCTTGAACTCATCAGGAACCCCCCCTTGGCACACCAATAGCATCAATATATACATTGGGGTCTTCTTGGAACCCTTTCAATAGGGCAGACCTTTTCCTTCTTACCTGAACCTTCGGTTGGTATCGAAAATCATCACCTTCTGGATCCCATGGCATTGCTCTAAAGGGCCTAACAACCTTTACCAGAGTACATTGTCCCTGCCATCCTACTGGTAGTTTATTTCTAAGTCTACCATCTCCACACAACCAGAATACATCAAATAGGGCATGAGTAAGATTTTGGAGAGAGGAGGAGGGTGTGGTAGAGATTTCCATGCAGAAGTCAGAGCCAAATATGCCTAGTTTGACTCCAGATGTTTCATTGGCAGTAAAACAGGTATAGTTACCAGCATGTATATACACATGACCTTAATAGTCCCCCCTTGAAACAGCTCCAGACAAAGGGAATGCAGGGTGGGATGTCTTTCCCTATCTCTCACTACTGGACTGTAAGGAAATACCCTTCAGATCTTATAAAAAGCATATACATTGACTATTGTCAGACCTATAAACAATATGAATATAATAACTATAGAAACATAACAGGAATATAAGTTCAGATTGATCCAACAGTCTTCAAAATTTCTCTTCTCAAGGTCCATATCCTCTAACAGTTTATTGTCCCATTTGTTTTTAAGAACATTATCAAGTGGGCAAAGGTTTAAGGTTTTCCTTATACTCTCACAGCTGTACTGGCGATCAACAGGAACTGGAAGTGACCATTGAATCTCATATATCTCCTTATCACCATCCAATCTTTGGGTTTTAGTTTATGAATTCCTTCCACTGACTTAGAATCTGGAGGGAACGAGAAAAACTCGAGAATATACATTAATCATATGTTTTTGATGATCCATCACATAGTCAGTCAGCACAACATATTACATCTGGAACAATTGTGAAAAATACAATCTGAGTATAGTGCCAAGGTCAATTTTCCTTTATAAAATGTACCTTACAGGAAAGAGAAATACAAGTGACAACCAATAAATACTTTCTAATACTCTGGGAACAGTATGGGGGTAAGAAACACTTGTTATATCCCCACGGCCTTCATCATTTCTCATTACCTGTCTTGTTTATGGTGGTTTTCCTCACCAGACACGCCCCAGGCTATCCCGAAGAGAGAGAACCATACACACAAGCACATACCCATACCATCTCAGCTTTAGTAACTGCATATAGTTAACCTGCAATCCCTGGAACAGGTACAAGGGCTTCAGGCTTGGCTCTTAGAAACTTCTCACTTTTTGGCCTACATTGCGTTTACCAATATGCCATGCAGGCTCACATATATCTGACTATAGTGATGCTAAATCCTGCAGCCGCTCATCCTCTGCTCACCAGGTCACACATGGCTACTTCTAAACAGTGCACTTAGTAATATTCTGCTTATGCCATCAATGGGGATAGTGCTTTCAGTAAAAATACTCTCTTACCACTGGACACCAGGACTTGTACATCCTCTTTTGATCCTTGTTTCCAAGTCTCCTCTCCTCCTGGACCATTTTTGGTGCATCAGTGTCGCAAAACCTGAAAAGAGAGCTAAAAAGGTTTGGGTCTCGTATGGTGACCCCTGTGGTTAGGCATGTCCCCTAGGCCTCTGCAGCTGGGTTAGTGGCAGTGTCTGCCCATGTGTTACCTCTACTTTCTCTCATATCAGCCTTGGTGTTTGCCATAACTTTCGACTATACTCACCTGTGTGGGGAGCAGCTGCAGGGTCTCCATCACCACCTGAATAGACTGGAAATCCTTTTAAGCTTAACATTAAACATCCTTCTATATCAAACACCTACCCTCAGGCCTTGTACCATATCTCAGTGATGGCTCGCATGAGCTGAGACCTATAATGCTTCTACTTGTGCTTGGTTTACCTCATATCCGGTGTCTGTGGCATGTCCAGTGCAGAATCCACCATTTTCCAAAATCTAAACCATCCGATCTGCAAAAGAACTCGAAAAAAATCAAAGTTAACAATAGGTTCATCATTCGAATAACCAACAGACTCTTGTGACATAAAATACTTGTACATTTAAGTTGCTAGACTCTCCTTACTCCCCCCTGAACCTATTGTTAACATCACGGTTGCGTCAATGCCCAAACAACCATATACTGAATGCTGCATGCACCTCTATGGGAATGGGGTAGGAAAACTCTCCCTGGCGCTACTGGCTGACTAGGCCCTGCCTGCGGGTGTTGGTCAGCTGTTCCCAAGCGAAACTTGGCCCCGACAACTTCTGGCTCTCTAAACACGAAGACCTAGCAGACAGGTGGGGTGAGAGCTGAAAGAGGCTAGGGACTGGGATACTAAAGATGGTCACCCCTGTGGGGGGCTAATAATATCTTATGAAAAATTGTGTATAGAGGTGGGGGCTGAGATGGTTCTATCTGTCCAGAGATGAGCAATTTGGAGACTTGCCAGACTGGTTATGTAAATACTATGCTCTGTGTATTGGGTGATGCTATCTTACAAAGGCTGGAGACAGATCGTCTGGAATCAGGGGCATTGTTAGGAAAGGATCAAAGACCAAAGACCCTTTTAAAGATAAAGGGACAAGAGAAGGGTAATTAAGCTAATTGTCTCCAACAAGGATGTCTATTGTCTTTAGAATACCATGAGATAGACATCTAGGGTGTGTATTTGAGACATGTGCTGATGGCTGCCATTTTGATTGATACCATGTGGTCACTGACTCCATTTTAGAGGAGAGCTAGCCCTCAGGGGGGTGTGACCTCTCTCCAGTTTCTTATCCAATAGATATGCATCAGGGCTATTGTTACAAACTTCTCCACCAATAGATGTTAGGCTAATTATACTAGCCAATCCTGTTCTGTCTATGCCATGTGATATATACTTTGTTCTAGCCACCATTAAACAGAATCCATTTTGATACACCACCACCATGTGTCTTCATGATTCTCCAGGCTAAAGATGGCTGTAGCCAATCTTGGCCTGTTAATTAATTTTCCTTTACAGACAGCATATCTCTGGGGTATTATGATTCCCCCAACACCCCTAATGAAAGAATAGGTGCAGCTGCCAACGGTAACAAATAGGATGGGGCGTGCTGAAAAACAAACAACAATTTTCCAAACAACTCAGATCCTGACAGTTAACCAGTTAGAAAGAACTTTTAGTGCAGAGTGGAAAGGCCACATTAGGAGACATAAACAGTTTAAAAGACAATAACAGACAAACAATAATTCAAAACATAACCATTACATCATATGCTTGGATATCCCTGTATACACATTGTCATTATACGTTACTTAGGTTAACTCTTTTTTTGTACCAAATCACTTCTTTTGATATTATACATAGACTGTGGACTCTGGTGCTGGCACAAAGCCAAGTTTCGACTCCTCTGTGTTTTCCAAGGCCTGGTAGTCTCTCAGATAACACGACCTTGAAGCTCTTGGCAGTCAGTTAAAGCTTTGCATTCTCTACAGAAATACAGGCAATCATATGAACACAATTCAAACAGATAGCAGTTAATACTAACACCAAAATTACACATTAATATTTTTTCATGCAACTTTTTGAATATTTTCATAGCAAATCCCACTTTTGTAATTACTACAGGTGTTCAGAATCTCTTAAACTATACTTGAAGTTAAGGGAAATTTACCAGACTTAAAAATTTTCTTTACTAGATCCCAATGAAAGTTTTTGAACGTATAATCCTCTAAGCATCATAATTGTGGTATACAGTGGGGTCTTTTATAGCTGAACCGGGCATATACACTCGGACACTCGGAAAGGGGGGCTACCAGGGGTTTGGCCTCTTCCGGGGTTGAGGGTTTGTGCTAGGAACTGGATGTAGTTATCATCGGATATAGGGGGGGGGGGGCCGGAGATGTTGGTCTGGGTGTACTAACATGGCCGCCAGAGGAAACAGCCATAACCTCACTTCCGCCATCCCTGGGCGTTGGTCCGGAAGATGAGACAACAGGGGATGGGCGGGGAGCTCCACAGGCTACACAGACATCTTGCCAATCAGGATTCTGCTGTCCACAGACGTCACAGATCCACCCATCCCCACTACTCTCAGCGCCATTTTAGGGCAGTGGCGCACAAGCAATTATACTCGGCATATTCTTTTTATCATCAAGTTTCAGATAACCAAATGAAGGAACAAAGGTTCAGCATTTTCATGTCCTCCCTCGCCTGTCAGTTCTGCATATCCCTCAACCTAGAGAGTCCTTGCGACCCTGTAATGAGCTTGGGCGGCTTCCAGCAAACCTTTATCTTCTAACACTCCACGTCCTGTGGTGAGAATCTCTTTCTACAAACTTCGGCTGAAGTCTACCACTGGAAGGCAAACCGGCTAACTTGTACAGGTGGTTTGCCTCTTTCACATATTTCTTGCCCTCTCTGACATGAACGAAATCTACTACAGTCTGCGCACCATCAGGCAGCACATTTTTCCTTTTAAACAACTGTAACATTTTCAAGGTCCCTGATATTACTTATCTGTGTAGCTACTCACCAGATATGCGACCCCACAACCACCGCCCATGAATCACCAAAACAGGTTACAGATTCTTGTCGTTAGGTCCCCAACCACAGGATGCGGTCACTGGGTAATATTGAATTAACTTTTTACGCCTACCGGCAGCACCCGCCTTATTTCTCTTCTCGGTCTGGCGGCCTAGTGCCCGGACCAATAGTTACAATTGTTTAAATTACTTAAGAATATATCTTTTATGGTTCACATCAGAGGGGACCAAGAAATTTTCCTGCCCAAAGCACAATTTACACAAGTGACTGAGCACTCGGTGATATACCGGTGAACAAACAAGTCCAGACTACAGCTCCAAGACACACCTCTCTGTATCGCTCAGAGTGGACAATCAATCCAAGTGGATCACCTGTCAGTCAAGCAACGACACACCGACGGCCACAAGTAAATGACACACATATGAATATGCATACACTTACCGTGACTCTAATGAAGGTGATCAGGCCTCGGGTCGGTGAGACGCCGTCCAACGTCAAGGGTCTGGCGCGGGTCGGTTGTCTGCGGTGGTCCTATGGCAGTAGCCCCACGTTTGGGCGCCACTTGACGGGGTCGTGACTTCCGCCAATGTACAGGTCAGTTCTAGTGGTCAGTCACCTGCTCCAAATCAGTCATGCATGAGCGCGCTCACTAAGAAAGATTCTGACACAATGTTCAGTTTCAATCTCAGACCATGCAACTAGACGCTGTGGGTATTCACACGGCGCTGAGGTTTATTGAGGAAGTTACAGCTATACAGGAATGTAAGACATAAGATAGTAGGCAGGCTGTAAGCATATGTGTCTTGTATTCGGGTGCATTGTCCGTCTCAGATTGGTCCCTGGAGTGGATGATGGGCTCATGTTCACCTCGTGAAGTCTCTTCATGGTCATAACACATCCCCCTCATGATAACTTCATAATATTTCTTTTGTTCTCACAGTCCCGAATACAGGCGCCATCTTAGATTATATAAGGCAATAACAACTCATACGAATTCTGACTCTGACCTCTCAGTCTGATTCTGGCTCAGACCTCTCATACTAATTCTGGCTGAGACCTCTCATACTGATTCTGGCTCTGACCTCTCATATTGATTCTGGCTCAGACCTCTCATACTGATTCTGGCTCTGACCTCTCATACTGATTCTGGCTCTGACCTCTCATACTGATTCTGGCTCAGACCTCTCTGTCTGATTCTGGCTCTGACCTTTCATACTGATTCTGGCTCTGATTTCTCAGTCTGATTCTGGCTCTGAACTTTCATACTGATTCTGGCTCTGACCTCTCATACTGATTCTGGCTCTGACCTCTTATACTGATTCTGGCTCAGACCTCTCTGTCTGATTCTGGCTCTGACCTTTCATACTGATTCTGGCTCTGACCTCTCAGTCTGATTCTGGCTCTGACCTTTCATACTGATTCTGGCTAAGACCTCTCATACTAATTCTGGCTCTGACCTGTCAGTCTGATTCCGGCTCTGACCTCTCATACGAATTCTGGCTCTGACCTCTCAGTCTGATTCTGGCTCTGACCTTTCATACTGATTCTGGCTCTGACCTCTCAGTCTGATTCTGGCTCTGACCTTTCATACTGATTCTGGCTCTGACCTTTCATACTGATTCTGGCTCTGACCTCTCAGTCTGATTCTGGCTCTGACCTTTCATACTGATTCTGGCTCAGACCTCTCTGACTGATTCTGGCTCAGACCTCTCAGACTAATTCTGGCTCTGACCTCTCAGTCTGATTCCGGATCTGACCTCTCATACGAATTCTGGCTCTGACCTCTCAGTCTGATTCTGGCTCAGACCTCTCATACTAATTCTGGCTCTGACCTCTCATACGAATTCTGGCTCTGACCTCTCAGTCTGATTCTGGCTCAGACCTCTCATACTAATTCTGGCTCTGACCTTTCAAACTAATTCTGGCTCTGACCTCTCAGTCTGATTCTGGCTCTGACCTCTCATACTGATTCTGGCTCAGACCTCTCTGTCTGATTCTGGCTCTGACCTTTCATACTGATTCTGGCTCTGATCTCTCAGTCTGATTCTGGCTCTGACCTTTCATACTGATTCTGGCTCTGACCTTTCATACTGATTCTGGCTCTGACCTCTCAGTCTGATTCTGGCTCTGAACTTTCATACTGATTCTGGCTCTGACCTTTCATACTGATTCTGGCTCAGACCTCTCTGACTGATTCTGGCTAAGACCTCTCATACTAATTCTGGCTAAGACCTCTCATACTAATTCTGGCTCTGACCTCTCAGTCTGATTCCGGCTCTGACCCCTCATACGAATTCTGGCTCTGACCTCTCATACGAATTCTGGCTCTGACCTCTCAGTCTGATTCTGGCTCAGACCTCTCATACTAATTCTGGCTCTGACCTTTCATACTGATTCTGGCTCTGACCTCTCAGTCTGATTCTGGCTCTGACCTTTCATACTGATTCTGGCTCTGACCTCTCAGTCTGATTCTGGCTCTGACCTCTCAGTCTGATTCTGGCTCTGACCTCTCATACTGATTCTGGCTCAGACCTCTCTGTCTGATTCTGGCTCTGACCTTTCATACTGATTCTGGCTCTGATCTCTCAGTCTGATTCTGGCTCTGACCTTTCATACTGATTCTGGCTCTGACCTTTCATACTGATTCTGGCTCTGACCTCTCAGTCTGATTCTGGCTCTGAACTTTCATACTGATTCTGGCTCTGACCTTTCATACTGATTCTGGCTCAGACCTCTCTGACTGATTCTGGCTAAGACCTCTCATACTAATTCTGGCTAAGACCTCTCATACTAATTCTGGCTCTGACCTCTCAGTCTGATTCCGGCTCTGACCCCTCATACGAATTCTGGCTCTGACCTCTCATATGAATTCTGGCTCTGACCTCTCAGTCTGATTCTGGCTCAGACCTCTCATACTAATTCTGGCTCTGACCTTTCATACTGATTCTGGCTCTGACCTCTCAGTCTGATTCTGGCTCTGACCTTTCATACAGATTCTGGCTCTGACCTTTCATACTGATTCTGGCTCTGACCTCTCAGTCTGATTCTGGCTCTGACCTTTCATACTGATTCTGGCACAGACCTCTCTTACTGATTCTGGCTCAGACCTCTCAGACTAATTCTGGCTCTGACCTCTCAGTCTGATTCCGGCTCTGACCTCTCATACGAATTCTGGCTCTGACCTCTCAGTCTGATTCTGGCTCAGACCTCTCATACTAATTCTGGCTCTAACCTCTCATACGAATTCTGGCTCTGACCTCTCATACTTATTCTGGCTTTAACCTCTCAGTCTGATTCTGGCTCTGACCTCTCAGTCTGATTCTGGCTCTGACCTCTCATACGAATTCTGGCTCTGAACTCTCATACGAATTCTGGCTCTGACCTCTCATACGAATTCTGGCTCTGACCTCTCAGTCTGATTCTGGCTCTGACCTCTCAGTCTGATTCTGGCTCTGACCTCCCAGTCTGATTCTGGCTCTGACCTCTCAGTCTGATTCTGGCTCTGACCTCTCATACGAATTCTGGCTCTGAACTCTCATACGAATTCTGGCTCTGACCTCTCATACGAATTCTGGCTCTGACCTCTCATACGAATTCTGGCTCTGACCTCTCAGTCTTATTATTATTTCCAAGAAAAACAAAATCCCCCACAATGTGACAGGCTTCAGCTTGCTACTTTGCAATCTTCTGTAAATGCTGTATGATTTGGTCCAAGTTGTTCAGGCCTGGACTTTAAGCAGTGTTTTGAGCTCTGACCTTTCATACTGATTCTGGCTCTGACCTCTCAGTCTGATTCTGGCTCTGACCTTTCATACTGATTCTGGCTCTGACCTTTCATACTGATTCTGGCTCTGACCTCTCAGTCTGATTCTGGCTCTGACCTTTCATACTGATTCTGGCTCAGACCTCTCTTACTGATTCTGGCTCAGACCTCTCAGACTAATTCTGTCTCTGACCTCTCAGTCTGATTCCGGCTCTGACCTCTCATACGAATTCTGGCTCTGACCTCTCATACGAATTCTGGCTCTGACCTCTCAGTCTGATTCTGGCTCTGACCTCTCATACGAATTCTGGCTCTGACCTCTCAGTCTGATTCTGGCTCTGACCTCTCAGTCTGATTCTGGCTCTGACCTCTCAGTCTGATTCTGGCTCTGACCTCTCAGTCTGATTCTGGCTCTGACTTCTAAGTCTGATTCTGGCTCTGACCTTTCATACTGATTCTGGCTCAGACCTCTCTGACTGATTCTGGCTCAGACCTCTCAGACTAATTCTGGCTCTGACCTCTCAGTCTGATTTCGGCTCTGACCTCTCATACGAATTCTGGCTCTGACCTCTCAGACTGATTCTTGCTCTGACCTCTCAGACTGATTCTGGCTCTAACCTCTCAGACTGATTCTTGCTCTGACCTCTCAGACTGATTCTGGCTCAGACCTCTCTGTCTGATTCTGGCTCTGACCTCTCATACTAATTCTGGCTCTGACCTCTCAGTCTCATTCTGGCTCTGATCTTTCATACTGATTCTGGCTTTAACTTCAGTCTGATTCTGGCTCTGACTTCTCAGTCTGATTCTGGCTCTGACCTCTCAGTCTGATTCTGGCTCTGACTTCTCAGTCTGATTCTGGCTCTGACCTCTCAGTCTGATTCTGGCTCTGACTTCTCAGTCTGATTCTGGCTCAGACCTCTCTGACTGATTCTGGCTCAGACCTCTCATACTAATTCTGGCTAAGACCTCTCATACTAATTCTGGCTCTGACCTCTCAGTCTGATTCCGCCTCTGACCCCTCATACGAATTCTGGCTCTGATCTCTCATACTAATTCTGGCTCTGACCTTTCATACTGATTCTGGCTCTGACCTCTCAGTCTGATTCTGGCTCTGACCTTTCATACTGATTCTGGCTCTGACCTCTCAGTCTGATTCTGGCTCTGACCTTTCATACTGATTCTTTCTCTGACCTTTCATACTGATTCTGGCTCTGACCTCTCAGTCTGATTCTGGCTCTGACCTTTCATACTGATTTTGGCTCAGACCTCTCTTACTGATTCTGGCTCAGACCTCTCAGACTAATTCTGGCTCTGACCTCTCAGTCTGATTCCGGCTCTGACCTCTCATACGAATTCTGGCTCTGACCTCTCAGTCTGATTCTGGCTCAGACCTCTCATACTAATTCTGGCTCTGACCTCTCATACGAATTCTGGCTCTGACCTCTCATACTTGTTCTGGCTTTAACCTCTCAGTCTGATTCTGGCTCTGACCTCTCAGTCTGATTCTGGCTCTGACCTCTCATACGAATTCTGGCTCTGACCTCTCAGTCTGATTCTGGCTCAGACCTCTCATACTAATTCTGGCTCTGACCTCTCAGTCTGATTCTGGCTCTGACCTCTCATACGAATTCTGGCTCTGAACTCTCATACGAATTCTGGCTCTGACCTCTCATACGAATTCTGGCTCTGACCTCTCAGTCTGATTCTGGCTCTGACCTCTCAGTCTTATTCTGGCTCTGACCTCTCAGTCTGATTCTGGCTCTGACCTCTCATACGAATTCTGGCTCTGACCTCTCATACGAATTCTGGCTCTGAACTCTCATACGAATTCTGGCTCTGACCTCTCATACGAATTCTGGCTCTGACCTCTCAGTCTAATTCTGGCTCTGACCTCTCAGTCTGATTCTGGCTCAGACCTCTCATACTAATTCTGGCTCTGACCTCTCAGTCTGATTCTGGCTCTGACCTCTCATACGAATTCTGGCTCTGAACTCTCATACGAATTCTGGCTCTGACCTCTCATACGAATTCTGGCTCTGACCTCTCAGTCTGATTCTTGCTCTGACCTTTCATACTAATTCTGGTTCTGACCTCCCAGTCTCATTCTGGCTCTGACCTCTCATACTAATTCTGGCTCTGACCTCTCATACTAATTCTGGCTCTGACCTCTCAGTCCGATTCTGGCTCTGACCTCTCAGTCCGATTCTGGCTCTGACCTCTCATACTAATTCTGGCTCTGACCTCTCAGTCTGATTCTTGCTCTGACCTTTCATACTAATTCTGGTTCTGACCTCCCAGTCTCATTCTGGCTCTGACCTCTCATACTAATTCTGGCTCTGACCTCTCAGTCCGATTCTGGCTCTGACCTCTCAGTCCGCTTCTGGCTCTGACCTCTCAGTCCGATTCTGGCTCTGACCTCTCAGTCCGATTCTGGCTCTGACCTCTCAGTCCGATTCTGGCTCTGACCTCTCAGTCCGATTCTGGCTCTGACCTCTCATACTAATTCTGGCTCTGACCTCTCAGTCTGATTCTTGCTCTGACCTTTCATACTAATTCTGGTTCTGACCTCCCAGTCTCATTCTGGCTCTGACCTCTCATACTAATTCTGGCTCTGACCTCTCATACTAATTCTGGCTCTGACCTCTCAGTCCGATTCTGGCTCTGACCTCTCATACTAATTCTGGCTCTGACCTCTCAGTCTGATTCTTGCTCTGACCTTTCATACTAATTCTGGTTCTGACCTCCCAGTCTCATTCTGGCTCTGACCTCTCATACTAATTCTGGCTCTGACCTCTCAGTCCGATTCTGGCTCTGACCTCTCAGTCCGATTCTGGCTCTGACCTCTCAGTCCGATTCTGGCTCTGACCTCTCAGTCCGATTCTGGCTCTGACCTCTCAGTCCGATTCTGGCTCTGACCTCTCATACTAATTCTGGCTCTGCCCTCTCAGTCTGATTCTTGCTCTGACCTTTCATACTAATTCTGGTTCTGACCTCCCAGTCTCATTCTGGCTCTGACCTCTCATACTAATTCTGGCTCTGACCTCTCATACTAATTCTGGCTCTGACCTCTCAGTCCGATTCTGGCTCTGACCTCTCAGTCCGATTCTGGCTCTGACCTCTCATACTAATTCTGGCTCTGACCTTTCAGTCTGATTCTTGCTCTGACCTTTCATACTAATTCTGGTTCTGACCTCCCAGTCTCATTCTGGCTCTGACCTCTCATACTAATTCTGGCTCTGACCTCTCAGTCTCATTCTGGCTCTGACCTCTCATACTAATTCTGGCTCTGACCTCTCAGTCCGATTCTGGCTCTGACCTCTCAGTCCGATTCTGGCTCTGACCTCTCATACTAATTCTGGCTTTGACCTCTCAGTCCGATTCTGGCTCTGACCTCTCAGTCCGATTCTGGCTCTGACCTCTCAGTCTGATTCCTGCTCTGACCTCTTATACTAATTCTGGCTCTGACCTCTCATACTAATTCTGGCTCTGACCTCTCAGTCTGATTCTTGCTCTGACCTTTCATACTAATTCTGGTTCTGACCTCCCAGTCTCATTCTGGCTCTGACCTCTCATACTAATTCTGGCTCTGACCTCTCAGTCCGATTCTGGCTCTGACCTCTCATACTAATTCTGGCTCTGACCTCTCAGTCCGATTCTGGCTCTGACCTCTCAGTCCGATTCTGGCTCTGACCTCTCAGTCCGATTCTGGCTCTGATCTCTCAGTCCGATTCTGGCTCTGACCTCTCAGTCCGATTCTGGCTCTGACCTCTCATACTAATTCTGGCTCTGACCTCTCAGTCTGATTCTGGCTCTGACCTTTCATACTGATTCTGGCTCTGACCTTTCATACTGATTCTGGCTCTGACCTCTCAGTCTGATTCTGGCTCTGAACTTTCATACTGATTCTGGCTCTGACCTTTCATACTGATTCTGGCTCAGACCTCTCTGACTGATTCTGGCTAAGACCTCTCATACTAATTCTGGCTAAGACCTCTCATACTAATTCTGGCTCTGACCTCTCAGTCTGATTCCGGCTCTGACCCCTCATACGAATTCTGGCTCTGACCTCTCATATGAATTCTGGCTCTGACCTCTCAGTCTGATTCTGGCTCAGACCTCTCATACTAATTCTGGCTCTGACCTTTCATACTGATTCTGGCTCTGACCTCTCAGTCTGATTCTGGCTCTGACCTTTCATACAGATTCTGGCTCTGACCTTTCATACTGATTCTGGCTCTGACCTCTCAGTCTGATTCTGGCTCTGACCTTTCATACTGATTCTGGCACAGACCTCTCTTACTGATTCTGGCTCAGACCTCTCAGACTAATTCTGGCTCTGACCTCTCAGTCTGATTCCGGCTCTGACCTCTCATACGAATTCTGGCTCTGACCTCTCAGTCTGATTCTGGCTCAGACCTCTCATACTAATTCTGGCTCTGACCTCTCATACGAATTCTGGCTCTGACCTCTCATACTTATTCTGGCTTTAACCTCTCAGTCTGATTCTGGCTCTGACCTCTCAGTCTGATTCTGGCTCTGACCTCTCATACGAATTCTGGCTCTGAACTCTCATACGAATTCTGGCTCTGACCTCTCATACGAATTCTGGCTCTGACCTCTCAGTCTGATTCTGGCTCTGACCTCTCAGTCTGATTCTGGCTCTGACCTCCCAGTCTGATTCTGGCTCTGACCTCTCAGTCTGATTCTGGCTCTGACCTCTCATACGAATTCTGGCTCTGAACTCTCATACGAATTCTGGCTCTGACCTCTCATACGAATTCTGGCTCTGACCTCTCATACGAATTCTGGCTCTGACCTCTCAGTCTGATTCTGGCTCTGACCTCTCAGTCTTATTATTATTTCCAAGAAAAACAAAATCCCCCACAATGTGACAGGCTTCAGCTTGCTACTTTGCAATCTTCTGTAAATGCTGTATGATTTGGTCCAAGTTGTTCAGGCCTGGACTTTAAGCAGTGTTTTGAGCTCTCACCTTTCATACTGATTCTGGCTCTGACCTCTCAGTCTGATTCTGGCTCTGACCTTTCATACTGATTCTGGCTCTGACCTTTCATACTGATTCTGGCTCTGACCTCTCAGTCTGATTCTGGCTCTGACCTTTCATACTGATTCTGGCTCAGACCTCTCTTACTGATTCTGGCTCAGACCTCTCAGACTAATTCTGTCTCTGACCTCTCAGTCTGATTCCGGCTCTGACCTCTCATACGAATTCTGGCTCTGACCTCTCATACGAATTCTGGCTCTGACCTCTCAGTCTGATTCTGGCTCTGACCTCTCATACGAATTCTGGCTCTGACCTCTCAGTCTGATTCTGGCTCTGACCTCTCAGTCTGATTCTGGCTCTGACCTCTCAGTCTGATTCTGGCTCTGACCTCTCAGTCTGATTCTGGCTCTGACTTCTAAGTCTGATTCTGGCTCTGACCTTTCATACTGATTCTGGCTCAGACCTCTCTGACTGATTCTGGCTCAGACCTCTCAGACTAATTCTGGCTCTGACCTCTCAGTCTGATTTCGGCTCTGACCTCTCATACGAATTCTGGCTCTGACCTCTCAGACTGATTCTTGCTCTGACCTCTCAGACTGATTCTGGCTCTAACCTCTCAGACTGATTCTTGCTCTGACCTCTCAGACTGATTCTGGCTCAGACCTCTCTGTCTGATTCTGGCTCTGACCTCTCATACTAATTCTGGCTCTGACCTCTCAGTCTCATTCTGGCTCTGATCTTTCATACTGATTCTGGCTTTAACTTCAGTCTGATTCTGGCTCTGACTTCTCAGTCTGATTCTGGCTCTGACCTCTCAGTCTGATTCTGGCTCTGACTTCTCAGTCTGATTCTGGCTCTGACCTCTCAGTCTGATTCTGGCTCTGACTTCTCAGTCTGATTCTGGCTCAGACCTCTCTGACTGATTCTGGCTCAGACCTCTCATACTAATTCTGGCTAAGACCTCTCATACTAATTCTGGCTCTGACCTCTCAGTCTGATTCCGCCTCTGACCCCTCATACGAATTCTGGCTCTGATCTCTCATACTAATTCTGGCTCTGACCTTTCATACTGATTCTGGCTCTGACCTCTCAGTCTGATTCTGGCTCTGACCTTTCATACTGATTCTGGCTCTGACCTCTCAGTCTGATTCTGGCTCTGACCTTTCATACTGATTCTTTCTCTGACCTTTCATACTGATTCTGGCTCTGACCTCTCAGTCTGATTCTGGCTCTGACCTTTCATACTGATTTTGGCTCAGACCTCTCTTACTGATTCTGGCTCAGACCTCTCAGACTAATTCTGGCTCTGACCTCTCAGTCTGATTCCGGCTCTGACCTCTCATACGAATTCTGGCTCTGACCTCTCAGTCTGATTCTGGCTCTGACCTCTCAGTCTTATTCTGGCTCTGACCTCTCAGTCTGATTCTGGCTCTGACCTCTCATACGAATTCTGGCTCTGACCTCTCATACGAATTCTGGCTCTGAACTCTCATACGAATTCTGGCTCTGACCTCTCATACGAATTCTGGCTCTGACCTCTCAGTCTAATTCTGGCTCTGACCTCTCAGTCTGATTCTGGCTCAGACCTCTCATACTAATTCTGGCTCTGACCTCTCAGTCTGATTCTGGCTCTGACCTCTCATACGAATTCTGGCTCTGAACTCTCATACGAATTCTGGCTCTGACCTCTCATACGAATTCTGGCTCTGACCTCTCAGTCTGATTCTTGCTCTGACCTTTCATACTAATTCTGGTTCTGACCTCCCAGTCTCATTCTGGCTCTGACCTCTCATACTAATTCTGGCTCTGACCTCTCATACTAATTCTGGCTCTGACCTCTCAGTCCGATTCTGGCTCTGACCTCTCAGTCCGATTCTGGCTCTGACCTCTCATACTAATTCTGGCTCTGACCTCTCAGTCTGATTCTTGCTCTGACCTTTCATACTAATTCTGGTTCTGACCTCCCAGTCTCATTCTGGCTCTGACCTCTCATACTAATTCTGGCTCTGACCTCTCAGTCCGATTCTGGCTCTGACCTCTCAGTCCGCTTCTGGCTCTGACCTCTCAGTCCGATTCTGGCTCTGACCTCTCAGTCCGATTCTGGCTCTGACCTCTCAGTCCGATTCTGGCTCTGACCTCTCAGTCCGATTCTGGCTCTGACCTCTCATACTAATTCTGGCTCTGACCTCTCAGTCTGATTCTTGCTCTGACCTTTCATACTAATTCTGGTTCTGACCTCCCAGTCTCATTCTGGCTCTGACCTCTCATACTAATTCTGGCTCTGACCTCTCATACTAATTCTGGCTCTGACCTCTCAGTCCGATTCTGGCTCTGACCTCTCATACTAATTCTGGCTCTGACCTCTCAGTCTGATTCTTGCTCTGACCTTTCATACTAATTCTGGTTCTGACCTCCCAGTCTCATTCTGGCTCTGACCTCTCATACTAATTCTGGCTCTGACCTCTCAGTCCGATTCTGGCTCTGACCTCTCAGTCCGATTCTGGCTCTGACCTCTCAGTCCGATTCTGGCTCTGACCTCTCAGTCCGATTCTGGCTCTGACCTCTCAGTCCGATTCTGGCTCTGACCTCTCATACTAATTCTGGCTCTGACCTCTCAGTCTGATTCTTGCTCTGACCTTTCATACTAATTCTGGTTCTGACCTCCCAGTCTCATTCTGGCTCTGACCTCTCATACTAATTCTGGCTCTGACCTCTCATACTAATTCTGGCTCTGACCTCTCAGTCCGATTCTGGCTCTGACCTCTCAGTCCGATTCTGGCTCTGACCTCTCATACTAATTCTGGCTCTGACCTTTCAGTCTGATTCTTGCTCTGACCTTTCATACTAATTCTGGTTCTGACCTCCCAGTCTCATTCTGGCTCTGACCTCTCATACTAATTCTGGCTCTGACCTCTCAGTCTCATTCTGGCTCTGACCTCTCATACTAATTCTGGCTCTGACCTCTCAGTCCGATTCTGGCTCTGACCTCTCAGTCCGATTCTGGCTCTGACCTCTCATACTAATTCTGGCTTTGACCTCTCAGTCCGATTCTGGCTCTGACCTCTCAGTCCGATTCTGGCTCTGACCTCTCAGTCTGATTCCTGCTCTGACCTCTTATACTAATTCTGGCTCTGACCTCTCATACTAATTCTGGCTCTGACCTCTCAGTCTGATTCTTGCTCTGACCTTTCATACTAATTCTGGTTCTGACCTCCCAGTCTCATTCTGGCTCTGACCTCTCATACTAATTCTGGCTCTGACCTCTCAGTCCGATTCTGGCTCTGACCTCTCATACTAATTCTGGCTCTGACCTCTCAGTCCGATTCTGGCTCTGACCTCTCAGTCCGATTCTGGCTCTGACCTCTCAGTCCGATTCTGGCTCTGACCTCTCAGTCCGATTCTGGCTCTGACCTCTCAGTCCGATTCTGGCTCTGACCTCTCATACTAATTCTGGCTCTGACCTCTCAGTCTGATTCTGGCTCTGACCTTTCATACTGATTCTGGCTCTGACCTTTCATACTGATTCTGGCTCTGACCTCTCAGTCTGATTCTGGCTCTGAACTTTCATACTGATTCTGGCTCTGACCTTTCATACTGATTCTGGCTCAGACCTCTCTGACTGATTCTGGCTAAGACCTCTCATACTAATTCTGGCTAAGACCTCTCATACTAATTCTGGCTCTGACCTCTCAGTCTGATTCCGGCTCTGACCCCTCATACGAATTCTGGCTCTGACCTCTCATATGAATTCTGGCTCTGACCTCTCAGTCTGATTCTGGCTCAGACCTCTCATACTAATTCTGGCTCTGACCTTTCATACTGATTCTGGCTCTGACCTCTCAGTCTGATTCTGGCTCTGACCTTTCATACAGATTCTGGCTCTGACCTTTCATACTGATTCTGGCTCTGACCTCTCAGTCTGATTCTGGCTCTGACCTTTCATACTGATTCTGGCACAGACCTCTCTTACTGATTCTGGCTCAGACCTCTCAGACTAATTCTGGCTCTGACCTCTCAGTCTGATTCCGGCTCTGACCTCTCATACGAATTCTGGCTCTGACCTCTCAGTCTGATTCTGGCTCAGACCTCTCATACTAATTCTGGCTCTGACCTCTCATACGAATTCTGGCTCTGACCTCTCATACTTATTCTGGCTTTAACCTCTCAGTCTGATTCTGGCTCTGACCTCTCAGTCTGATTCTGGCTCTGACCTCTCATACGAATTCTGGCTCTGAACTCTCATACGAATTCTGGCTCTGACCTCTCATACGAATTCTGGCTCTGACCTCTCAGTCTGATTCTGGCTCTGACCTCTCAGTCTGATTCTGGCTCTGACCTCCCAGTCTGATTCTGGCTCTGACCTCTCAGTCTGATTCTGGCTCTGACCTCTCATACGAATTCTGGCTCTGAACTCTCATACGAATTCTGGCTCTGACCTCTCATACGAATTCTGGCTCTGACCTCTCATACGAATTCTGGCTCTGACCTCTCAGTCTGATTCTGGCTCTGACCTCTCAGTCTTATTATTATTTCCAAGAAAAACAAAATCCCCCACAATGTGACAGGCTTCAGCTTGCTACTTTGCAATCTTCTGTAAATGCTGTATGATTTGGTCCAAGTTGTTCAGGCCTGGACTTTAAGCAGTGTTTTGAGCTCTGACCTTTCATACTGATTCTGGCTCTGACCTCTCAGTCTGATTCTGGCTCTGACCTTTCATACTGATTCTGGCTCTGACCTTTCATACTGATTCTGGCTCTGACCTCTCAGTCTGATTCTGGCTCTGACCTTTCATACTGATTCTGGCTCAGACCTCTCTTACTGATTCTGGCTCAGACCTCTCAGACTAATTCTGTCTCTGACCTCTCAGTCTGATTCCGGCTCTGACCTCTCATACGAATTCTGGCTCTGACCTCTCATACGAATTCTGGCTCTGACCTCTCAGTCTGATTCTGGCTCTGACCTCTCATACGAATTCTGGCTCTGACCTCTCAGTCTGATTCTGGCTCTGACCTCTCAGTCTGATTCTGGCTCTGACCTCTCAGTCTGATTCTGGCTCTGACCTCTCAGTCTGATTCTGGCTCTGACTTCTAAGTCTGATTCTGGCTCTGACCTTTCATACTGATTCTGGCTCAGACCTCTCTGACTGATTCTGGCTCAGACCTCTCAGACTAATTCTGGCTCTGACCTCTCAGTCTGATTTCGGCTCTGACCTCTCATACGAATTCTGGCTCTGACCTCTCAGACTGATTCTTGCTCTGACCTCTCAGACTGATTCTGGCTCTAACCTCTCAGACTGATTCTTGCTCTGACCTCTCAGACTGATTCTGGCTCAGACCTCTCTGTCTGATTCTGGCTCTGACCTCTCATACTAATTCTGGCTCTGACCTCTCAGTCTCATTCTGGCTCTGATCTTTCATACTGATTCTGGCTTTAACTTCAGTCTGATTCTGGCTCTGACTTCTCAGTCTGATTCTGGCTCTGACCTCTCAGTCTGATTCTGGCTCTGACTTCTCAGTCTGATTCTGGCTCTGACCTCTCAGTCTGATTCTGGCTCTGACTTCTCAGTCTGATTCTGGCTCAGACCTCTCTGACTGATTCTGGCTCAGACCTCTCATACTAATTCTGGCTAAGACCTCTCATACTAATTCTGGCTCTGACCTCTCAGTCTGATTCCGCCTCTGACCCCTCATACGAATTCTGGCTCTGATCTCTCATACTAATTCTGGCTCTGACCTTTCATACTGATTCTGGCTCTGACCTCTCAGTCTGATTCTGGCTCTGACCTTTCATACTGATTCTGGCTCTGACCTCTCAGTCTGATTCTGGCTCTGACCTTTCATACTGATTCTTTCTCTGACCTTTCATACTGATTCTGGCTCTGACCTCTCAGTCTGATTCTGGCTCTGACCTTTCATACTGATTTTGGCTCAGACCTCTCTTACTGATTCTGGCTCAGACCTCTCAGACTAATTCTGGCTCTGACCTCTCAGTCTGATTCCGGCTCTGACCTCTCATACGAATTCTGGCTCTGACCTCTCAGTCTGATTCTGGCTCAGACCTCTCATACTAATTCTGGCTCTGACCTCTCATACGAATTCTGGCTCTGACCTCTCATACTTGTTCTGGCTTTAACCTCTCAGTCTGATTCTGGCTCTGACCTCTCAGTCTGATTCTGGCTCTGACCTCTCATACGAATTCTGGCTCTGACCTCTCAGTCTGATTCTGGCTCAGACCTCTCATACTAATTCTGGCTCTGACCTCTCAGTCTGATTCTGGCTCTGACCTCTCATACGAATTCTGGCTCTGAACTCTCATACGAATTCTGGCTCTGACCTCTCATACGAATTCTGGCTCTGACCTCTCAGTCTGATTCTGGCTCTGACCTCTCAGTCTTATTCTGGCTCTGACCTCTCAGTCTGATTCTGGCTCTGACCTCTCATACGAATTCTGGCTCTGACCTCTCATACGAATTCTGGCTCTGAACTCTCATACGAATTCTGGCTCTGACCTCTCATACGAATTCTGGCTCTGACCTCTCAGTCTAATTCTGGCTCTGACCTCTCAGTCTGATTCTGGCTCAGACCTCTCATACTAATTCTGGCTCTGACCTCTCAGTCTGATTCTGGCTCTGACCTCTCATACGAATTCTGGCTCTGAACTCTCATACGAATTCTGGCTCTGACCTCTCATACGAATTCTGGCTCTGACCTCTCAGTCTGATTCTTGCTCTGACCTTTCATACTAATTCTGGTTCTGACCTCCCAGTCTCATTCTGGCTCTGACCTCTCATACTAATTCTGGCTCTGACCTCTCATACTAATTCTGGCTCTGACCTCTCAGTCCGATTCTGGCTCTGACCTCTCAGTCCGATTCTGGCTCTGACCTCTCATACTAATTCTGGCTCTGACCTCTCAGTCTGATTCTTGCTCTGACCTTTCATACTAATTCTGGTTCTGACCTCCCAGTCTCATTCTGGCTCTGACCTCTCATACTAATTCTGGCTCTGACCTCTCAGTCCGATTCTGGCTCTGACCTCTCAGTCCGCTTCTGGCTCTGACCTCTCAGTCCGATTCTGGCTCTGACCTCTCAGTCCGATTCTGGCTCTGACCTCTCAGTCCGATTCTGGCTCTGACCTCTCAGTCCGATTCTGGCTCTGACCTCTCATACTAATTCTGGCTCTGACCTCTCAGTCTGATTCTTGCTCTGACCTTTCATACTAATTCTGGTTCTGACCTCCCAGTCTCATTCTGGCTCTGACCTCTCATACTAATTCTGGCTCTGACCTCTCATACTAATTCTGGCTCTGACCTCTCAGTCCGATTCTGGCTCTGACCTCTCATACTAATTCTGGCTCTGACCTCTCAGTCTGATTCTTGCTCTGACCTTTCATACTAATTCTGGTTCTGACCTCCCAGTCTCATTCTGGCTCTGACCTCTCATACTAATTCTGGCTCTGACCTCTCAGTCCGATTCTGGCTCTGACCTCTCAGTCCGATTCTGGCTCTGACCTCTCAGTCCGATTCTGGCTCTGACCTCTCAGTCCGATTCTGGCTCTGACCTCTCAGTCCGATTCTGGCTCTGACCTCTCATACTAATTCTGGCTCTGACCTCTCAGTCTGATTCTTGCTCTGACCTTTCATACTAATTCTGGTTCTGACCTCCCAGTCTCATTCTGGCTCTGACCTCTCATACTAATTCTGGCTCTGACCTCTCATACTAATTCTGGCTCTGACCTCTCAGTCCGATTCTGGCTCTGACCTCTCAGTCCGATTCTGGCTCTGACCTCTCATACTAATTCTGGCTCTGACCTTTCAGTCTGATTCTTGCTCTGACCTTTCATACTAATTCTGGTTCTGACCTCCCAGTCTCATTCTGGCTCTGACCTCTCATACTAATTCTGGCTCTGACCTCTCAGTCTCATTCTGGCTCTGACCTCTCATACTAATTCTGGCTCTGACCTCTCAGTCCGATTCTGGCTCTGACCTCTCAGTCCGATTCTGGCTCTGACCTCTCATACTAATTCTGGCTTTGACCTCTCAGTCCGATTCTGGCTCTGACCTCTCAGTCCGATTCTGGCTCTGACCTCTCAGTCTGATTCCTGCTCTGACCTCTTATACTAATTCTGGCTCTGACCTCTCATACTAATTCTGGCTCTGACCTCTCAGTCTGATTCTTGCTCTGACCTTTCATACTAATTCTGGTTCTGACCTCCCAGTCTCATTCTGGCTCTGACCTCTCATACTAATTCTGGCTCTGACCTCTCAGTCCGATTCTGGCTCTGACCTCTCATACTAATTCTGGCTCTGACCTCTCAGTCCGATTCTGGCTCTGACCTCTCAGTCCGATTCTGGCTCTGACCTCTCAGTCCGATTCTGGCTCTGACCTCTCAGTCCGATTCTGGCTCTGACCTCTCAGTCCGATTTTGGCTCTGACCTCTCATACTAATTCTGGCTCTGACCTCTCAGTCTGATTCTTCCTCTGACCTTTCATACTAATTCTGGTTCTGACCTCCCAGTCTCATTCTGGCTCTGACCTCTCATACTAATTCTGGCTCTGACCTCTCAGTCCGATTCTGGCTCTGACCTCTCATACTAATTCTGGCTCTGACCTCTCAGTCCGATTCTGGCTCTGACCTCTCAGTCCGATTCTGGCTCTGACCTCTCAGTCCGATTCTGGCTCTGACCTCTCAGTCCGATTCTGGCTCTGACCTCTCAGTCCGATTCTGGCTCTGACCTCTCATACTAATTCTGGCTCTGACCTCTCAGTCTGATTCTTGCTCTGACCTTTCATACTAATTCTGGTTCTGACCTCCCAGTCTCATTCTGGCTCTGACCTCTCATACTAATTCTGGCTCTGACCTCTCAGTCTCATTCTGGCTCTGACCTCTCATACTAATTCTGGCTCTGACCTCTCAGTCTCATTCTGGCTCTGACCTCTCAGTCCGATTCTGGCTCTGACCTCTCAGTCCGATTCTGGCTCTGACCTCTCAGTCCGATTCTGGCTCTGACCTCTCAGTCCGATTCTGGCTCTGACCTCTCAGTCTGATTCCGACTCAGACTTCTCTGATTCCAGCTCAGACCGCCCTGTCTGATTCTGGCTCTGACCTCTCATACTCATTCTGGCTCTGACCTCTCATACTGATTCTGGCTCTGACCTCTCATACCGATTCTGGCTCTGACCTCTTATACCGATTCTGGCTCTGACCTCTCATACCAATTCTGGCTCTGACCTTTCATACCTATTCTGGCTCTCACCTCTCAGTCTGATTCTGGCTCTGACCTCTCATACCGATTCTGGCTCTGACCTCTCATACCGATTCTGGCTCTGACCTCTCATACCGATTCTGGCTCTGACCTCTCAGTCTCATTCTGGCTCTGACCCCTCTGTCTGATTCTGGCTCTGACCCTCTGTCTGATTCTGGCTCTGACCCCTCTGTCTGATTCCTGCTCTGACCCCTCTGTCTGATTCCGGCTCTGACCTCTCATACTAATGCCGGGGTCGTGACTTCCGCCAATGTACGGCTCTCTTCTAGTGGTCAGTCACCTGCTCCAAATCAGTCATGCATGAGCGCGCTCACTAAGAAAGATTCTGACACAATGTTCAGTTTCAATCTCAGACCATGCAACTAGACGCTGCGGGTATTCACACGGCACTGAGGTTTATTGAGGAAGTTACAACTATACAGGAATGTAAGAGATAAGATAGTAGGCAGGCTGTAAGCATATGTGTCTTGTATTCGTGTGCATTGTCCGTCTCAGATTGGTCCCTGGAGTGCATGATGGGCTCATGTTCACCTCGTGAAGTCTCTTCATGGTCATAACACATCGCCCTCATGATAACTTCATAATATTTCTTTTGTTCTCACAGTCCTGAATGCAGGCGCCATCTTAGATTATATAAGGCATTAACAACTTCATAGAAAAACATAATTTCTCAAGCAGTATAAAGAATGTATAAAAATAAGAGTGGACATGGTTTACCCTCACATTCCCCCCTAAATTATATGGTTTTTTTTTTCCCTGAAATTTTTACACAGTGTTATCTGGAATGTAAGTACAACATTCTTCACCAATCATGGAGCAGACTCCACCTCTTTCTACTGTGATCATATCTATAGCTAGTCGGTTTTGGAAGGTCATCCTAGTGTTGGGTCCTAGCTCCTCAACTATACCTTGGAAAGCATCTCTACTGTAATTAATAAATCTTTGTTTATTGTAAAACAGATAGTTAATCCAATCAGTATTTTTGTTGATCTGTACCTGAGGAATTAGAGATGCAAATCCGGCTGCAACTTGATCCTGAGCCTTGAACTCATCAGGAACCCCCCCTTGGCACACCAATAGCATCAATATATACTTGGGGTCTTCTTGGAACCCTTTCAATAGGGCAGACCTTTTCCTTCTTACCTGAACCTTCGGTTGGTATCGAAAATCATCACCTTCTGGATCCCATGGCATTGCTCTAAAGGGCCTAACAACCTTTACCAGAGTACATTGTCCCTGCCATCCTACTGGTAGTTTATTTCTAAGTCTACCATCTCCACACAACCAGAATACATCAAATAGGGCATGAGTAAGATTTTGGAGAGAGGAGGAGGGTGTGGTAGAGATTTCCATGCAGAAGTCAGAGCCAAATATGCCTAGTTTGACTCCAGATGTTTCATTGGCAGTAAAACAGGTATAGTTACCAGCATGTATATACACATGACCTTAATAGTCCCCCCTTGAAACAGCTCCAGACAAAGGGAATGCAGGGTGGGATGTCTTTCCCTATCTCTCACTACTGGACTGTAAGGAAATACCCTTCAGATCTTATAAAAAGCATATACATTGACTATTGTCAGACCTATAAACAATATGAATATAATAACTATAGAAACATAACAGGAATATAAGTTCAGATTGATCCAACAGTCTTCAAAATTTCTCTTCTCAAGGTCCATATCCTCTAACAGTTTATTGTCCCATTTGTTTTTAAGAACATTATCAAGTGGGCAAAGGTTTAAGGTTTTCCTTATACTCTCACAGCTGTACTGGCGATCAACAGGAACTGGAAGTGACCATTGAATCTCATATATCTCCTTATCACCATCCAATCTTTGGGTTTTAGTTTATGAATTCCTTCCACTGACTTAGAATCTGGAGGGAACGAGAAAAACTCGAGAATATACATTAATCATATGTTTTTGATGATCCATCACATAGTCAGTCAGCACAACATATTACATCTGGAACAATTGTGAAAAATACAATCTGAGTATAGTGCCAAGGTCAATTTTCCTTTATAAAATGTACCTTACAGGAAAGAGAAATACAAGTGACAACCAATAAATACTTTCTAATACTCTGGGAACAGTATGGGGGTAAGAAACACTTGTTATATCCCCACGGCCTTCATCATTTCTCATTACCTGTCTTGTTTATGGTGGTTTTCCTCACCAGACACGCCCCAGGCTATCCCGAAGAGAGAGAACCATACACACAAGCACATACCCATACCATCTCAGCTTTAGTAACTGCATATAGTTAACCTGCAATCCCTGGAACAGGTACAAGGGCTTCAGGCTTGGCTCTTAGAAACTTCTCACTTTTTGGCCTACATTGCGTTTACCAATATGCCATGCAGGCTCACATATATCTGACTATAGTGATGCTAAATCCTGCAGCCGCTCATCCTCTGCTCACCAGGTCACACATGGCTACTTCTAAACAGTGCACTTAGTAATATTCTGCTTATGCCATCAATGGGGATAGTGCTTTCAGTAAAAATACTCTCTTACCACTGGACACCAGGACTTGTACATCCTCTTTTGATCCTTGTTTCCAAGTCTCCTCTCCTCCTGGACCATTTTTGGTGCATCAGTGTCGCAAAACCTGAAAAGAGAGCTAAAAAGGTTTGGGTCTCGTATGGTGACCCCTGTGGTTAGGCATGTCCCCTAGGCCTCTGCAGCTGGGTTAGTGGCAGTGTCTGCCCATGTGTTACCTCTACTTTCTCTCATATCAGCCTTGGTGTTTGCCATAACTTTCGACTATACTCACCTGTGTGGGGAGCAGCTGCAGGGTCTCCATCACCACCTGAATAGACTGGAAATCCTTTTAAGCTTAACATTAAACATCCTTCTATATCAAACACCTACCCTCAGGCCTTGTACCATATCTCAGTGATGGCTCGCATGAGCTGAGACCTATAATGCTTCTACTTGTGCTTGGTTTACCTCATATCCGGTGTCTGTGGCATGTCCAGTGCAGAATCCACCATTTTCCAAAATCTAAACCATCCGATCTGCAAAAGAACTCGAAAAAAATCAAAGTTAACAATAGGTTCATCATTCGAATAACCAACAGACTCTTGTGACATAAAATACTTGTACATTTAAGTTGCTAGACTCTCCTTACTCCCCCCTGAACCTATTGTTAACATCACGGTTGCGTCAATGCCCAAACAACCATATACTGAATGCTGCATGCACCTCTATGGGAATGGGGTAGGAAAACTCTCCCTGGCGCTACTGGCTGACTAGGCCCTGCCTGCGGGTGTTGGTCAGCTGTTCCCAAGCGAAACTTGGCCCCGACAACTTCTGGCTCTCTAAACACGAAGACCTAGCAGACAGGTGGGGTGAGAGCTGAAAGAGGCTAGGGACTGGGATACTAAAGATGGTCACCCCTGTGGGGGGCTAATAATATCTTATGAAAAATTGTGTATAGAGGTGGGGGCTGAGATGGTTCTATCTGTCCAGAGATGAGCAATTTGGAGACTTGCCAGACTGGTTATGTAAATACTATGCTCTGTGTATTGGGTGATGCTATCTTACAAAGGCTGGAGACAGATCGTCTGGAATCAGGGGCATTGTTAGGAAAGGATCAAAGACCAAAGACCCTTTTAAAGATAAAGGGACAAGAGAAGGGTAATTAAGCTAATTGTCTCCAACAAGGATGTCTATTGTCTTTAGAATACCATGAGATAGACATCTAGGGTGTGTATTTGAGACATGTGCTGATGGCTGCCATTTTGATTGATACCATGTGGTCACTGACTCCATTTTAGAGGAGAGCTAGCCCTCAGGGGGGTGTGACCTCTCTCCAGTTTCTTATCCAATAGATATGCATCAGGGCTATTGTTACAAACTTCTCCACCAATAGATGTTAGGCTAATTATACTAGCCAATCCTGTTCTGTCTATGCCATGTGATATATACTTTGTTCTAGCCACCATTAAACAGAATCCATTTTGATACACCACCACCATGTGTCTTCATGATTCTCCAGGCTAAAGATGGCTGTAGCCAATCTTGGCCTGTTAATTAATTTTCCTTTACAGACAGCATATCTCTGGGGTATTATGATTCCCCCAACACCCCTAATGAAAGAATAGGTGCAGCTGCCAACGGTAACAAATAGGATGGGGCGTGCTGAAAAACAAACAACAATTTTCCAAACAACTCAGATCCTGACAGTTAACCAGTTAGAAAGAACTTTTAGTGCAGAGTGGAAAGGCCACATTAGGAGACATAAACAGTTTAAAAGACAATAACAGACAAACAATAATTCAAAACATAACCATTACATCATATGCTTGGATATCCCTGTATACACATTGTCATTATACGTTACTTAGGTTAACTCTTTTTTTGTACCAAATCACTTCTTTTGATATTATACATAGACTGTGGACTCTGGTGCTGGCACAAAGCCAAGTTTCGACTCCTCTGTGTTTTCCAAGGCCTGGTAGTCTCTCAGATAACACGACCTTGAAGCTCTTGGCAGTCAAAGCTTTGCATTCTCTACAGAAATACAGGCAATCATATGAACACAATTCAAACAGATAGCAGTTAATACTAACACCAAAATTACACATTAATATTTTTTCATGCAACTTTTTGAATATTTTCATAGCAAATCCCACTTTTGTAATTACTACAGGTGTTCAGAATCTCTTAAACTATACTTGAAGTTAAGGGAAATTTACCAGACTTAAAAATTTTCTTTACTAGATCCCAATGAAAGTTTTTGAACGTATAATCCTCTAAGCATCATAATTGTGGTATACAGTGGGGTCTTTTATAGCTGAACCGGGCATATACACTCGGACACTCGGAAAGGGGGGCTACCAGGGGTTTGGCCTCTTCCGGGGTTGAGGGTTTGTGCTAGGAACTGGATGTAGTTATCATCGGATATAGGGGGGGGGGGGGGGGGCGGAGATGTTGGTCTGGGTGTACTAACATGGCCGCCAGAGGAAACAGCCATAACCTCACTTCCGCCATCCCTGGGCGTTGGTCCGGAAGATGAGACAACAGGGGATGGGCGGGGAGCTCCACAGGCTACACAGACATCTTGCCAATCAGGATTCTGCTGTCCACAGACGTCACAGATCCACCCATCCCCACTACTCTCAGCGCCATTTTAGGGCAGTGGCGCACAAGCAATTATACTCGGCATATTCTTTTTAGCATCAAGTTTCAGATAACCAAATGAAGGAACAAAGGTTCAGCATTTTCATGTCCTCCCTCGCCTGTCAGTTCTGCATATCCCTCAACCTAGAGAGTCCTTGCGACCCTGTAATGAGCTTGGGCGGCTTCCAGCAAACCTTTATCTTCTAACACTCCACGTCCTGTGGTGAGAATCTCTTTCTACAAACTTCGGCTGAAGTCTACCACTGGAAGGCAAACCGGCTAACTTGTACAGGTGGTTTGCCTCTTTCACATATTTCTTGCCCTCTCTGACATGAACGAAATCTACTACAGTCTGCGCACCATCAGGCAGCACATTTTTCCTTTTAAACAACTGTAACATTTTCAAGGTCCCTGATATTACTTATCTGTGTAGCTACTCACCAGATATGCGACCCCACAACCACCGCCCATGAATCACCAAAACAGGTTACAGATTCTTGTCGTTAGGTCCCCAACCACAGGATGCGGTCACTGGGTAATATTGAATTAACTTTTTACGCCTACCGGCAGCACCCGCCTTATTTCTCTTCTCGGTCTGGCGGCCTAGTGCCCGGACCAATAGTTACAATTGTTTAAATTACTTAAGAATATATCTTTTATGGTTCACATCAGAGGGGACCAAGAAATTTTCCTGCCCAAAGCACAATTTACACAAGTGACTGAGCACTCGGTGATATACCGGTGAACAAACAAGTCCAGACTACAGCTCCAAGACACACCTCTCTGTATCGCTCAGAGTGGACAATCAATCCAAGTGGATCACCTGTCAGTCAAGCAACGACACACCGACGGCCACAAGTAAATGACACACATATGAATATGCATACACTTACCGTGACTCTAATGAGGGTGATCAGGCCTCGGGTCGGTGAGACGCCGTCCAACGTCAAGGGTCTGGCGCGGGTCGGTTGTCTGCGGTGGTCCTATGGCAGTAGCCCCACGTTTGGGCGCCACTTGACGGGGTCGTGACTTCCGCCAATGTACAGGTCAGTTCTAGTGGTCAGTCACCTGCTCCAAATCAGTCATGCATGAGCGCGCTCACTAAGAAAGATTCTGACACAATGTTCAGTTTCAATCTCAGACCATGCAACTAGACGCTGTGGGTATTCACACGGCGCTGAGGTTTATTGAGGAAGTTACAGCTATACAGGAATGTAAGACATAAGACAGTAGGCAGGCTGTAAGCATATGTGTCTTGTATTCGGGTGCATTGTCCGTCTCAGATTGGTCCCTGGAGTGGATGATGGGCTCATGTTCACCTCGTGAAGTCTCTTCATGGTCATAACACATCCCCCTCATGATAACTTCATAATATTTCTTTTGTTCTCACAGTCCCGAATACAGGCGCCATCTTAGATTATATAAGGCAATAACAACTCATACGAATTCTGACTCTGACCTCTCAGTCTGATTCTGGCTCAGACCTCTCATACTAATTCTGGCTGAGACCTCTCATACTGATTCTGGCTCTGACCTCTCATATTGATTCTGGCTCAGACCTCTCATACTGATTCTGGCTCTGACCTCTCATACTGATTCTGGCTCTGACCTCTCATACTGATTCTGGCTCAGACCTCTCTGTCTGATTCTGGCTCTGACCTTTCATACTGATTCTGGCTCTGATTTCTCAGTCTGATTCTGGCTCTGAACTTTCATACTGATTCTGGCTCTGACCTCTCATACTGATTCTGGCTCTGACCTCTCATACTGATTCTGGCTCAGACCTCTCTGTCTGATTCTGGCTCTGACCTTTCATACTGATTCTGGCTCTGACCTCTCAGTCTGATTCTGGCTCTGAACTTTCATACTGATTCTGGCTCTGACCTTTCATACTGATTCTGGCTCTGACCTCTCAGTCTGATTCTGGCTCTGACCTTTCATACTGATTCTGGCTAAGACCTCTCATACTAATTCTGGCTCTGACCTGTCAGTCTGATTCCGGCTCTGACCTCTCATACGAATTCTGGCTCTGACCTCTCAGTCTGATTCTGGCTCTGACCTTTCATACTGATTCTGGCTCTGACCTCTCAGTCTGATTCTGGCTCTGACCTTTCATACTGATTCTGGCTCTGACCTTTCATACTGATTCTGGCTCTGACCTCTCAGTCTGATTCTGGCTCTGACCTTTCATACTGATTCTGGCTCAGACCTCTCTGATTGATTCTGGCTCAGACCTCTCAGACTAATTCTGGCTCTGACCTCTCAGTCTGATTCCGGATCTGACCTCTCATACGAATTCTGGCTCTGACCTCTCAGTCTGATTCTGGCTCAGACCTCTCATACTAATTCTGGCTCTGACCTCTCATACGAATTCTGGCTCTGACCTCTCAGTCTGATTCTGGCTCAGACCTCTCATACTAATTCTGGCTCTGACCTTTCATACTAATTCTGGCTCTGACCTCTCAGTCTGATTCTGGCTCTGACCTCTCATACTGATTCTGGCTCAGACCTCTCTGTCTGATTCTGGCTCTGACCTTTCATACTGATTCTGGCTCTGATCTCTCAGTCTGATTCTGGCTCTGACCTTTCATACTGATTCTGGCTCTGACCTTTCATACTGATTCTGGCTCTGACCTCTCAGTCTGATTCTGGCTCTGAACTTTCATACTGATTCTGTCTCTGACCTTTCATACTGATTCTGGCTCAGACCTCTCTGACTGATTCTGGCTAAGACCTCTCATACTAATTCTGGCTAAGACCTCTCATACTAATTCTGGCTCTGACCTCTCAGTCTGATTCCGGCTCTGACCCCTCATACGAATTCTGGCTCTGACCTCTCATACGAATTCTGGCTCTGACCTCTCAGTCTGATTCTGGCTCAGACCTCTCATACTAATTCTGGCTCTGACCTTTCATACTGATTCTGGCTCTGACCTCTCAGTCTGATTCTGGCTCTGACCTTTCATACTGATTCTGGCTCTGACCTCTCAGTCTGATTCTGGCTCTGACCTCTCAGTCTGATTCTGGCTCTGACCTCTCATACTGATTCTGGCTCGAACCTCTCTGTCTGATTCTGGCTCTGACCTTTCATACTGATTCTGGCTCTGATCTCTCAGTCTGATTCTGGCTCTGACCTTTCATACTGATTCTGGCTCTGACCTTTCATACTGATTCTGGCTCTGACCTCTCAGTCTGATTCTGGCTCTGAACTTTCATACTGATTCTGGCTCTGACCTTTCATACTGATTCTGGCTCAGACCTCTCTGACTGATTCTGGCTAAGACCTCTCATACTAATTCTGGCTAAGACCTCTCATACTAATTCTGGCTCTGACCTCTCAGTCTGATTCCGGCTCTGACCCCTCATACGAATTCTGGCTCTGACCTCTCATATGAATTCTGGCTCTGACCTCTCAGTCTGATTCTGGCTCAGACCTCTCATACTAATTCTGGCTCTGACCTTTCATACTGATTCTGGCTCTGACCTCTCAGTCTGATTCTGGCTCTGACCTTTCATACAGATTCTGGCTCTGACCTTTCATACTGATTCTGGCTCTGACCTCTCAGTCTGATTCTGGCTCTGACCTTTCATACTGATTCTGGCTCTGACCTCTCAGTCTGATTCTGGCTCTGAACTTTCATACTGATTCTGGCTCTGACCTTTCATACTGATTCTGGCTCAGACCTCTCTGACTGATTCTGGCTAAGACCTCTCATACTAATTCTGGCTAAGACCTCTCATACTAATTCTGGCTCTGACCTCTCAGTCTGATTCCGGCTCTGACCCCTCATACGAATTCTGGCTCTGACCTCTCATATGAATTCTGGCTCTGACCTCTCAGTCTGATTCTGGCTCAGACCTCTCATACTAATTCTGGCTCTGACCTTTCATACTGATTCTGGCTCTGACCTCTCAGTCTGATTCTGGCTCTGACCTTTCATACAGATTCTGGCTCTGACCTTTCATACTGATTCTGGCTCTGACCTCTCAGTCTGATTCTGGCTCTGACCTTTCATACTGATTCTGGCACAGACCTCTCTTACTGATTCTGGCTCAGACCTCTCAGACTAATTCTGGCTCTGACCTCTCAGTCTGATTCCGGCTCTGACCTCTCATACGAATTCTGGCTCTGACCTCTCAGTCTGATTCTGGCTCAGACCTCTCATACTAATTCTGGCTCTGACCTCTCATACGAATTCTGGCTCTGACCTCTCATACTTATTCTGGCTTTAACCTCTCAGTCTGATTCTGGCTCTGACCTCTCAGTCTGATTCTGGCTCTGACCTCTCATACGAATTCTGGCTCTGAACTCTCATACGAATTCTGGCTCTGACCTCTCATACGAATTCTGGCTCTGACCTCTCAGTCTGATTCTGGCTCTGACCTCTCAGTCTGATTCTGGCTCTGACCTCCCAGTCTGATTCTGGCTCTGACCTCTCAGTCTGATTCTGGCTCTGACCTCTCATACGAATTCTGGCTCTGAACTCTCATACGAATTCTGGCTCTGACCTCTGATACGAATTCTGGCTCTGACCTCTCATACGAATTCTGGCTCTGACCTCTCAGTCTGATTCTGGCTCTGACCTCTCAGTCTTATTATTATTTCCAAGAAAAACAAAATCCCCCACAATGTGACAGGCTTCAGCTTGCTACTTTGCAATCTTCTGTAAATGCTGTATGATTTGGTCCAAGTTGTTCAGGCCTGGACTTTAAGCAGTGTTTTGAGCTCTGACCTTTCATACTGATTCTGGCTCTGACCTCTCAGTCTGATTCTGGCTCTGACCTTTCATACTGATTCTGGCTCTGACCTTTCATACTGATTCTGGCTCTGACCTCTCAGTCTGATTCTGGCTCTGACCTTTCATACTGATTCTGGCTCAGACCTCTCTTACTGATTCTGGCTCAGACCTCTCAGACTAATTCTGTCTCTGACCTCTCAGTCTGATTCCGGCTCTGACCTCTCATACGAATTCTGGCTCTGACCTCTCATACGAATTCTGGCTCTGACCTCTCAGTCTGATTCTGGCTCTGACCTCTCAGTCTGATACTGGCTCTGATCTATCATACTAATTCTGGTCCCGATCTCTCAGTCTGTTTCTGGCTCTGACCTCTCAGTCTGATTCTGGCTCTGACCTCTCATACGAATTCTGGCTCTGACCTCTCAGTCTGATTCTGGCTCTGACCTCTCAGTCTGATTCTGGCTCTGACCTCTCAGTCTGATTCTGGCTCTGACCTCTCAGTCTGATTCTGGCTCTGACTTCTAAGTCTGATTCTGGCTCTGACCTTTCATACTGATTCTGGCTCTGACCTCTCTGACTGATTCTGGCTCAGACCTCTCAGACTAATTCTGGCTCTGACCTCTCAGTCTGATTTCGGCTCTGACCTCTCATACGAATTCTGGCTCTGACCTCTCAGACTGATTCTTGCTCTGACCTCTCAGACTGATTCTGGCTCTAACCTCTCAGACTGATTCTTGCTCTGACCTCTCAGACTGATTCTGGCTCAGACCTCTCTGTCTGATTCTGGCTCTGACCTCTCATACTAATTCTGGCTCTGACCTCTCAGTCTCATTCTGGCTCTGATCTTTCATACTGATTCTGGCTTTAACTTCAGTCTGATTCTGGCTCTGACTTCTCAGTCTGATTCTGGCTCTGACCTCTCAGTCTGATTCTGGCTCTGACTTCTCAGTCTGATTCTGGCTCTGACCTCTCAGTCTGATTCTGGCTCTGACTTCTCAGTCTGATTCTGGCTCAGACCTCTCTGACTGATTCTGGCTCAGACCTCTCATACTAATTCTGGCTAAGACCTCTCATACTAATTCTGGCTCTGACCTCTCAGTCTGATTCCGCCTCTGACCCCTCATACGAATTCTGGCTCTGATCTCTCATACTAATTCTGGCTCTGACCTTTCATACTGATTCTGGCTCTGACCTCTCAGTCTGATTCTGGCTCTGACCTTTCATACTGATTCTGGCTCTGACCTCTCAGTCTGATTCTGGCTCTGACCTTTCATACTGATTCTTTCTCTGACCTTTCATACTGATTCTGGCTCTGACCTCTCAGTCTGATTCTGGCTCTGACCTTTCATACTGATTTTGGCTCAGACCTCTCTTACTGATTCTGGCTCAGACCTCTCAGACTAATTCTGGCTCTGACCTCTCAGTCTGATTCCGGCTCTGACCTCTCATACGAATTCTGGCTCTGACCTCTCAGTCTGATTCTGGCTCAGACCTCTCATACTAATTCTGGCTCTGACCTCTCATACGAATTCTGGCTCTGACCTCTCATACTTGTTCTGGCTTTAACCTCTCAGTCTGATTCTGGCTCTGACCTCTCAGTCTGATTCTGGCTCTGACCTCTCATACGAATTCTGGCTCTGACCTCTCAGTCTGATTCTGGCTCAGACCTCTCATACTAATTCTGGCTCTGACCTCTCAGTCTGATTCTGGCTCTGACCTCTCATACGAATTCTGGCTCTGAACTCTCATACGAATTCTGGCTCTGACCTCTCATACGAATTCTGGCTCTGACCTCTCAGTCTGATTCTGGCTCTGACCTCTCAGTCTTATTCTGGCTCTGACCTCTCAGTCTGATTCTGGCTCTGACCTCTCATACGAATTCTGGCTCTGACCTCTCATACGAATTCTGGCTCTGAACTCTCATACGAATTCTGGCTCTGACCTCTCATACGAATTCTGGCTCTGACCTCTCAGTCTAATTCTGGCTCTGACCTCTCAGTCTGATTCTGGCTCAGACCTCTCATACTAATTCTGGCTCTGACCTCTCAGTCTGATTCTGGCTCTGACCTCTCATACGAATTCTGGCTCTGAACTCTCATACGAATTCTGGCTCTGACCTCTCATACGAATTCTGGCTCTGACCTCTCAGTCTGATTCTTGCTCTGACCTTTCATACTAATTCTGGTTCTGACCTCCCAGTCTCATTCTGGCTCTGACCTCTCATACTAATTCTGGCTCTGACCTCTCATACTAATTCTGGCTCTGACCTCTCAGTCCGATTCTGGCTCTGACCTCTCAGTCCGATTCTGGCTCTGACCTCTCATACTAATTCTGGCTCTGACCTCTCAGTCTGATTCTTGCTCTGACCTTTCATACTAATTCTGGTTCTGACCTCCCAGTCTCATTCTGGCTCTGACCTCTCATACTAATTCTGGCTCTGACCTCTCAGTCCGATTCTGGCTCTGACCTCTCAGTCCGCTTCTGGCTCTGACCTCTCAGTCCGATTCTGGCTCTGACCTCTCAGTCCGATTCTGGCTCTGACCTCTCAGTCCGATTCTGGCTCTGACCTCTCAGTCCGATTCTGGCTCTGACCTCTCATACTAATTCTGGCTCTGACCTCTCAGTCTGATTCTTGCTCTGACCTTTCATACTAATTCTGGTTCTGACCTCCCAGTCTCATTCTGGCTCTGACCTCTCATACTAATTCTGGCTCTGACCTCTCATACTAATTCTGGCTCTGACCTCTCAGTCCGATTCTGGCTCTGACCTCTCAGTCCGATTCTGGCTCTGACCTCTCATACTAATTCTGGCTCTGACCTCTCAGTCTGATTCTTGCTCTGACCTTTCATACTAATTCTGGTTCTGACCTCCCAGTCTCATTCTGGCTCTGACCTCTCATACTAATTCTGGCTCTGACCTCTCAGTCCGATTCTGGCTCTGACCTCTCAGTCCGATTCTGGCTCTGACCTCTCAGTCCGATTCTGGCTCTGACCTCTCAGTCCGATTCTGGCTCTGACCTCTCAGTCCGATTCTGGCTCTGACCTCTCATACTAATTCTGGCTCTGACCTCTCAGTCTGATTCTTGCTCTGACCTTTCATACTAATTCTGGTTCTGACCTCCCAGTCTCATTCTGGCTCTGACCTCTCATACTAATTCTGGCTCTGACCTCTCATACTAATTCTGGCTCTGACCTCTCAGTCCGATTCTGGCTCTGACCTCTCAGTCCGATTCTGGCTCTGACCTCTCAGTCCGATTCTGGCTCTGACCTCTCATACTAATTCTGGCTCTGACCTTTCAGTCTGATTCTTGCTCTGACCTTTCATACTAATTCTGGTTCTGACCTCCCAGTCTCATTCTGGCTCTGACCTCTCATACTAATTCTGGCTCTGACCTCTCAGTCTCATTCTGGCTCTGACCTCTCATACTAATTCTGGCTCTGACCTCTCAGTCCGATTCTGGCTCTGACCTCTCAGTCCGATTCTGGCTCTGACCTCTCATACTAATTCTGGCTTTGACCTCTCAGTCCGATTCTGGCTCTGACCTCTCAGTCCGATTCTGGCTCTGACCTCTCAGTCTGATTCCTGCTCTGACCTCTTATACTAATTCTGGCTCTGACCTCTCATACTAATTCTGGCTCTGACCTCTCAGTCTGATTCTTGCTCTGACCTTTCATACTAATTCTGGTTCTGACCTCCCAGTCTCATTCTGGCTCTGACCTCTCATACTAATTCTGGCTCTGACCTCTCAGTCCGATTCTGGCTCTGACCTCTCATACTAATTCTGGCTCTGACCTCTCAGTCCGATTCTGGCTCTGACCTCTCAGTCCGATTCTGGCTCTGACCTCTCAGTCCGATTCTGGCTCTGACCTCTCAGTCCGATTCTGGCTCTGACCTCTCAGTCCGATTCTGGCTCTGACCTCTCATACTAATTCTGGCTCTGACCTCTCAGTCTGATTCTTCCTCTGACCTTTCATACTAATTCTGGTTCTGACCTCCCAGTCTCATTCTGGCTCTGACCTCTCATACTAATTCTGGCTCTGACCTCTCAGTCCGATTCTGGCTCTGACCTCTCATACTAATTCTGGCTCTGACCTCTCAGTCCGATTCTGGCTCTGACCTCTCAGTCCGATTCTGGCTCTGACCTCTCAGTCCGATTCTGGCTCTGACCTCTCAGTCCGATTCTGGCTCTGACCTCTCAGTCCGATTCTGGCTCTGACCTCTCATACTAATTCTGGTTCTGACCTCCCAGTCTCATTCTGGCTCTGACCTCTCATACTAATTCTGGCTCTGACCTCTCAGTCTCATTCTGGCTCTGACCTCTCATACTAATTCTGGCTCTGACCTCTCAGTCTCATTCTGGCTCTGACCTCTCAGTCCGATTCTGGCTCTGACCTCTCAGTCCGATTCTGGCTCTGACCTCTCAGTCCGATTCTGGCTCTGACCTCTCAGTCCGATTCTGGCTCTGACCTCTCAGTCTGATTCCGACTCAGACTTCTCTGATTCCAGCTCAGACCGCCCTGTCTGATTCTGGCTCTGACCTCTCATACTCATTCTGGCTCTGACCTCTCATACTGATTCTGGCTCTGACCTCTCATACCGATTCTGGCTCTGACCTCTTATACCGATTCTGGCTCTGACCTCTCATACCAATTCTGGCTCTGACCTTTCATACCTATTCTGGCTCTCACCTCTCAGTCTGATTCTGGCTCTGACCTCTCATACCGATTCTGGCTCTGACCTCTCATACCGATTCTGGCTCTGACCTCTCATACCGATTCTGGCTCTGACCTCTCAGTCTCATTCTGGCTCTGACCCCTCTGTCTGATTCTGGCTCTGACCCTCTGTCTGATTCTGGCTCTGACCCCTCTGTCTGATTCCTGCTCTGACCCCTCTGTCTGATTCCGGCTCTGACCTCTCATACTAATGCCGGGGTCGTGACTTCCGCCAATGTACGGCTCTCTTCTAGTGGTCAGTCACCTGCTCCAAATCAGTCATGCATGAGCGCGCTCACTAAGAAAGATTCTGACACAATGTTCAGTTTCAATCTCAGACCATGCAACTAGACGCTGCGGGTATTCACACGGCACTGAGGTTTATTGAGGAAGTTACAACTATACAGGAATGTAAGAGATAAGATAGTAGGCAGGCTGTAAGCATATGTGTCTTGTATTCGTGTGCATTGTCCGTCTCAGATTGGTCCCTGGAGTGCATGATGGGCTCATGTTCACCTCGTGAAGTCTCTTCATGGTCATAACACATCCCCCTCATGATAACTTCATAATATTTCTTTTGTTCTCACAGTCCTGAATGCAGGCGCCATCTTAGATTATATAAGGCATTAACAACTTCATAGAAAAACATAATTTCTCAAGCAGTATAAAGAATGTATAAAAATAAGAGTGGACATGGTTTACCCTCACATTCCCCCCTAAATTATATGGTTTTTTTTTTTCCCTGAAATTTTTACACAGTGTTATCTGGAATGTAAGTACAACATTCTTCACCAATCATGGAGCAGACTCCACCTCTTTCTACTGTGATCATATCTATAGCTAGTCGGTTTTGGAAGGTCATCCTAGTGTTGGGTCCTAGCTCCTCAACTATACCTTGGAAAGCATCTCTACTGTAATTAATAAATCTTTGTTTATTGTAAAACAGATAGTTAATCCAATCAGTATTTTTGTTGATCTGTACCTGAGGAATTAGAGATGCAAATCCGGCTGCAACTTGATCCTGAGCCTTGAACTCATCAGGAACCCCCCCTTGGCACACCAATAGCATCAATATATACATTGGGGTCTTCTTGGAACCCTTTCAATAGGGCAGACCTTTTCCTTCTTACCTGAACCTTCGGTTGGTATCGAAAATCATCACCTTCTGGATCCCATGGCATTGCTCTAAAGGGCCTAACAACCTTTACCAGAGTACATTGTCCCTGCCATCCTACTGGTAGTTTATTTCTAAGTCTACCATCTCCACACAACCAGAATACATCAAATAGGGCATGAGTAAGATTTTGGAGAGAGGAGGAGGGTGTGGTAGAGATTTCCATGCAGAAGTCAGAGCCAAATATGCCTAGTTTGACTCCAGATGTTTCATTGGCAGTAAAACAGGTATAGTTACCAGCATGTATATACACATGACCTTAATAGTCCCCCCTTGAAACAGCTCCAGACAAAGGGAATGCAGGGTGGGATGTCTTTCCCTATCTCTCACTACTGGACTGTAAGGAAATACCCTTCAGATCTTATAAAAAGCATATACATTGACTATTGTCAGACCTATAAACAATATGAATATAATAACTATAGAAACATAACAGGAATATAAGTTCAGATTGATCCAACAGTCTTCAAAATTTCTCTTCTCAAGGTCCATATCCTCTAACAGTTTATTGTCCCATTTGTTTTTAAGAACATTATCAAGTGGGCAAAGGTTTAAGGTTTTCCTTATACTCTCACAGCTGTACTGGCGATCAACAGGAACTGGAAGTGACCATTGAATCTCATATATCTCCTTATCACCATCCAATCTTTGGGTTTTAGTTTATGAATTCCTTCCACTGACTTAGAATCTGGAGGGAACGAGAAAAACTCGAGAATATACATTAATCATATGTTTTTGATGATCCATCACATAGTCAGTCAGCACAACATATTACATCTGGAACAATTGTGAAAAATACAATCTGAGTATAGTGCCAAGGTCAATTTTCCTTTATAAAATGTACCTTACAGGAAAGAGAAATACAAGTGACAACCAATAAATACTTTCTAATACTCTGGGAACAGTATGGGGGTAAGAAACACTTGTTATATCCCCACGGCCTTCATCATTTCTCATTACCTGTCTTGTTTATGGTGGTTTTCCTCACCAGACACGCCCCAGGCTATCCCGAAGAGAGAGAACCATACACACAAGCACATACCCATACCATCTCAGCTTTAGTAACTGCATATAGTTAACCTGCAATCCCTGGAACAGGTACAAGGGCTTCAGGCTTGGCTCTTAGAAACTTCTCACTTTTTGGCCTACATTGCGTTTACCAATATGCCATGCAGGCTCACATATATCTGACTATAGTGATGCTAAATCCTGCAGCCGCTCATCCTCTGCTCACCAGGTCACACATGGCTACTTCTAAACAGTGCACTTAGTAATATTCTGCTTATGCCATCAATGGGGATAGTGCTTTCAGTAAAAATACTCTCTTACCACTGGACACCAGGACTTGTACATCCTCTTTTGATCCTTGTTTCCAAGTCTCCTCTCCTCCTGGACCATTTTTGGTGCATCAGTGTCGCAAAACCTGAAAAGAGAGCTAAAAAGGTTTGGGTCTCGTATGGTGACCCCTGTGGTTAGGCATGTCCCCTAGGCCTCTGCAGCTGGGTTAGTGGCAGTGTCTGCCCATGTGTTACCTCTACTTTCTCTCATATCAGCCTTGGTGTTTGCCATAACTTTCGACTATACTCACCTGTGTGGGGAGCAGCTGCAGGGTCTCCATCACCACCTGAATAGACTGGAAATCCTTTTAAGCTTAACATTAAACATCCTTCTATATCAAACACCTACCCTCAGGCCTTGTACCATATCTCAGTGATGGCTCGCATGAGCTGAGACCTGTAATGCTTCTACTTGTGCTTGGTTTACCTCATATCCGGTGTCTGTGGCATGTCCAGTGCAGAATCCACCATTTTCCAAAATCTAAACCATCCGATCTGCAAAAGAACTCGAAAAAAATCAAAGTTAACAATAGGTTCATCATTCGAATAACCAACAGACTCTTGTGACATAAAATACTTGTACATTTAAGTTGCTAGACTCTCCTTACTCCCCCCTGAACCTATTGTTAACATCACGGTTGCGTCAATGCCCAAACAACCATATACTGAATGCTGCATGCACCTCTATGGGAATGGGGTAGGAAAACTCTCCCTGGCGCTACTGGCTGACTAGGCCCTGCCTGCGGGTGTTGGTCAGCTGTTCCCAAGCTAAACTTGGCCCCGACAACTTCTGGCTCTCTAAACACGAAGACCTAGCAGACAGGTGGGGTGAGAGCTGAAAGAGGCTAGGGACTGGGATACTAAAGATGGTCACCCCTGTGGGGGGCTAATAATATCTTATGAAAAATTGTGTATAGAGGTGGGGGCTGAGATGGTTCTATCTGTCCAGAGATGAGCAATTTGGAGACTTGCCAGACTGGTTATGTAAATACTATGCTCTGTGTATTGGGTGATGCTATCTTACAAAGGCTGGAGACAGATCGTCTGGAATCAGGGGCATTGTTAGGAAAGGATCAAAGACCAAAGACCCTTTTAAAGATAAAGGGACAAGAGAAGGGTAATTAAGCTAATTGTCTCCAACAAGGATGTCTATTGTCTTTAGAATACCATGAGATAGACATCTAGGGTGTGTATTTGAGACATGTGCTGATGGCTGCCATTTTGATTGATACCATGTGGTCACTGACTCCATTTTAGAGGAGAGCTAGCCCTCAGGGGGGTGTGACCTCTCTCCAGTTTCTTATCCAATAGATATGCATCAGGGCTATTGTTACAAACTTCTCCACCAATAGATGTTAGGCTAATTATACTAGCCAATCCTGTTCTGTCTATGCCATGTGATATATACTTTGTTCTAGCCACCATTAAACAGAATCCATTTTGATACACCACCACCATGTGTCTTCGTGATTCTCCAGGCTAAAGATGGCTGTAGCCAATCTTGGCCTGTTAATTAATTTTCCTTTACAGACAGCATATCTCTGGGGTATTATGATTCCCCCAACACCCCTAATGAAAGAATAGGTGCAGCTGTCAACGGTAACAAATAGGATGGGGCGTGCTGAAAAACAAACAACAATTTTCCAAACAACTCAGATCCTGACAGTTAACCAGTTAGAAAGAACTTTTAGTGCAGAGTGGAAAGGCCACATTAGGAGACATAAACAGTTTAAAAGACAATAACAGACAAACAATAATTCAAAACATAACCATTACATCATATGCTTGGATATCCCTGTATACATTGTCATTATACGTTACTTAGGTTAACTCTTTTTTTGTACCAAATCACTTCTTTTGATATTATACATAGACTGTGGACTCTGGTGCTGGCACAAAGCCAAGTTTCGACTCCTCTGTGTTTTCCAAGGCCTGGTAGTCTCTCAGATAACACGACCTTGAAGCTCTTGGCAGTCAGTTAAAGCTTTGCATTCTCTACAGAAATACAGGCAATCATATGAACACAATTCAAACAGATAGCAGTTAATACTAACACCAAAATTACACATTAATATTTTTTCATGCAACTTTTTGAATATTTTCATAGCAAATCCCACTTTTGTAATTACTACAGGTGTTCAGAATCTCTTAAACTATACTTGAAGTTAAGGGAAATTTACCAGACTTAAAAATTTTCTTTACTAGATCCCAATGAAAGTTTTTGAACGTATAATCCTCTAAGCATCATAATTGTGGTATACAGTGGGGTCTTTTATAGCTGAACCGGGCATATACACTCGGACACTCGGAAAGGGGGGCTACCAGGGGTTTGGCCTCTTCCGGGGTTGAGGGTTTGTGCTAGGAACTGGATGTAGTTATCATCGGATATAGGGGGGGGGGGCGTGATCTGAGGGGCAGTGGGGGCCGGAGATGTTGGTCTGGGTGTACTAACATGGCCGCCAGAGGAAACAGCCATAACCTCACTTCCGCCATCCCTGGGCGTTGGTCCGGAAGATGAGACAACAGAGGATGGGCGGGGAGCTCCACAGGCTACACAGACATCTTGCCAATCAGGATTCTGCTGTCCACAGACGTCACAGATCCACCCATCCCCACTACTCTCAGCGCCATTTTAGGGCAGTGGCGCACAAGCAATTATACTCGGCATATTCTTTTTATCATCAAGTTTCAGATAACCAAATGAAGGAACAAAGGTTCAGCATTTTCATGTCCTCCCTCGCCTGTCAGTTCTGCATATCCCTCAACCTAGAGAGTCCTTGCGACCCTGTAATGAGCTTGGGCGGCTTCCAGCAAACCTTTATCTTCTAACACTCCACGTCCTGTGGTGAGAATCTCTTTCTACAAACTTCGGCTGAAGTCTACCACTGGAAGGCAAACCGGCTAACTTGTACAGGTGGTTTGCCTCTTTCACATATTTCTTGCCCTCTCTGACATGAACGAAATCTACTACAGTCTGCGCACCATCAGGCAGCACATTTTTCCTTTTAAACAACTGTAACATTTTCAAGGTCCCTGATATTACTTATCTGTGTAGCTACTCACCAGATATGCGACCCCACAACCACCGCCCATGAATCACCAAAACAGGTTACAGATTCTTGTCGTTAGGTCCCCAACCACAGGATGCGGTCACTGGGTAATATTGAATTAACTTTTTACGCCTACCGGCAGCACCCGCCTTATTTCTCTTCTCGGTCTGGCGGCCTAGTGCCCGGACCAATAGTTACAATTGTTTAAATTACTTAAGAATATATCTTTTATGGTTCACATCAGAGGGGACCAAGAAATTTTCCTGCCCAAAGCACAATTTACACAAGTGACTGAGCACTCGGTGATATACCGGTGAACAAACAAGTCCAGACTACAGCTCCAAGACACACCTCTCTGTATCGCTCAGAGTGGACAATCAATCCAAGTGGATCACCTGTCAGTCAAGCAACGACACACCGACGGCCACAAGTAAATGACACACATATGAATATGCATACACTTACCGTGACTCTAATGAGGGTGATCAGGCCTCGGGTCGGTGAGACGCCGTCCAACGTCAAGGGTCTGGCGCGGGTCGGTTGTCTGCGGTGGTCCTATGGCAGTAGCCCCACGTTTGGGCGCCACTTGACGGGGTCGTGACTTCCGCCAATGTACAGGTCAGTTCTAGTGGTCAGTCACCTGCTCCAAATCAGTCATGCATGAGCGCGCTCACTAAGAAAGATTCTGACACAATGTTCAGTTTCAATCTCAGACCATGCAACTAGACGCTGTGGGTATTCACACGGCGCTGAGGTTTATTGAGGAAGTTACAGCTATACAGGAATGTAAGACATAAGATAGTAGGCAGGCTGTAAGCATATGTGTCTTGTATTCGGGTGCATTGTCCGTCTCAGATTGGTCCCTGGAGTGGATGATGGGCTCATGTTCACCTCGTGAAGTCTCTTCATGGTCATAACACATCCCCCTCATGATAACTTCATAATATTTCTTTTGTTCTCACAGTCCCGAATACAGGCGCCATCTTAGATTATATAAGGCAATAACAACTCATACGAATTCTGACTCTGACCTCTCAGTCTGATTCTGGCTCAGACCTCTCATACTAATTCTGGCTGAGACCTCTCATACTGATTCTGGCTCTGACCTCTCATATTGATTCTGGCTCAGACCTCTCATACTGATTCTGGCTCTGACCTCTCATACTGATTCTGGCTCTGACCTCTCATACTGATTCTGGCTCAGACCTCTCTGTCTGATTCTGGCTCTGACCTTTCATACTGATTCTGGCTCTGATTTCTCAGTCTGATTCTGGCTCTGAACTTTCATACTGATTCTGGCTCTGACCTCTCATACTGATTTTGGCTCTGACCTCTCATACTGATTCTGGCTCAGACCTCTCTGTCTGATTCTGGCTCTGACCTTTCATACTGATTCTGGCTCTGACCTCTCAGTCTGATTCTGGCTCTGAACTTTCATACTGATTCTGGCTCTGACCTTTCATACTGATTCTGGCTCTGACCTCTCAGTCTGATTCTGGCTCTGACCTTTCATACTGATTCTGGCTAAGACCTCTCATACTAATTCTGGCTCTGACCTGTCAGTCTGATTCCGGCTCTGACCTCTCATACGAATTCTGGCTCTGACCTCTCAGTCTGATTCTGGCTCTGACCTTTCATACTGATTCTGGCTCTGACCTCTCAGTCTGATTCTGGCTCTGACCTTTCATACTGATTCTGGCTCTGACCTTTCATACTGATTCTGGCTCTGACCTCTCAGTCTGATTCTGGCTCTGACCTTTCATACTGATTCTGGCTCAGACCTCTCTGACTGATTCTGGCTCAGACCTCTCATACGAATTCTGGCTCTGACCTCTCAGTCTGATTCTGGCTCAGACCTCTCATACTAATTCTGGCTCTGACCTCTCATACGAATTCTGGCTCTGACCTCTCAGTCTGATTCTGGCTCAGACCTCTCATACTAATTCTGGCTCTGACCTTTCATACTAATTCTGGCTCTGACCTCTCAGTCTGATTCTGGCTCTGACCTCTCATACTGATTCTGGCTCTGACCTCTCAGTCTGATTCTGGCTCAGACCTCTCTGTCTGATTCTGGCTCTGACCTTTCATACTGATTCTGGCTCTGATCTCTCAGTCTGATTCTGGCTCTGACCTTTCATACTGATTCTGGCTCTGACCTTTCATACTGATTCTGGCTCTGACCTCTCAGTCTGATTCTGGCTCTGAACTTTCATACTGATTCTGGCTCAGACCTCTCTGACTGATTCTGGCTAAGACCTCTCATACTAATTCTGGCTAAGACCTCTCATACTAATTCTGGCTCTGACCTCTCAGTCTGATTCCGGCTCTGACCCCTCATACGAATTCTGGCTCTGACCTCTCATACGAATTCTGGCTCTGACCTCTCAGTCTGATTCTGGCTCAGACCTCTCATACTAATTCTGGCTCTGACCTTTCATACTGATTCTGGCTCTGACCTCTCAGTCTGATTCTGGCTCTGACCTTTCATACTGATTCTGGCTCTGACCTCTCAGTCTGATTCTGGCTCTGACCTCTCAGTCTGATTCTGGCTCTGACCTCTCATACTGATTCTGGCTCAGACCTCTCTGTCTGATTCTGGCTCTGACCTTTCATACTGATTCTGGCTCTGATCTCTCAGTCTGATTCTGGCTCTGACCTTTCATACTGATTCTGGCTCTGACCTTTCATACTGATTCTGGCTCTGACCTCTCAGTCTGATTCTGGCTCTGAACTTTCATACTGATTCTGGCTCTGACCTTTCATACTGATTCTGGCTCTGACCTCTCAGTCTGATTCTGGCTCTGAACTTTCATACTGATTCTGGCTCTGACCTTTCATACTGATTCTGGCTCAGACCTCTCTGACTGATTCTGGCTAAGACCTCTCATACTAATTCTGGCTAAGACCTCTCATACTAATTCTGGCTCTGACCTCTCAGTCTGATTCCGGCTCTGACCCCTCATACGAATTCTGGCTCTGACCTCTCATATGAATTCTGGCTCTGACCTCTCAGTCTGATTCTGGCTCAGACCTCTCATACTAATTCTGGCTCTGACCTTTCATACTGATTCTGGCTCTGACCTCTCAGTCTGATTCTGGCTCTGACCTTTCATACAGATTCTGGCTCTGACCTTTCATACTGATTCTGGCTCTGACCTCTCAGTCTGATTCTGGCTCTGACCTTTCATACTGATTCTGGCACAGACCTCCCTTACTGATTCTGGCTCAGACCTCTCAGACTAATTCTGGCTCTGACCTCTCAGTCTGATTCCGGCTCTGACCTCTCATACGAATTCTGGCTCTGACCTCTCAGTCTGATTCTGGCTCAGACCTCTCATACTAATTCTGGCTCTGACCTCTCATACGAATTCTGGCTCTGACCTCTCATACTTATTCTGGCTTTAACCTCTCAGTCTGATTCTGGCTCTGACCTCTCAGTCTGATTCTGGCTCTGAACTCTCATACGAATTCTGGCTCTGAACTCTCATACGAATTCTGGCTCTGACCTCTCATACGAATTCTGGCTCTGACCTCTCAGTCTGATTCTGGCTCTGACCTCTCAGTCTGATTCTGGCTCTGACCTCCCAGTCTGATTCTGGCTCTGACCTCTCAGTCTGATTCTGGCTCTGACCTCTCATACGAATTCTGGCTCTGAACTCTCATACGAATTCTGGCTCTGACCTCTCATACGAATTCTGGCTCTGACCTCTCATACGAATTCTGGCTCTGACCTCTCAGTCTGATTCTGGCTCTGACCTCTCAGTCTTATTATTATTTCCAAGAAAAACAAAATCCCCCACAATGTGACAGGCTTCAGCTTGCTACTTTGCAATCTTCTGTAAATGCTGTATGATTTGGTCCAAGTTGTTCAGGCCTGGACTTTAAGCAGTGTTTTGAGCTCTGACCTTTCATACTGATTCTGGCTCTGACCTCTCAGTCTGATTCTGGCTCTGACCTTTCATACTGATTCTGGCTCTGACCTCTCATACTGATTCTGGCTCAGACCTCTCTGTCTGATTCTGGCTCTGACCTTTCATACTGATTCTGGCTCTGATCTCTCAGTCTGATTCTGGCTCTGACCTTTCATACTGATTCTGGCTCTGACCTTTCATACTGATTCTGGCTCTGACCTCTCAGTCTGATTCTGGCTCTGAACTTTCATACTGATTCTGGCTCTGACCTTTCATACTGATTCTGGCTCAGACCTCTCTGACTGATTCTGGCTAAGACCTCTCATACTAATTCTGGCTAAGACCTCTCATACTAATTCTGGCTCTGACCTCTCAGTCTGATTCCGGTTCTGACCCCTCATACGAATTCTGGCTCTGACCTCTCATACGAATTCTGGCTCTGACCTCTCAGTCTGATTCTGGCTCAGACCTCTCATACTAATTCTGGCTCTGACCTTTCATACTGATTCTGGCTCTGACCTCTCAGTCTGATTCTGGCTCTGACCTTTCATACTGATTCTGGCTCTGACCTCTCAGTCTGATTCTGGCTCTGACCTCTCAGTCTGATTCTGGCTCTGACCTCTCATACTGATTCTGGCTCAGACCTCTCTGTCTGATTCTGGCTCTGACCTTTCATACTGATTCTGGCTCTGATCTCTCAGTCTGATTCTGGCTCTGACCTTTCATACTGATTCTGGCTCTGACCTTTCATACTGATTCTGGCTCTGACCTCTCAGTCTGATTCTGGCTCTGAACTTTCATACTGATTCTGGCTCTGACCTTTCATACTGATTCTGGCTCAGACCTCTCTGACTGATTCTGGCTAAGACCTCTCATACTAATTCTGGCTAAGACCTCTCATACTAATTCTGGCTCTGACCTCTCAGTCTGATTCCGGCTCTGACCCCTCATACGAATTCTGGCTCTGACCTCTCATATGAATTCTGGCTCTGACCTCTCAGTCTGATTCTGGCTCAGACCTCTCATACTAATTCTGGCTCTGACCTTTCATACTGATTCTGGCTCTGACCTCTCAGTCTGATTCTGGCTCTGACCTTTCATACAGATTCTGGCTCTGACCTTTCATACTGATTCTGGCTCTGACCTCTCAGTCTGATTCTGGCTCTGACCTTTCATACTGATTCTGGCACAGACCTCCCTTACTGATTCTGGCTCAGACCTCTCAGACTAATTCTGGCTCTGACCTCTCAGTCTGATTCCGGCTCTGACCTCTCATACGAATTCTGGCTCTGACCTCTCAGTCTGATTCTGGCTCAGACCTCTCATACTAATTCTGGCTCTGACCTCTCATACGAATTCTGGCTCTGACCTCTCATACTTATTCTGGCTTTAACCTCTCAGTCTGATTCTGGCTCTGACCTCTCAGTCTGATTCTGGCTCTGAACTCTCATACGAATTCTGGCTCTGAACTCTCATACGAATTCTGGCTCTGACCTCTCATACGAATTCTGGCTCTGACCTCTCAGTCTGATTCTGGCTCTGACCTCTCAGTCTGATTCTGGCTCTGACCTCCCAGTCTGATTCTGGCTCTGACCTCTCAGTCTGATTCTGGCTCTGACCTCTCATACGAATTCTGGCTCTGAACTCTCATACGAATTCTGGCTCTGACCTCTCATACGAATTCTGGCTCTGACCTCTCATACGAATTCTGGCTCTGACCTCTCATACGAATTCTGGCTCTGACCTCTCAGTCTTATTATTATTTCCAAGAAAAACAAAATCCCCCACAATGTGACAGGCTTCAGCTTGCTACTTTGCAATCTTCTGTAAATGCTGTATGATTTGGTCCAAGTTGTTCAGGCCTGGTCTTTAAGCAGTGTTTTGAGCTCTGACCTTTCATACTGATTCTGGCTCTGACCTCTCAGTCTGATTCTGGCTCTGACCTTTCATACTGATTCTGGCTCTGACCTTTCATACTGATTCTGGCTCTGACCTCTCAGTCTGATTCTGGCTCTGACCTTTCATACTGATTCTGGATCAGACCTCTCTTACTGATTCTGGCTCAGACCTCTCAGACTAATTCTGGCTCTGACCTCTCAGTCTGATTCCGGCTCTGACCTCTCATACGAATTCTGGCTCTGACCTCTCAGTCTGATTCTGGCTCAGACCTCTCATACTAATTCTGGCTCTGACCTCTCATACGAATTCTGGCTCTGACCTCTCATACGAATTCTGGCTCTGACCTCTCATACGAATTCTGGCTCTGACCTCTCAGTCTGATTCTGGCTCTGACCTCTCAGTCTGATACTGGCTCTGATCTATCATACTAATTCTGGTCCCGATCTCTCAGTCTGTTTCTGGCTCTGACCTCTCAGTCTGATTCTGGCTCTGACCTCTCATACGAATTCTGGCTCTGACCTCTCAGTCTGATTCTGGCTCTGACCTCTCAGTCTGATTCTGGCTCTGACCTCTCAGTCTGATTCTGGCTCTGACCTCTCAGTCTGATTCTGGCTCTGACTTCTAAGTCTGATTCTGGCTCTGACCTTTCATACTGATTCTGGCTCAGACCTCTCTGACTGATTCTGGCTCAGACCTCTCAGACTAATTCTGGCTCTGACCTCTCAGTCTGATTTCGGCTCTGACCTCTCATACGAATTCTGGCTCTGACCTCTCAGACTGATTCTTGCTCTGACCTCTCAGACTGATTCTGGCTCAGACCTCTCTGTCTGATTCTGGCTCTGACCTCTCATACTAATTCTGGCTCTGACCTCTCAGTCTCATTCTGGCTCTGATCTTTCATACTGATTCTGGCTTTAACTTCAGTCTGATTCTGGCTCTGACTTCTCAGTCTGATTCTGGCTCTGACCTCTCAGTCTGATTCTGGCTCTGACTTCTCAGTCTGATTCTGGCTCTGACCTCTCAGTCTGATTCTGGCTCTGACTTCTCAGTCTGATTCTGGCTCAGACCTCTCTGACTGATTCTGGCTCAGACCTCTCATACTAATTCTGGCTAAGACCTCTCATACTAATTCTGGCTCTGACCTCTCAGTCTGATTCCGCCTCTGACCCCTCATACGAATTCTGGCTCTGATCTCTCATACTAATTCTGGCTCTGACCTTTCATACTGATTCTGGCTCTGACCTCTCAGTCTGATTCTGGCTCTGACCTTTCATACTGATTCTGGCTCTGACCTCTCAGTCTGATTCTGGCTCTGACCTTTCATACTGATTCTTTCTCTGACCTTTCATACTGATTCTGGCTCTGACCTCTCAGTCTGATTCTGGCTCTGACCTTTCATACTGATTCTGGCTCAGACCTCTCTTACTGATTCTGGCTCAGACCTCTCAGACTAATTCTGGGTCTGACCTCTCAGTCTGATTCCGGCTCTGACCTCTCATACGAATTCTGGCTCTGACCTCTCAGTCTGATTCTGGCTCAGACCTCTCATACTAATTCTGGCTCTGACCTCTCATACGAATTCTGGCTCTGACCTCTCATACTTGTTCTGGCTTTAACCTCTCAGTCTGATTCTGGCTCTGACCTCTCAGTCTGATTCTGGCTCTGACCTCTCATACGAATTCTGGCTCTGACCTCTCAGTCTGATTCTGGCTCAGACCTCTCATACTAATTCTGGCTCTGACCTCTCAGTCTGATTCTGGCTCTGACCTCTCATACGAATTCTGGCTCTGAACTCTCATACGAATTCTGGCTCTGACCTCTCATACGAATTCTGGCTCTGACCTCTCAGTCTGATTCTGGCTCTGACCTCTCAGTCTTATTCTGGCTCTGACCTCTCAGTCTGATTCTGGCTCTGACCTCTCATACGAATTCTGGCTCTGACCTCTCATACGAATTCTGGCTCTGAACTCTCATACGAATTCTGGCTCTGACCTCTCATACGAATTCTGGCTCTGACCTCTCAGTCTAATTCTGGCTCTGACCTCTCAGTCTGATTCTGGCTCAGACCTCTCATACTAATTCTGGCTCTGACCTCTCAGTCTGATTCTGGCTCTGACCTCTCATACGAATTCTGGCTCTGAACTCTCATACGAATTCTGGCTCTGACCTCTCATACGAATTCTGGCTCTGACCTCTCAGTCTGATTCTGGCTCTGACCTCTCAGTCTTATTCTGGCTCTGACCTCTCAGTCTGATTCTGGCTCTGACCTCTCATACGAATTCTGGCTCTGACCTCTCATACGAATTCTGGCTCTGAACTCTCATACGAATTCTGGCTCTGACCTCTCATACGAATTCTGGCTCTGACCTCTCAGTCTAATTCTGGCTCTGACCTCTCAGTCTGATTCTGGCTCAGACCTCTCATACTAATTCTGGCTCTGACCTCTCAGTCTGATTCTGGCTCTGACCTCTCATACGAATTCTGGCTCTGAACTCTCATACGAATTCTGGCTCTGACCTCTCATACGAATTCTGGCTCTGACCTCTCAGTCTGATTCTGGCTCTGACCTCTCAGTCTTATTCTGGCTCTGACCTCTCAGTCTGATTCTGGCTCTGACCTCTCAGTCTGATTCTGGCTCTGACCTCTCATACGAATTCTGGCTCTGACCTCTCATACGAATTCTGGCTCTGACCTCTCAGTCTGATTCTGGCTCTGACCTCTCAGTCTGATTCTGGCTCTGACCTCTCATACGAATTATGGCTCTGATCTCTCATACGAATTCTGGCTCTGACCTCTCAGTCTGATTCTGGCTCAGACCTCTCAGTCTGATTCTGGCTCTGACCTCTCATACGAATTCTGGCTCTGACCTCTCATACGAATTCTGGCTCTGAACTCTCATACGAATTCTGGCTCTGACCTCTCATACGAATTCTGGCTCTGACCTCTCAGTCTAATTCTGGCTCTGACCTCTCAGTCTGATTCTGGCTCTGACCTCTCATACGAATTCTGGCTCTGACCTCTCATACGAATTCTGGCTCTGACCTCTCAGTCTGATTCTGGCTCTGACCTCTCATACGAATTCTGGCTCTTACCTCTCATACGAATTCTGGCTCTGACCTCTCAGTCTGATTCTGGCTCTGACCTCTCAGTCTGATTCTGGCTCTGACCTCTCATACGAATTCTGGCTCTTACCTCTCATACGAATTCTGGCTCTGACCTCTCAGTCTGATTCTGGCTCTGACCTCTCAGTCTTATTCTGGCTCTGACCTCTCAGTCTGATTCTGGCTCTGACCTCTCATACGAATTCTGGCTCTGACCTCTCAGTCTGATTTTGGCTCTGACCTCTCAGTCTGATTCTGGCTCTGACCTCTCATACGAATTCTGGCTCTGACCTCTCAGTCTGATTCTGGCTCTGACCTCTCAGTCTTATTCTGGCTCTGACCTCTCAGTCTGATTCTGGCTCTGACCTCTCATACGAATTCTGGCTCTGACCTCTCATACGAATTCTGGCTCTGACCTCTCAGTCTGATTCTGGCTCTGACCTCTCAGTCTGATTCTGGCTCTGACCTCTCATACGAATTCTGGCTCTGACCTCTCATACGAATTCTGGCTCTGACCTCTCAGTCTGATTCTGGCTCAGACCTCTCAGTCTGATTCTGGCTCTGACCTCTCATACGAATTCTGGCTCTGACCTCTCATACGAATTCTGGCTCTGAACTCTCATACGAATTCTGGCTCTTACCTCTCATACGAATTCTGGCTCTGACCTCTCAGTCTAATTCTGGCTCTGACCTCTCAGTCTGATTCTGGCTCTGACCTCTCATACGAATTCTGGCTCTGACCTCATATACGAATTCTGGCTCTGACCTCTCAGTCTGATTCTGGCTCTGACCTCTCATACGAATTCTGGCTCTTACCTCTCATACGAATTCTGGCTCTGACCTCTCAGTCTGATTCTGGCTCTGACCTCTCAGTCTTATTCTGGCTCTGACCTCTCAGTCTGATTCTGGCTCTGACCTCTCATACGAATTCTGGCTCTGACCTCTCATACGAATTCTGGCTCTGACCTCTCAGTCTGATTCTGGCTCTGACCTCTCAGTCTGATTCTGGCTCTGACCTCTCATACGAATTATGGCTCTGACCTCTCATACGAATTCTGGCTCTGACCTCTCAGTCTGATTCTGGCTCTGACCTCTCATACGAATTCTGGCTCTTACCTCTCATACGAATTCTGGCTCTGACCTCTCATACGAATTCTGGCTCTGAACTCTCATACGAATTCTGGCTCTGACCTCTCATACGAATTCTGGCTCTGACCTCTCATACGAATTCTGGCTCTGACCTCTCATACGAATTCTTGCTCTGACCTCTCAGTCTGATTCTGGCTCTGACCTCTCATACGAATTCTGGCTCTTACCTCTCATACGAATTCTGGCTCTGACCTCTCAGTCTGATTCTGGCTCTGACCTCTCAGTCTGATTCTGGCTCTGACCTCTCATACGAAATCTGGCTCTGACCTCTCATACGAATTTTGGCTCTGACCTCTCAGTCTGATTCTGGCTCTGACCTCTCAGTCTGATACTGGCTCTGACCTATCATACTAATTCTGGTTCCGACCTCTCATACGAATTCTGGATCTGATCTCTGTCTGATTCAGGCTCAGACCTCTCAGACTAATTCTGGCTCTGACCTCTCAGTCTGTTTCTGGCTCTGACCTCTCAGTCTGATTCTGGCTCTGACCTCTCATACGAATTCTGGCTCTGACCTCTCATACGAATTCTGGCTCTGACCTCTCAGTCTGATTCTGGCTCTGACCTCTCAGTCTGATACTGGCTCTGACCTATCATACTAATTCTGGTTCCGACCTCTCATACGAATTCTGGATCTGATTTCTGTCTGATTCAGGCTCAGACCTATCAGACTAATTCTGGCTCTGACCTCTCAGTCTGTTTCTGGCTCTGACCTCTCAGTCTGATTCTGGCTCTGACCTCTCATACGAATTCTGGCTCTTACCTCTCATACGAATTCTGGCTCTGACCTCTCAGTCTGATTCTGGCTCTGACCTCTCATACTGATTCTGGCTCTAACCTCTCATACTGATTCTGGCTCGGATCTCTCAGTCTGATTCTGGCTCAGACCTCTCAGACTGATTCTGGCTCACACCTCTCAGACCTCTCATACTAATTCTAGCTCTAACCTCTCAGTCTGATACTGGCTCTGATCTATCATACTAATTCTAATTCCGACCTCTCATACAAATTCTGGATCTGATCTCTGTCTGATTCAGGCTCAGACCTCTCAGACTAATTCTGGCTCTGACCTCTCAGTCTGTTTCTGGCTCTGACCTCTCAGTCTGATTGTGGCTCTGACCTCTCATAAGAATTCTGGCTTTGACCATTCATACTGATTCTGGCTCAGACCTCTCTGACTGATTCTGGCTCAGACCTCTCAGACTAATTCTGCCTCTGACCTCTCAGTCTGATTCCGGCTCTGACCTCTCATACGAATTCTGGCTCTGACCTCTCAGACTGATTCTTGCTCTGACCTCTCAGACTGATTATGGCTCTGATCTCTCAGACTGATTCTTGCTCTGACCTCTCAGACTGATTCTGGCTCAGACCTCTCTGTCTGATTCCGGCTCAGACCTCTCTGTCTGATTCTGGCTCTGACCTCTCATACTAATTCTGGCTCTGACCTCTCAGTCTCATTCTGGCTCTGACCTTTCATACTGATTCTGGCTTTAACTTCAGTCTGATTCTGGCTCTGACCTCTCAGTCTGATTCTGGCTCTGACCTCTCAGTCTGATTCTGGCTCTGACTTCTCAGTCTGATTCTGGCTCTGACCTCTCAGGCTGATTCTGGCTCTGACCTCTCTGTCTGATTCTGGCTCAGACCTCTCATACTTATTCTGGCTCCGACCTCTCAGTTTGATTCTGGCTCTATCCTCTCAGTCTGATTCTGACTCTGACCTCTAATATTGATTCTGGCTCTGACCTCTCATACTAATTCTGGCTCTAACATCTCAGTCTGATTCTGGCTCTGACCTCTCAGTCTGATTCTGGCTCAGACCTCTTAGACTGATTCTGGCTCACACCATTCAGTCCTCTCATACTAATTCTGGCTCTGACCTCTCATACTTATTCTGGCTCCGACCTCTCAGTCTGATTCTGACTCTGACATCTAATATTCATTCTGGCTCTGACCTCTCATACTAATTCTGGTTCTAACCTCTCAGTCTGATTCTGGCTCTGACCTCTCAGTCTGATTTTGGCTCTGACCTCTCAGTCTGAATCTGGCTCAGACCTCTCATACTGATTCTGGTTCTTACCTCTCATACTAATTCTGGCTCTGACCTCTCAGACTTATTCTGGCTCACACCTCTCAGACTGATTCTGGCTCTGACCTTTCATACTAATTCTGGCTCTGACCTCTCATACTGATTCTGGCTCTGACCTCTCAGTCTGATTCTGGCTCTGACCTCTCTGTCTGATTCTGGCTCAGACCTCTCATACTAATTCTGGCTCTGACCTCTCAGACTTATTCTGGCTCACACCTCTCAGACTGATTCTGGCTCTGACCTTTCATACTAATTCTGGCTCTGACCTCTCATACTGATTCTGGCTCTGACCTCTCAGTCTGATTCTGGCTCTGACCTCTCTGTCTGATTCTGGCTCAGACCTCTCATACTAATTCTGGCTCTGACCTCTCATACTAATTCTGGCTCTGACCACTCATACTGATTCTGGCTCTGACCTCTCATACTAATTCTGGCTCAGACCTCTCATACTAATTCTGGCTCTGACCTCTCATACTAATTCTGGCTCTGACCACTCATACTGATTCTGGCTCTGACCTCTCATACTTATTCTGGCTCTGACCTCTCATACTGATTCTGGCTCTGACCTCTCTGTCTGATTCTGGCTCTGACCTCTCTGTCTGATTCTGGCTCAGACCTCTCATACTAATTCTGGCTCTGACCTCTCATACTAATTCTGGCTCTGACCACTCATACTGATTCTGGCTCTGACCTCTCATACTAATTCTGGCTCAGACCTCTCATACTAATTCTGGCTCTGACCTCTCATACTAATTCTGGCTCTGACCACTCATACTGATTCTGGCTCTGACCTCTCATACTGATTCTGGCTCTGACCTCTCTGTCTGATTCTGGCTCTGACCTCTCTGTCTGATTCTGGCTCTGACCTCTCTGTCTGATTCTGGCTCTGACCTCTCAGTCTGATTCTGGTTCTGACCTTTCATACTAATTCTTGCTCTGACCTCTTTGTCTGATTCTGGCTCTGACCTCTCATACTGATTCTGGCTCTGACCTCTCATACTGATTCTGGCTCAGACCTCTCATACTAATTCTGCCTCTGACCTCTCAGTCTGATTCTGGCTCTGACTTCTCAGTCTGATTCTGGCTCTGACCTCTCAGTCTGATTCTGGCTCTGACTTCTCAGTCTGAGAGGTCAGAGCCATAATTAGTATGAGAGGTCAGAGCCAGAATCAGACTGAGAGGTCAGAGGCAGAATCAGTATGAGAGGTCAGAGCCAGAATTAGTATGAGAGGTCTGAGCCAGAATCAGTATGAGAGGTCAGAGCCAGAATCAGACTGAGCGGTCTGAGCCAGAATCAGTATGAAAGGTCAGAATCAGAATCAGTATGAAAGTGTGAGGGGTTAATTCCAGTTCCTAAAACTGTAACTTGAAAAATAGAGAAAAATAAGCTGACCACTAACCCTGAGCATATAGCCAGGAGTAACATATAAGATGATTCCCAGTAACCCTGAGCCTTATATTTTGAATAAATGTGCTGATCTTTGTATCTATGTACGTATTAGAATATATCGAGTTAAAACCAGTTATTTACTGCCCCTCCGTGCTACATGCTGGCGGATGTAAGTTACCATATTTGTACATCACAATACTTGATGGCCATAACAAGACACATAAAGTTCACAAGCTATGAAGTCAGTTCTAATCTCTTGTTTTGTCTGTCATCCACTAGCATGAAACCTGGAAGGTCATGGCATCCATTTCATCAGACTGTGCTACACACTAAAATGGATGACATGGACAACCATATGTTAACTCATGCATTATTTATACACGTATTAATAGTTTGTAAATGCCCATTTTGTACTTTGACCAATGATAATTCATTTTTCTATATGATGTAGTTTGTTATGCCTAAATTAGCATACAACGATTATTTCTCTATAAAAGCAAAGTAATATGTAATAAACTTTGGAACATCCTGATCACGATACTTGTGTGTCTGACTGTGTGTTCTCCGAGCAATTGCTGTGACGTCATACTCATATATTGATTAATTAGGACTACGGCAACATATCCAGGGCTGATTTGCTCCTAACAAAAGGTCAGAGCCAGAATCAGTATGAAAGGTCAGAGCCAGAATCAGACTGAGAGGTCAGAGCCAAAATCAGACTGAGAGGTCATTGCCAGAATTAGTATGAGAGGTCAGAGACAGAATCAGTTTGAGAGGTCAGAGTCAGAATCAGACTGAGAGGTCAGAGCCAGAATCAGACTGAGAGGTCAGAGCCGGAATCAGACTGAGAGGTCAGAGCTGGAATGAGACTGAGAGCTCAGAGCCAGAATCAGTATGAGAGGTCAGAGCCAGAATCAGACTGAGAGATCAGAACGAGAATGCGTATGAGAGGTCAGAACGAGAATTAGTATGAGAGGTCAGAGCCAGAATCAGTCTGAGAGGTCAGAGCCAGAATTAGTATGAGAGGTCTGAGCCAGAATTAGTATGAGAGGTCAGAGCCAGAATCAGATTGAAAGGTCAGAGCCAGAATTAGTATGAGAGGTCAGAGCCAGAATCAGTATGAGAGGTCAGAGCCAGAATCAGACAGAGATCAGAGCGAGAATTCGTATGAGAGGTCAGAGCGAAAATTAGTATGAGAGGTCAGAGCCAGAATCAGTATGAGAGGTCAATGCCAGAATTAGTATGAGAGGTCTGAGCCAGAATCAGACTGAGAGGTCAGAGCCAGAATTAGTATGAGAGGTCAGAGCCAGAATCAGACTGAGAGGTCAGAGCCAGAATCAGATTGAGAGGTCAGAGCCAGAATAAGACTGAGAGGTCAGAGCCAGAATCATGATGAGAGGTCAGAGCCAGAATCAGACTGAGAGGTCAGAGCCAGAATTAGTATGAGAGGTCAGAGCCAGAATTAGTATGAGAGGTCAGAGCCAGAATAAGTCTGAGAGGTCAGAGCCAGAATCAGTCTGAGAGGTCAGAGCCAGAATCAGTATGAGAGGTCAGAGCCAGAATCAGACTGAGAGGTCAGAGCCAGAATTAGACTGAGAGGTCAAAGCCAGAATCAGACTGAGAGGTCAGAGCCAGAATCAGACTGAGAAGTCAGAGCCAGAATCAGACTGAGAGGTCAGAGCCAGAATCAGACTGAGAGGTCAGAGCCAGAATCAGTATGAGAGGTCTGAGCCAAATTCAGACTGAGATGTCAGAGTCAGAATTAGTATGAGAGGTCAGAGCCAGAATTAGTATGAGAGGTCTGAGCTAGAATCAGACTGAGAGGTCAGAGCCAGAATCAGTATGAGAGGTCAGAGCCAGAATCAGACTGAGAGGTCATTGCCAGAATTAGTATGAGAGGTCAGAGACAGAATCAGTATGAGAGGTCAGATCCAGAATCAGACTGAGAGGTCAGAGCCAAAATTCGTATGAGAAATCAGAGCCAGAATTCGTATGAGAGGTCAGAGCCAGAATTCGTATGAGAGGTCAGAGCCAGAATTAGACAGAGAGGTCAGAGCCAGAAACAGTATGAAAGGTCAGAGCCATAATCAGACTGAGAGGTCATTGCCAGAATTAGTATGAGAGGTCAGAGATAGAATCAGTATGAGAGGTCAGAGCCAGAATCAGACTGAGAGGTCATTGCCAGAATTAGTATGAGAAGTCTGAGCCAGAATCAGACTGAGAGGTCAGAGCCAGAATAAGTATGAGAGGTCAGAGCCAGAATCAGACTGAGAGGTCAGAGCCAGAATCAGATTGAGAGGTCAGAGCCAGAATAAGACTGAGAGGTCAGAGCCAGAATCAGACTGAGAGGTCAGAGCCAGAATTAGTATGAGAGGTCAGAGCCAGAATTAGTATGAGAGGTCAGAGCCAGAATCAGTCTGAGAGGTCAGAGCCAGAATCAGTCTGAGAGGTCAGAGCCAGAATCAGTATGAGAGGTCAGAGCCAGAATCAGAATGAGAGGTCAGAGCCAGAATTAGACTGAGAGGTCAAAGCCAGAATCAGACTGAGAGGTCAGAGCCAGAATCAGACTGAGAAGTCAGAGCCAGAATCAGACTGAGAGGTCAGAGCCAGAATCAGACTGAGAGGTCAGAGCCAGAATCAGTATGAGAGGTCTGAGCCAGATTCAGACTGAGATGTCAGAGTCAGATTTAGTATGAGAGGTCAGAGCCAGAATTAGTATGAGAGGTCTGAGCTAGAATCAGACTGAGAGGTCAGAGCCAGAATCAGTATGAGAGGTCAGAGCCAGAATCAGACTGAGAGGTCATTGCCAGAATTAGTATAAGAGGTCAGAGACAGAACCAGTATGAGAGGTCAGAGCCAGAATCAGACTGAGAGGTCAGAGCCAAAATTTGTATGAGAAATCAGAGCCAGAATTCGTATGAGAGGTCAGAGCCAGAATTCGTATGAGAGGTCAGAGCCAGAATTAGACAGAGAGGTCAGAGCCAGAAACAGTATGAAAGATCAGAGCCAGAATCAGACTGAGAGGTCATTGCCAGAATTAGTATGAGAGGTCAGAGACAGAATCAGACTGAGAGGTCATTGCCAGAATCAGTATGAGAGGTCAGAGCCAGAATCAGACTGAGAGGTCAGAGCCAGAATCAGACTGAGAGATCAGAGCAAGAATTAGTATGAGAGGTCAGAGCCAGAATCAGACGGAGAGGTGGTCGGAGCAAGAATCAGAATAAGAGGTCAGAGCCAGAATCAGACGGAGAAGTCATTGCCAGAATTAGTATGAGAGGTCAGAGACAGAATCAGTATGAGAGGTCAGAGCCAGAATCAGACTGAGAGGTCATTGCCAAAATTAGTATGAGAGGTCAGAGCCAGAATAAGACTGAGAGGTCAGAGCCAAAATTCGTATGAGAGGTCAGAGCCAAAATTAGTATGAGAGGTCAGAGCAAGAATCAGACTGAGAGGTCAGAGCCAGAATCAGTATGAGAGGTCAGAGCAAGAATTAGTATGAGATTTCAGAGCCAGAATCAGTATGAGAGGTCATAGCCAGAATCAGTCTGAGAGGTCTGAGCCAAAATCAGACTCAGAGGTCAGAGCCAGAATTAGTATGAGAGGTCAGAGCCAGAATAAGACTGAGAGGTCAGAGCCAGAATTAGTATGAGAGGTCTGAGCCAGAATCAGACTGAAAGGTCAGAGCCAGAATTAGTAAGAGAGGTCAGAGCCAGAATTAGTATGAGAGGTCAGAGCCAGAATCAGACTTAGTGGTCAGAGCCAGAATTCGTTTGAGAGGTCAGAGCCAAAATTAGTATGAGAGGTCAGAGCAAGAATCAGACTGAGAGGTCAGAGCCAGAATCAGTATGAGAGGTCAGAGCCAGAATTAGTATGAGAGGTCAGAGCCAGAATTAGTATGAGAGGTCAGAACCAGAATTAGTATGAGAGGTCAGAGCCAGAATCAAACTGAGAGGTCAGAGCCAGAATTAGTATGAGAGGTCAGAACCAGAATTAGTATGAGAGGTCAGAGCCAGAATCAAACTGAGAGGTCAGAGCCAGAATTAGTATGAGAGGTCATAGCCAGAATCAGACTGAGAGGTCTGAGCCGGAATCAGTATGAGAGGACAGAGCCAGAATCAGTATGAGAGGTCAGAGCCAGAATCAGACTGAGAGGTCAGAGCCAGAATCAGTATGAAAGGTCTGAGCCAGAATCAGTATGAGGGGTCTGAGCCAGAATCAATCTGAGCGGTCAGAGCCAGAATCAGTATGAGAGGTCAGAGCAAGAATCAGACTGAGAGGTCAGAGTCAGAATTCGTATGAAAAATCAGAGACAGAATTCGTATGAGAGGTCAGAACCAGAATTCGTATGAAAGGTCAGAGCCAGAATTAGACTGAGAGGTCAGAGCCAGAATTAGACAGAGAGGTCAGAGCCAGAATCAGTATGAAAGGTCAGAGCCAGAATCAGACTGAGAGGTCATTGCCAGAATTAGTATGAGAGGTCAGAGCCAGAATTAGTATGAGAGGTCAGAGCCAGAATCAGACTGAGAGGTCAGAGCCAGAATCAGTATGAGAGGTCAGAGCCAGAATTTGTATGAGAGGTCAGAGCCAGAATCAGACTGAGAGGTCAGAGCCAAAATTCGTATGAGAGGTCAGAGCCGGAATCTGTATGAGAGGTCAGAGCCAGAATTAGTATGAGAGGTCAGAGCCAGAATCAGTCTGAGAGGTCAGAGCCAGAATCAGTCTGAGAGTTCAGAGCCAGAATTAGTATGAGAGGTCAGAGCCAGAATCAGTCTGAGAGGTCAGAGCCAGAATCAGTCTGAGAGGTCTGAGCCAGAATCAGACTCAGAGGTTAGAGTTAGAATTAGTATGAGAGGTCAGAGCCAGAATTAGTATGAGAGGTCAGAGACAGAATTAGAATGAGAGGTCAGAGCCAGAATCAGTATGAGAGGTCAGAGCCAGAATCAGAATGAAAGGTCAGAGCCAGAATCAGACTGAAAGGTCAGAGCGAGAATTAGTATGAGAGGTCAGAGTCAGAATTAGTATGAGAGGTCAGACCCAGAATCAGACTGAGAAGTCAGAGCCAGAATCAGCATGAGAGGTTAGAGCTAGAATCAATCTGAGAGGTCTGAGACAGAATCAGACTTTGAGGTCAGAGCCAGAATTAGTATGAGAGGTCTGAGCCGGAATCAGACAGAGAGGTCAGAGCCAGAATCAGTATGAAAGGTCTGATCCAGAATCAGACTAAGAGGTCAGAGACAGAATCAGTATGAGAGGTCTGAGCCAGAATCAGTATGAGAGGTCTGAGACAGAATCAGACTGAGAGGTTAGAACCAGAATTAGTATGAGAGGTCAGAGCCAGAATCAGACTGAGAGGTCATTGCCAGAATTAGAATGAGAGGTCAGAGACAGAATCAGTATGAAAGGTCGAAGCCAGAATCAGTATGAAAGGTCAGAGCCAAAATCAGACTGAGAGGTCATTGACAGAATTAGTATGAGAGGTCAGAGCAAGAATCAGTATGAGAGGTCAGAGCCAGAATTAGAATGAGAGGTCAGAGCCAGAATCAGTCTGAGAGGTCTGAGCCAGAATCAGACTGAGAGGTCAGAGCCAGAATCAGTATGAGAGGTCAGAGCCAGAATCAAACTGAGAGATCAGAGCAAGAATTAGTATGAGAGTTCAGAGCCAAAATCAGACTGAGAGGTGGTCGGAGCCAGAATCAGTATAAGAGGTCAGAGCCAGAATCAGACTGAGAGGTCATTGCCAGAATTAATATGAGAGGTCAGAGAAAGAATCAGTATGAAAGGTCAGAGCCAGAATCAGTATGAAAGGTCAGAGCCAGAATCAGACTGAGAGGTCATTGACAGAATTAGTATGAGAGGTCAGAGCCAGAAATAGTACGAGAGGTCAGAGCCAGAATCAGTATGAAAGGTCAGAGCCAGAATTAGAATGAGAGGTCAGAGCCAGAATCAGACTGAGAGGTCTGACCAAGAATCAGACTGAGAGGTCAGAGCCAGAATCAGTATGAGAGGTCAGAGCCAGAATCAGACTGAGAGATCAGAGCAAGAATTAGTATGAGAGGTCAGAGCCAAAATCAGACTGAGAGGTCGGAGCCAAAATCAGTATAAGAGGTCAGAGCCAGAATAAGACTGAAAGATCAGAGCCAAAATTCGTATGAGAGGTCAGAGCCAAAATTCGTATGAGAGGTCAGAGCAAGAATCAGACTGAGAGGTCAAAGCCAGAATTAGTATGAGAGGTCAGAGCCAGAATCAGTCTGAGAGGTCAGAGCCAGAATCAGACTGAGAGGTCATAGCCAGAATCAGTCTGAGAGGTCTGAGCCAGAATCAGAATGAAAGGTCAGAGCCAGAATCAAACTAAGAGGTCAGAGCGAGAATTAGTATGAGAGGTCAGAGCCAGAATCAATCTGAGAGGTCTGAGACAGAATCAGACTTTGAGGTCAAAGCCAGAATTAGTATGAGAGGTCTGAGCCGGAATCAGACTGAGAGGTCAGAGCCAGAATCAGTATGAAAGGTCTGAGCCAGAATCAGACTAAGAGGTCAGAGTTAGAATTAGTATGAGAGGTCAGAGCCAGAATTAGTATGAGAGTTCTGAGCCAGAATTAGAATGAGAGGTCAGAGCCAGAATCAGTATGAAAGGTCAGAGCCAGAATCAGACTGAGAGGTCAGAATTAGAATTAGTATGAGAGTTCTGAGCCAGAATTAGAATGAGAGGTCAGAGCCAGAATCAGTATGAAAGGTCAGAGCCAGAATCAGACTGAGAGGTCAGAATTAGAATTAGTATGAGAGGTCTGAGCCAGAATTAGTATGAGAGGTCAGAGCCAGAATCAGTATGAGAGGTCAGAGCCAGTATCAGAATGAAAGGTCAGAGCCAGAATCAGACTAAGAGGTCAGAGCCAGAATCAATCTGAAAGGTCTGAGACAGAATCAGACTTTGAGGTCAGAGCCAGAATTAGTATGAGAGGTCTGAGCCGGAATCAGACTGAGAGGTCAGAGCCAGAATCAGTATGAAAGGTCTGATCCAGAATCAGACTAAGAGGTCAGAGACAGAATCAGTATGAGAGGTCTTAGCCAGAATTAGTATGAGAGGTCAGAGCCAGAATCAGACTGAGAGGTCATTGCCAGAATTAGTATGAGAGGTCAGAGACAAAATCAGTATGAAAGGTCAGAGCCAGAATCAGTATGAAAGGTCAGAGCCAGAATCAGACTGAGAGGTCATTGACAGAATTAGTATGAGAGGTCAGAGCCAGAAATAGTATGAGAGGTCAGAGCCAGAATCAGTATGAGAGGTCAGAGCCAGAATTAGAATGAGAGGTCAGAGCCAGAATCAGTCTGAGAGGTCAGAGCCAGAATCAGACTGAGAGGTCATAGCCAGAATCAGTCTGAGAGGTCTGAGCCAGAATCAGACTGAGAGGTCAGAGCCAGAATCAGTATGAGAGGTCAGAGCCAGAATCAGACTGAGAGATCAGAGCAAGAATTAGTATGAGTGTTCAGAGCCAAAATCAGACTGAGAGGTGGTCGGAGCCAGAATCAGTATAAGAGGTCAGAGCCAGAATCAGACTGAGAGGTCATTGCCAGAATTAGTATGAGAGGTCAGAGAAAGAATCAGTATGAAAGGTCAGAGCCAGAATCAGTATAAGAGGTCAGAGCCAAAATTCGTATGAGAGGTCAGAGCCAAAATTAGTATGAGAGGTCAGAGCAAGAATCAGACTGAGAGGTCAAAGCCAGAATTAGTATGAGAGGTCAGAGCAAGAATCAGTCTGAGAGGTCAGAGCCAGAATCAGACTGAGAGGTCATAGCCAGAATCAGTCTGAGAGGTCTGAGCCAGAATCAGACTGAGATGTCAGAGCCAGAATCAGAATGAGAGGTCAGAGCCAGAATCAGACTGAGAGGTCAGAGCAAGAATTAGTATGAGATTTCAGAGCCAGAATTAGTATGAGAGGTCAGAGCCAGAATCAGTCTGAGAGGTCAGAGCCAGAATCAGACTGAGAGGTCATAGCCAGAATCAGTCTGAGAGGTCTGAGCCAGAATCGGAATGAAAGGTCAGAGCCAGAATCAAACTAAGAGGTCAGAGCGAGAATTAGTATGAGAGGTCAGAGCCAGAATCAATCTGAGAGGTCTGAGACAGAATCAGACTTTGAGGTCAAAGCCAGAATTAGTATGAGAGGTCTGAGCCGGAATCAGACTGAGAGGTCAGAGCCAGAATCAGTATGAAAGGTCTGAGCCAGAATCAGACTAAGAGGTCAGAGTTAGAATTAGTATGAGAGGTCAGAGCCAGAATTAGTATTAGAGGTCTGAGCCAGAATTAGAATGAGAGGTCAGGGCCAGAATCAGTATGAGAGGTCAGAGCCAGAATCAGACTGAGAGGTCAGAATTAGAATTAGTATGAGAGGTCAGAGCCAGAATTAGTATGAGAGTTCTGAGCCAGAATTAGAATGAGAGGTCAGAGCCAGAATCACTATGAAAGGTTAGAGCCAGAATCAGACTGAAAGGTCAGAATTAGAATTAGTATGAGAGGTCTGAGCCAGAATTAGTATGAGAGGTCAGAGCCAGAATCAGTATGAGAGGTCAGAGCCAGTATCAGAATGAAAAGTCAGAGCCAGAATCAGACTAAGAGGTCAGAGCCAGAATCAATCTGAAAGGTCTGAGACAGAATCAGACTTTGAGGTCAGAGCCAGAATTAGTATGAGAGGTCTGAGCCGGAATCAGACTGAGAGGTCAGAGCCAGAATCAGTATGAGAGGTCTGAGCCAGAATCAGTATGAGAGGTCAGAGACAGAATCAGTATGAGAGGTTTTAGCCAGAATTAGTATGAGAGGTCAGAGCCAGAATCAGACTGAGAGGTCATTGCCAGAATTAGTATGAGAGGTCAGAGACAAAATCAGTATGAAAGGTCAGAGCCAGAATGAGTATGAAAGGTCAGAGCCAGAATCAGACTGAGAGGTCATTGACAGAATTAGTATGAGAGGTCAGAGCCAGAAATAGTATGAGAGGTCAGAGCCAGAATCAGTATGAGAGGTCAGAGCCAGAATTAGAATGAGAGGTCAGAGCCAGAATCAGTCTGAGAGGTCAGAGCCAGAATCAGACTGAGAGGTCATAGCCAGAATCAGTCTGAGAGGTCTGAGCCAGAATCAGACTGAGAGGTCAGAGCCAGAATCAGTATGAGAGGTCAGAGCCAGAATCAGACTGAGAGATCAGAGCAAGAATTAGTATGAGAGTTCAGAGCCAAAATCAGACTGAGAGGTGGTCGGAGCCAGAATCAGTATAAGAGGTCAGAGCCAGAATCAGACTGAGAGGTCATTGCCAGAATTAGTATGAGAGGTCAGAGAAAGAATCAGTATGAAAGGTCAGAGCCAGAATCAGTATAAGAGGTCAGAGCCAAAATTCGTATGAGAGGTCAGAGCCAAAATTAGTATGAGAGGTCAGAGCAAGAATCAGACTGAGAGGTCAAAGCCAGAATTAGTATGAGAGGTCAGAGCCAGAATCAGTCTGAGAGGTCAGAGCCAGAATCAGACTGAGAGGTCAAAGCCAGAATCAGTCTGAGAGGTCTGAGCCAGAATCAGACTGAGATGTCAGAGCCAGAATCAGAATGAGAGGTCAGAGCCAGAATCAGACTGAGAGGTCAGAGCAAGAATTAGTATGAGATTTCAGAGCCAGAATCAGTATGAGAGGTCAGATCCAGAATCAGACTGAGAGGTCAGAGCCAAAATTCGTATGAGAGGTCAGAGCCAGAATTCGAATAAGAGGTCAGAGCCAGAATTAGTATGAGAGGTCTGAGCCGGAATCAGACTGAGAGGTCAGAGCCAGAATCAGTCTGAGAGGTCTGAGCCAGAATCAGACTAAGAGGTCAGAGACAGAATCAGTATGAGAGGTCAGAGACAGAATCAGTATGAGACATCAGAGCCAGAATCAGACTGAGAGGTCAGAGCCAAAATTCGTATGAGAGGTCAGAGCCAGAATTTGTATAAGAGGTCAGAGCCAGAATCAGACTGAGAGGTCAGAGCCAGAATTAGTATGAGAGGTCAGAGCTAGAATCAGACTGAGAGTTCAGAGCCAGAATTAGTATGAGAGGTCAGAGCCAGAATTAAACTGAGAGGTCTGAGCCAGAATCAGACTGAGAGGTCAGAGCCAGAATTCGTATAAGATGTCAGAGCCAGAATCGGTATCAGAGGTCAGAGCCAGAATTAGACTGAGAGGTCGGAGCCAGAATCAGTATGAAAGGTCAGAGCCAAATTAGTATGAGAGGTGAGAGACAGAATCCGTATTAGAGGTCAGAGCTTGAATCAGACTGAGAGGTCAGAGCCAAAATTTGTATGAGAGGTCAGAGCCAGAATTCGTATGAGAGGTCAGAGCCAGAATTAGTATGAGAGGTCAGAGCCAGAATTAGTATGAGAGGTCAGAGACAGAATAAGTTTGAGAGGTCAAAGCCAGAATCAGAATGAAAAATCAGAGCCAGAATTAGAATGAGAGGTCAGAGCCAGAATCAGTATGAGAGGTCAGAGCCAGAATCAGACTGAGAGGTCAGAATTAGAATTAGTATGAGAGGTCAGAGCCAGAATTAGTATGAGAGTTCTGAGCCAGAATTAGAATAAGAGGTCAGAGCCAGAATCAGACTGAGAGGTCAGAGCCAGTATCAGAATGAAAGGTCAGAGCCAGAATCAGACTAAGAGGTCAGAGCGAAAATTAGTATGAGAGGTCAGAGTTAGAATTAGTATGAGAGGTCAGAGCCAGAATCAATCTGAAAGGTCTGAGACAGAATCAGACTTTGAGGTCAGAGCCAGAATTAGTATGAGAGGTCTGAGCCGGAATCAGACTGAGAGGTCAGAATCAGTATGAAAGGTCTGATCCAGAATCAGACTAAGAGGTCAGAGACAGAATCAGTATGAGAAGTCTTAGCCAGAATTAGTATGAGAGGTCAGAGCCAGAATCAGACTGAGAGGTCATTGCCAGAATTAGTATGAGAGGTCAGAGACAAAATCTGTATGAAAGGTCAGAGCCAGAATCAGTATAAAAGGTCAGAGCCAGAATCAGACTGAGAGGTCATTGACAGAATTAGTATGAGAGGTCAGAGACAGAAATAGTATGAGAGGTCAGAGCCAGAATCAGTATGAGAGGTCAGAGCCAGAATTAGAATGAGAGGTCAGAGCCAGAATCAGTCTGAGAGGTCAGAGCCAGAATCAGACTGAGAGGTCATAGCCAGAATCAGTCTGAGAGGTCTGAGCCAGAATCAGACTGAGAGGTCAGAGCCAGAATCAGTATGAGAGGTCAGAGCCAGAATCAGACTGAGAGATCAGAGCAAGAATTAGTATGAGAGTTCAGAGCCAAAATCAGACTGAGAGGTGGTCGGAGCCAGAATCAGTATAAGAGGTCAGAGCCAGAATCAGACTGAGAGGTCATTGCCAGAATTAGTATGAGAGGTCAGAGAAAGAATCAGTATGAAAGGTCAGAGCCAGAATCAGTATAAGAGGTCAGAGCCAGATTAAGACTGAGAGGTCAGAGCCAAAATTCGTATGAGAGGTCAGAGCCAAAATTAGTATGAGAGGTCAGAGCAAGAATCAGACTGAGAGGTCAAAGCCAGAATTAGTATGAGAGGTCAGAGCCAGAATCAGTCTGAGAGGTCAGAGCCAGAATCAGACTGAGAGGTCATAGCCAGAATCAGTCTGAGAGGTCTGAGCCAGAATCAGACTGAGATGTCAGAGCCAGAATCAGAATGAGAGGTCAGAGCCAGAATCAGACTGAGAGGTCAGAGCAAGAATTAGTATGAGATTTCAGAGCCAGAATCAGTATGAGAGGTCAGAGCCAGAATCAGACTGAGAGGTCATTGCCAGAATCAGTCTGAGAGGTCTGAGCCAGAATCAGACTAAGAGGTCAGAGACAGAATCAGTATTAGAGGTCAGAGCCAGAATTCGTATAAGAAGTCAGAGCCAGAATTAGTATGAGAGGTCAGAGCCAGAATCGGTATCAGAGGTCAGAGCCAGAATTAGACTGAGAGGTCGGAGCCAGAATCAGTATGAAAGGTCAGAGCCAAATTAGTATGAGAGGTGAGAGACAGAATCAGTATTAGAGGTCAGAGCTTGAATCAGACTGAGAGGTCAGAGCCAAAATTTGTATGAGAGGTCAGAGCCGGAATTCGTATGAGAGGTCAGAGCCAGAATTAGTATGAGAGGTCAGAGCCAGAATTAGTATGAGAGGTCAGAGACAGAATCAGTTTGAGAGGTCAAAGCCAGAATCAAAATGAAAAATCAGAGCCAGAATTAGAATGAGAGGTCAGAGCCAGAATCAGTATGAGAGGTCAGAGCCAGAATCAGACTGAGAGGTCAGAATTAGAATTAGTATGAGAGGTCAGAGCCAGAATTAGTATGAGAGTTCTGAGCCAGAATTAGAATGAGAGGTCAGAGCCAGAATCAGACTGAGAGGTCAGAGCCAGTATCAGAATGAACGGTCAGAGCCAGAATCAGACTAAGAGGTCAGAGCGAAAATTAGTATGAGAGGTCAGAGTTAGAATTAGTATGAGAGGTCAGAGCCAAAATCAGTATGAGAGGTCAGAGCCAGAATCAATCTGAAAGGTCTGAGACAGAATCAGACTTTGAGGTCAGAGCCAGAATTAGTATGAGAGGTCTGAGCCGGAATCAGACTGAGAGGTCAGAGCCAGAATCAGTATGAATGGTCTGATCCAGAATCAGACAAAGAGGTCAGAGACAGAATCAGTATGAGAGGTCTTAGCCAGAATTAGTATGAGAGGTCAGAGCCAGAATCAGACTGAGAGGTCATTGCCAGAATTAGTATGAGAGGTCAGAGACAAAATCAGTATGAAAGGTCAGAGCCAGAATCAGTATAAAAGGTCAGAGCCAGAATCAGACTGAGAGGTCATTGACAGAATTAGTATGAGAGGTCAGAGCCAGAAATAGTATGAGAGGTCAGAGCCAGAATCAGTATGAGAGGTCAGAGCCAGAATTAGAATGAGAGGTCAGAGCCAGAATCAGTCTGAGAGGTCAGAGCCAGAATCAGACTGAGAGGTCATAGCCAGAATCAGTCTGAGAGGTCTGAGCCAGAATCAGACTGAGAGGTCAGAGCCAGAATTAGTATGAGAGGTCAGAGCCAGAATCAGACTTAAATGTCAAAGCCAGAATTAGTATGAGAGGTCAGAGCCAGAAATAGTATGAGAGGTCAGAGCCAGAAATAGTATGAGAGGTCAGAGCCAGAATCAGTCTGAGAGGTCAGAGCCAGAATCAGTATAAAAGGTCAGAGCCAGAATCAGTATGAGAGGTTTGAGCCAGAATCACTCTGAGAGGTCTGAGCCAGAATCACTCTGAGAGGTCTGAGCCAGAATCAGACTGAGAGGTCTGAGCCAGAATCAGTCTGAGAGGTCTGAGCCAGAATCAGTCTGAGAGTTCAGAGCCAGAATCAGTCTGAGAGATCAGAGCCAGAATCAGTCTGAGAGGTCAGAGCCAGAATCAGTATGAGAGGTCAGAGCCAGAATCAGACTGAGTTGTCAGAGCCAGAATTAGTATGAGAGGTCAGAGCCGGAATCAGACTGAGAGGTGAGAGCCAGAATTAGTAAGAGAGGTCAGAGCCAGAATCAGACTGAGAGGTCAGAGCCAGAATTAGTATAAGGTGTCAGAGCCAGAATTAGTATGAGAGGTCAGAGCCAGAATTAGTATAAGGTGTCAGAGCCAGAATTAGTATGAGAGGTCAGAGCCAGAATCAGTCTGAGAGGTCAGAGCCAGAATTAGTATGAGAGGTCAGAGCCAGAATTAGTATGAGAGGTCAGAGCCAGAATTAGTATGAAAGGTCAGAGCCAGAATCATTCTTAGAGGTCTGAGCCAGAATCAGTCTGAGAGGTCAGAGCCAGAATTAGTATGAGATGTCAAAGCCAGAATCAGTCTGAGAGGTCAGAGCCAGAATTAGTATGAGAGGTCAGAGCCAGAATTAGTATGAGAGGTCTGAGCCAGAATTAAAATGAGAGGTCAGAGCTAGAATCAGTATGAGTGGTCAGAGCCAGAATCAGAATGAAAGGTCAGAGCCAGAATCAGACTGAGAGGTCAGAGCCAGAATCAGACTGAGAGGTCAGAGCCAGAATATGTATGAGAGGTCAGAGCCAGAATCAATCTGAGAGGTCTGAGACAGAATCAGACTTTGAGGTCAGAGCCGGAATTAGTATGAGAGGTCTGAGCCGGAATCAGACTCAGAGGTCAGTGCCAGAATCAGTCTGAGAGGTTAGAGCCTGTATCAGTCTGAGAGGTCTGAGCCGGAATCAGACTGAGAGGTCAGAGACAGAATCAGTATGAGAGGTCTGAGCCAGAATCAGTATGAGAGGTCAGAGCCAGAATCAGACTGAGAGATCAGAGCCAGAATTAGTATGAGAGGTCAGAGCCAGAATCAGACTGAGAGGTCAGAGCCAGAATTAGTATGAGAGGTCAGAGCCAGAATTAGTATGAGAGGTCAGAGCCAGAATTAGCATGAGAGGTCAGAGCCAGAATCGGTATGAGAGTTTAGAGAAAGAATCAGTTTGAGTGGTCTGAGCCAAAATCAGTCTGAGAGGTCAGAGCCAGAATTAGACTTAGAGGACAGAGCCAGAAATAGTATGGGAGGTCAGAGCTAGAATTAGTCTGAGAGGTCAGAGCCAGAATCAGTCTGAGAGGTCTGAGCCAGAATCAGACTGAGAGGTCTGAGCCAGAATTAGTATGAGAGGTCTGAGCCAGAATTAGTATGAGAGGTCAGAACCAGAATTAGTATGAGAGGTCAGAGCCAGAATTAGTATGAGAGGTCTGAGCCAGAATTAGTATGAGAGGTTTAAGCCAGAATTAGTATGAGAGGTCAGAACCAGAATTAGTATGAGAGGTCAGAGCCAGAATCAAACTGAGAGGTCAGAGCCAAAATTAGTATGAGAGGTACGAGCCAGAATCAGACTGAGAGGTATGATCCGGAATCATTATGAGAGGTCTGAGCCAGAATCAGTATGAGAGGTCAGAGCCAGAATCAGACTGAGAGGTCAGAGCCAGAATCAGTATGAAAGGTCTGAGCCAGAATCAGTATGAGAGGTCTGAGCCAGAATCAATCTGAGAGGTCAGAGCCAGAATCAGTATGAGAGGTCTGAGCCAGAATCAATATGAGAGGTCAGAGCCAGAATTAGTATAAGAGGTCAGAGCCAGAATCAGACTGAGAAGTCAGAGCCAGAATTAGTATGAGAGGTCAGAGCCAGAATCAGACTGAGAGGTCAGAGCCAGAATCAGACTGAGAGGTCAGAGCCAGAATCAGTATGAGAGGTCAGAGCAGGAATCAGACTGAGAGGTCAGAGCAGGAATCAGACTGAGAGGTCAGAGCCAGAATCAGACTGAGAGGTCAGAGCCAGAATCATTATGAGAGGTCAGAGCCAGAATCAGACTGAGAGGTCAGAGCCAGAATTAGTATGAGAGGTCAGAGCCAGAATCAGACTAAGAGGACAAAGCCAGAATCAGTCTGAGAGGTCTGAGCCGGAATCAGACTGAGAGGTCAGAGACAGAATTAGTATGAGAGGTCAGAGCCAGAATTAGTATGAGAGGTCAGAACCAGAATTAGTATGAGAGGTCAGAGCCAGAATCAAACTGAGAGGTCAGAGCCAGAATTAGTATGAGAGGTCAGAACCAGAATTAGTATGAGAGGTCAGAGCCAGAATCAAACTGAGAGGTCAGAGCTAGAATTAGTATTAGAGGTCATAGCCAGAATCAGACTGAGAGGTCTGAGCCGGAATCAGTATGAGAGGACAGAGCCAGAATCAGTATGAGAGGTCAGAGCCAGAATTAGTATGAGAGGTCAGAGCCAGAATTAGTATGAGAGGTCAGAACCAGAATTAGTGTGAGAGGTCAGAGCCAGAATCAAACTGAGAGGTCAGAGCCAGAATTAGTATGAGAGGTCAGAACCAGAATTAGTATGAGAGGTCAGACCCAGAATCAAACTGAGAGGTCAGAGCCAGAATTAGTATGAGAGGTCATAGCCAGAATCAGACTGAGAGGTCTGAGCCGGAATCAGTATGAGAGGACAGATCCAGAATCAGTATGAGAGGTCAGAGCCAGAATTAGTATGAGAGGTCAGAGCCAGAATTAGTATGAGAGGTCAGAACCAGAATTAGTATGAGAGGTCAGAGCCAGAATCAAACTGAGAGGTCAGAGCCAGAATTAGTATGAGAGGTCAGAACCAGAATTAGTATGAGAGGTCAGAGCCAGAATCAAACTGAGAGGTCAGAGCCAGAATTAGTATGAGAGGTCATAGCCAGAATCAGACTGAGAGGTCTGAGCCGGATTCAGTATGAGAGGACAGAGCCAGAATCAGTATGAGAGGTCAGAGCCAGAATCAGACTGAGAGGTCAGAGCCAGAATCAGTATGAAAGGTCTGAGCCAGAATCAGTATGAGGGGTCTGAGCCAGAATCAATCTGAGCGGTCAGAGCCAGAATCAGTATGAGAGGTCAGAGCAAGAATCAGACTGAGAGGTCAGAGCCAGAATTCGTATGAAAAATCAGAGACAGAATTCGTATGAGAGGTCAGAACCAGAATTCGTATGAAAGGTCAGAGCCAGAATTAGACTGAGAGGTCAGAGCCAGAATTAGACAGAGAGGTCAGAGCCAGAATCAGTATGAAAGGTCAGAGCCAGAATCAGACTGAGAGGTCATTGCCAGAATTAGTATGAGAGGTCAGAGCCAGAATTAGTATGAGAGGTCAGAGCCAGAATCAGACTGAGAGGTCAGAGCCAGAATCAGTATGAGAGGTCAGAGCCAGAATTTGTATGAGAGGTCAGAGCCAGAATCAGACTGAGAGGTCAGAGCCAAAATTCGTATGAGAGGTCAGAGCCGGAATCTGTATGAGAGGTCAGAGCCAGAATTAGTATGAGAGGTCAGAGCCAGAATCAGTCTGAGAGGTCAGAGCCAGAATCAGTCTGAGAGTTCAGAGCCAGAATTAGTATGAGAGGTCAGAGCCAGAATCAGTCTGAGAGGTCAGAGCCAGAATCAGTCTGAGAGGTCTGAGCCAGAATCAGACTCAGAGGTCAGAGTTAGAATTAGTATGAGAGGTCAGAGCCAGAATTAGTATGAGAGGTCAGAGACAGAATTAGAATGAGAGGTCAGAGCCAGAATCAGTATGAGAGGTCAGAGCCAGAATCAGAATGAAAGGTCAGAGCCAGAATCAGACTGAAAGGTCAGAGCGAGAATTAGTATGAGAGGTCAGAGTCAGAATTAGTATGAGAGGTCAGAGCCAGAATCAGACTGAGAAGTCAGAGCCAGAATCAGCATGAGAGGTTAGAGCTAGAATCAATCTGAGAGGTCTGAGACAGAATCAGACTTTGAGGTCAGAGCCAGAATTAGTATGAGAGGTCTGAGCCGGAATCAGACAGAGAGGTCAGAGCCAGAATCAGTATGAAAGGTCTGATCCAGAATCAGACTAAGAGGTCAGAGACAGAATCAGTATGAGAGGTCTGAGCCAGAATCAGTATGAGAGGTCTGAGACAGAATCAGACTGAGAGGTTAGAACCAGAATTAGTATGAGAGGTCAGAGCCAGAATCAGACTGAGAGGTCATTGCCAGAATTAGAATGAGAGGTCAGAGACAGAATCAGTATGAAAGGTCGAAGCCAGAATCAGTATGAAAGGTCAGAGCCAAAATCAGACTGAGAGGTCATTGACAGAATTAGTATGAGAGGTCAGAGCAAGAATCAGTATGAGAGGTCAGAGCCAGAATTAGAATGAGAGGTCAGAGCCAGAATCAGTCTGAGAGGTCTGAGCCAGAATCAGACTGAGAGGTCATAGCCAGAATCAGTCTGAGAGGTCTGAGCCAGAATCAGACTGAGAGGTCAGAGCCAGAATCAGTATGAGAGGTCAGAGCCAGAATCAAACTGAGAGATCAGAGCAAGAATTAGTATGAGAGTTCAGAGCCAAAATCAGACTGAGAGGTGGTCGGAGCCAGTATCAGTATAAGAGGTCAGAGCCAGAATCAGACTGAGAGGTCATTGCCAGAATTAGTATGAGAGGTCAGAGAAAGAATCAGTATGAAAGGTCAGAGCCAGAATCAGTATGAAAGGTCAGAGCCAGAATCAGACTGAGAGGTCATTGACAGAATTAGTATGAGAGGTCAGAGCCAGAAATAGTACGAGAGGTCAGAGCCAGAATCAGTATGAAAGGTCAGAGCCAGAATTAGAATGAGAGGTCAGAGCCAGAATCAGTCTGAGAGGTCTGAGCCAGAATCAGACTCAGAGGTCAGAGTTAGAATTAGTATGAGAGGTCAGAGCCAGAATTAGTATGAGAGGTCAGAGACAGAATTAGAATGAGAGGTCAGAGCCAGAATCAGTATGAGAGGTCAGAGCCAGAATCAGAATGAAAGGTCAGAGCCAGAATCAGACTGAAAGGTCAGAGCGAGAATTAGTATGAGAGGTCAGAGTCAGAATTAGTATGAGAGGTCAGAGCCAGAATCAGACTGAGAAGTCAGAGCCAGAATCAGCATGAGAGGTTAGAGCTAGAATCAATCTGAGAGGTCTGAGACAGAATCAGACTTTGAGGTCAGAGCCAGAATTAGTATGAGAGGTCTGAGCCGGAATCAGACAGAGAGGTCAGAGCCAGAATCAGTATGAAAGGTCTGATCCAGAATCAGACTAAGAGGTCAGAGACAGAATCAGTATGAGAGGTCTGAGCCAGAATCAGTATGAGAGGTCTGAGACAGAATCAGACTGAGAGGTTAGAACCAGAATTAGTATGAGAGGTCAGAGCCAGAATCAGACTGAGAGGTCATTGCCAGAATTAGAATGAGAGGTCAGAGACAGAATCAGTATGAAAGGTCGAAGCCAGAATCAGTATGAAAGGTCAGAGCCAAAATCAGACTGAGAGGTCATTGACAGAATTAGTATGAGAGGTCAGAGCAAGAATCAGTATGAGAGGTCAGAGCCAGAATTAGAATGAGAGGTCAGAGCCAGAATCAGTCTGAGAGGTCTGAGCCAGAATCAGACTGAGAGGTCATAGCCAGAATCAGTCTGAGAGGTCTGAGCCAGAATCAGACTGAGAGGTCAGAGCCAGAATCAGTATGAGAGGTCAGAGCCAGAATCAAACTGAGAGATCAGAGCAAGAATTAGTATGAGAGTTCAGAGCCAAAATCAGACTGAGAGGTGGTCGGAGCCAGTATCAGTATAAGAGGTCAGAGCCAGAATCAGACTGAGAGGTCATTGCCAGAATTAGTATGAGAGGTCAGAGAAAGAATCAGTATGAAAGGTCAGAGCCAGAATCAGTATGAAAGGTCAGAGCCAGAATCAGACTGAGAGATCATTGACAGAATTAGTATGAGAGGTCAGAGCCAGAAATAGTACGAGAGGTCAGAGCCAGAATCAGTATGAAAGGTCAGAGCCAGAATTAGAATGAGAGGTCAGAGCCAGAATCAGTCTGAGAGTTCAGAGCCAGAATCAGACTGAGAGGTCTGACCAAGAATCAGACTGAGAGGTCAGAGCCAGAATCAGTATGAGAGGTCAGAGCCAGAATCAGACTGAGAGATCAGAGCAAGAATTAGTATGAGAGGTCAGAGCCAAAATCAGACTGAGAGGTCGGAGCCAAAATCAGTATAAGAGGTCAGAGCCAGAATCAGACTGAAAGATCAGAGCCAAAATTCGTATGAGAGGTCAGAGCCAAAATTCGTATGAGAGGTCAGAGCAAGAATCAGACTGAGAGGTCAAAGCCAGAATTAGTATGAGAGGTCAGAGCCAGAATCAGTCTGAGAGGTCAGAGCCAGAATCAGACTGAGAGGTCATAGCCAGAATCAGTCTGAGAGGTCTGAGCCAGAATCAGAATGAAAGGTCAGAGCCAGAATCAAACTAAGAGGTCAGAGCGAGAATTAGTATGAGAGGTCAGAGCCAGAATCAATCTGAGAGGTCTGAGACAGAATCAGACTTTGAGGTCAAAGCCAGAATTAGTATGAGAGGTCTGAGCCGGAATCAGACTGAGAGGTCAGAGCCAGAATCAGTATAAAAGGTCTGAGCCAGAATCAGACTAAGAGGTCAGAGTTAGAATTAGTATGAGAGGTCAGAGCCAGAATTAGTATGAGAGGTCTGAGCCAGAATTAGAATGAGAGGTCAGGGCCAGAATCAGTATGAGAGGTCAGAGCCAGAATCAGACTGAGAGTTCAGAATTAGAATTAGTATGAGAGGTCAGAGCCAGAATTAGTATGAGAGTTCTGAGCCAGAATTAGAATGAGAGGTCAGAGCCAGAATCAGTATGAAAGGTCAGAGCCAGAATCAGACTGAGAGGTCAGAATTAGAATTAGTATGAGAGGTCTGAGCCAGAATTAGTATGAGAAGTCAGAGCCAGAATCAGTATAAAAGGTCAGAGCCAGAATCAGACTGAGAGGTCATTGACAGAATTAGTATGAGAGGTCAGAGACAGAAATAGTATGAGAGGTCAGAGCCAGAATCAGTATGAGAGGTCAGAGCCAGAATTAGAATGAGAGGTCAGAGCCAGAATCAGTCTGAGAGGTCAGAGCCAGAATCAGACTGAGAGGTCATAGCCAGAATCAGTCTGAGAGGTCTGAGCCAGAATCAGACTGAGAGGTCAGAGCCAGAATCAGTATGAGAGGTCAGAGCCAGAATCAGACTGAGAGATCAGAGCAAGAATTAGTATGAGAGTTCAGAGCCAAAATCAGACTGAGAGGTGGTCGGAGCCAGAATCAGTATAAGAGGTCAGAGCCAGAATCAGACTGAGAGGTCATTGCCAGAATTAGTATGAGAGGTCAGAGCCAGAATTAGTATGAGGGGTCAGAGCCAGAATCAGACTGAGAGGTCAGAGCCAGAATCAGTATGAGAGGTCAGAGCCAGAATTTGTATGAGAGGTCAGAGCCAGAATCAGACTGAGAGGTCAGAGCCAAAATTCGTATGAGAGGTCAGAGCCGGAATCTGTATGAGAGGTCAGAGCCAGAATTAGTATGAGAGGTCAGAGCCAGAATCAGTCTGAGAGGTCAGAGCCAGAATCAGTCTGAGAGTTCAGAGCCAGAATTAGTATGAGAGGTCAGAGCCAGAATCAGTCTGAGAGGTCAGAGCCAGAATCAGTCTGAGAGTTCTGAGCCAGAATCAGACTCAGAGGTCAGAGTTAGAATTAGTATGAGAGGTCAGAGCCAGAATTAGTATGAGAGGTCAGAGACAGAATTAGAATGAGAGGTCAGAGCCAGAATCAGTATGAGAGGTCAGAGCCAGAATCAGAATGAAAGGTCAGAGCCAGAATCAGACTGAAAGGTCAGAGCGAGAATTAGTATGAGAGGTCAGAGTCAGAATTAGTATGAGAGGTCAGAGCCAGAATCAGACTGAGAAGTCAGAGCCAGAATCAGCATGAGAGGTTAGAGCTAGAATCAATCTGAGAGGTCTGAGACAGAATCAGACTTTGAGGTCAGAGCCAGAATTAGTATGAGAGGTCTGAGCCGGAATCAGACAGAGAGGTCAGAGCCAGAATCAGTATGAAAGGTCTGATCCAGAATCAGACTAAGAGGTCAGAGACAGAATCAGTATGAGAGGTCTGAGCCAGAATCAGTATGAGAGGTCTGAGACAGAATCAGACTGAGAGGTTAGAACCAGAATTAGTATGAGAGGTCAGAGCCAGAATCAGACTGAGAGGTCATTGCCAGAATTAGAATGAGAGGTCAGAGACAGAATCAGTATGAAAGGTCGAAGCCAGAATCAGTATGAAAGGTCAGAGCCAAAATCAGACTGAGAGGTCATTGACAGAATTAGTATGAGAGGTCAGAGCAAGAATCAGTATGAGAGGTCAGAGCCAGAATTAGAATGAGAGGTCAGAGACAGAATCAGTCTGAGAGGTCTGAGCCAGAATCAGACTGAGAGGTCATAGCCAGAATCAGTCTGAGAGGTCTGAGCCAGAATCAGACTGAGAGGTCAGAGCCAGAATCAGTATGAGAGGTCAGAGCCAGAATCAAACTGAGAGATCAGAGCAAGAATTAGTATGAGAGTTCAGAGCCAAAATCAGACTGAGAGGTGGTCGGAGCCAGAATCAGTATAAGAGGTCATAGCCAGAATCAGACTGAGAGGTCATTGCCAGAATTAGTATGAGAGGTCAGAGAAAGAATCAGTATGAAAGGTCAGAGCCAGAATCAGACTGAGAGGTCATTGACAGAATTAGTATGAGAGGTCAGAGCCAGAAATAGTACGAGAGGTCAGAGCCAGAATCAGTATGAAAGGTCAGAGCCAGAATTAGAATGAGAGGTCAGAGCCAGAATCAGTATGAAAGGTCAGAGCCAGAATTAGAATGAGAGGTCAGAGCCAGAATCAGTCTGAGAGTTCAGAGCCAGAATCAGACTGAGAGGTCTGACCAAGAATCAGACTGAGAGGTCAGAGCCAGAATCAGTATGAGAGGTCAGAGCCAGAATCAGACTGAGAGATCAGAGCAAGAATTAGTATGAGAGGTCAGAGCCAAAATCAGACTGAGAGGTCGGAGCCAAAATCAGTATAAGAGGTCAGAGCCAGAATAAGACTGAAAGATCAGAGCCAAAATTCGTATGAGAGGTCAGAGCCAAAATTCGTATGAGAGGTCAGAGCAAGAATCAGACTGAGAGGTCAAAGCCAGAATTAGTATGAGAGGTCTGAGCCAGAATCAGTCTGAGAGGTCAGAGCCAGAATCAGACTGAGAGGTCATAGCCAGAATCAGTCTGAGAGGTCTGAGCCAGAATCAGAATGAAAGGTCAGAGCCAGAATCAAACTAAGAGGTCAGAGCGAGAATTAGTATGAGAGGTCAGAGCCAGAATCAATCTGAGAGGTCTGAGACAGAATCAGACTTTGAGGTCAGAGCCAGAATTAGTATGAGAGGTCTGAGCCAGAATTAGAATGAGAGGTCAGGGCCAGAATCAGTATGAGAGGTCAGAGCCAGAATCAGACTGAGAGGTCAGAATTAGAATTAGTATGAGAGGTCAGAGCCAGAATTAGTATGAGAGTTCTGAGCCAGAATTAGAATGAGAGGTCAGAGCCAGAATCAGTATGAAAGGTCAGAGCCAGAATCAGACTGAGAGGTCAGAATTAGAATTAGTATGAGAGGTCTGAGCCAGAATTAGTATGAGAGGTCAGAGCCAGAATCAGTATGAGAGGTCAGAGCCAGTATCAGAATGAAAGGTCAGAGCCAGAATCAGACTAAGAGGTCAGAGCCAGAATCAATCTGAAAGGTCTGAGACAGAATCAGACTTTGAGGTCAGAGCCAGAATTAGTATGAGAGGTCTGAGCCGGAATCAGACTGAGAGGTCAGAGCCAGAATCAGTATGAAAGGTCTGATCCAGAATCAGACTAAGAGGTCAGAGACAGAATCAGTATGAGAGGTCTTAGCCAGAATTAGTATGAGAGGTCAGAGCCAGAATCAGACTGAGAGGTCATTGCCAGAATTAGTATGAGAGGTCAGAGACAAAATCAGTATGAAAGGTCAGAGCCAGAATCAGTATGAAAGGTCAGAGCCAGAATCAGACTGAGAGGTCATTGCCAGAATTAGTATGAGAGGTCAGAGACAAAATCAGTATGAAAGGTCAGAGCCAGAATCAGTATGAAAGGTCAGAGCCAGAATCAGACTGAGAGGTCATTGACAGAATTAGTATGAGAGGTCAGAGCCAGAAATAGTATGAGAGGTCAGAGCCAGAATCAGTATGAGAGGTCAGAGCCAGAATTAGAATGAGAGGTCCGAGCCAGAATCAGTCTGAGAGGTCAGAGCCAGAATCAGACTGAGAGGTCATAGCCAGAATCAGTCTGAGAGGTCTGAGCCAGAATCAGACTGAGAGGTCAGAGCCAGAATCAGTATGAGAGGTCAGAGCCAGAATCAGACTGAGAGATCAGAGCAAGAATTAGTATGAGAGTTCAGAGCCAAAATCAGACTGAGAGGTGGTCGGAGCCAGAATCAGTATAAGAGGTCAGAGCCAGAATCAGACTGAGAGGTCATTGCCAGAATTAGTATGAGAGGTCAGAGAAGGAATCAGTATGAAAGGTCAGAGCCAGAATCAGTATAAGAGGTCAGAGCCAAAATTCGTATGAGAGGTCAGAGCCAAAATTAGTATGAGAGGTCAGAGCAAGAATCAGACTGAGAGGTCAAAGCCAGAATTAGTATGAGAGGTCAGAGCCAGAATCAGTCTGAGAGGTCAGAGCCAGAATCAGACTGAGAGGTCATAGCCAGAATAAGTCTGAGAGGTCTGAGCCAGAATCAGACTGAGATGTCAGAGCCAGAATCAGAATGAGAGGTCAGAGCCAGAATCAGACTGAGAGGTCAGAGCAAGAATTAGTATGAGATTTCAGAGCCAGAATCAGTATGAGAGGTCAGAGCCAGAATCAGACTGAGAGGTCATTGCCAGAATCAGTCTGAGAGGTCTGAGCCAGAATCAGACTAAGAGGTCAGAGACAGAATCAGTATTAGAGGTCAGAGACAGAATCAGTATGAGAGGTCAGATCCAGAATCAGACTGAGAGGTCAGAGCCAAAATTCGTATGAGAGGTCAGAGCCAGAATTAGTATGAGAGGTCTGAGCCGGAATCAGACTGAGAGGTCAGAGCCAGAATCAGTCTGAGAGGTCTGAGCCAGAATCAGACTAAGAGGTCAGAGACAGAATCAGTATGAGAGGTCAGAGACAGAATCAGTATGAGACATCAGAGCCAGAATCAGACTGAGAGGTCAGAGCCAAAATTCGTATGAGAGGTCAGAGCCAGAATTTGTATAAGAGGTCAGAGCCAGAATCAGACTGAGAGGTCAGAGCCAGAATTAGTATGAGAGGTCAGAGCCAGAATCAGACTGAGAGTTCAGAGCCAGAATTAGTATGTGAGGTCAGAGCCAGAATTAAACTGAGAGGTCTGAGCCAGGATCAGACTGAGAGGTCAGAGCCAGAATTCGTATAAGATGTCAGAGCCAGAATTAGTATGAGAGGTCAGAGCCAGAATCGGTATCAGAGGTCAGAGCCAGAATTAGACTGAGAGGTCGAAGCCAGAATCAGTATGAAAGGTCAGAGCCAAATTAGTATGAGAGGTGAGAGACAGAATCAGTATTAGAGGTCAGAGCTTGAATCAGACTGAAAGGTCAGAGCCAAAATTTGTATGAGAGGTCAGAGCCAGAATTCGTATGAGAGGTCAGAGCCAGAATTAGTATGAGAGGTCAGAGCCAGAATTAGTATGAGAGGTCAGAGACAGAATCAGTTTGAGAGGTCAAAGCCAGAATCAGAATGAAAAATCAGAGCCAGAATTAGAATGAGAGGTCAGAGCCAGAATCAGTATGAGAGGTCAGAGCCAGAATCAGACTGAGAGGTCAGAATTAGAATTAGTATGAGAGGTCAGAGCCAGAATTAGTATGAGAGTTCTGAGCCAGAATTAGAATGAGAGGTCAGAGCCAGAATCAGACTGAGAGGTCAGAGCCAGTATCAGAATGAAAGGTCAGAGCCAGAATCAGACTAAGAGGTCAGAGCGAAAATTAGTATGAGAGGTCAGAGTTAGAATTAGTATGAGAGGTCAGAGCCAGAATCAGTATGAGAGGTCAGAGCCAAAATCAGTATGAGAGGTCAGAGCCAGAATCAATCTGAAAGGTCTGAGACAGAATCAGACTTTGAGGTCAGAGCCAGAATTATTATGAGAGGTCTGAGCCGGAATCAGACTGAGAGGTCAGAGCCAGAATCAGTATGAAAGGTCTGATCCACAATCAGACTAAGAGGTCAGAGACAGAATCAGTATGAGAGGTCTTAGCCAGAATTAGTATGAGAGGTCAGAGCCAGAATCAGACTGAGAGGTCATTGCCAGAATTAGTATGAGAGGTCAGAGACAAAATCAGTATGAAAGGTCAGAGCCAGAATCAGACTGAAAGGTCATTGACAGAATTAGTATGAGAGGTCAGAGCCAGAAATAGTATGAGAGGTCAGAGCCAGAATCAGTATGAGAGGTCAGAGCCAGAATTAGAATGAGAGGTCAGAGCCAGAATCAGTCTGAGAGGTCAGAGCCAGAATCAGACTGAGAGGTCATAGCCAGAATCAGTCTGAGAGGTCTGAGCCAGAATCAGACTGAGAGGTCAGAGCCAGAATCAGTATGAGAGGTCAGAGCCAGAATCAGACTGAGAGATCAGAGCAAGAATTAGTATGAGAGGTCAGAGCCAAAATTCGTATGAGAGGTCAGAGCCAAAATTAGTATGAGAGGTCAGAGCAAGAATCAGACTGAGAGGTCAAAGCCAGAATTAGTATGAGAGGTCAGAGCCAGAATCAGTCTGAGAGGTCAGAGCCAGAATCAGATTGAGAGGTCATAGCCAGAATCAGTCTGAGAGGTCTGAGCCAGAATCAGACTGAGATGTCAGAGCCAGAATCAGAATGAGAGGTCAGAGCCAGAATCAGACTGAGAGGTCAGAGCAAGAATTAGTATGAGATTTCAGAGCCAGAATCAGTATGAGAGGTCAGAGCCAGAATCAGACTGAGAGGTCATTGCCAGAATCAGTCTGAGAGGTCTGAGCCAGAATCAGACTAAGAGGTCAGAGACAGAATCAGTATTAGAGGTCAGAGCCAGAATTCGTATAAGAAGTCAGAGCCAGAATTAGTATGAGAGGTCAGAGCCTGAATCGGTATCAGAGGTCAGAGCCAGAATTAGACTGAGAGGTCGGAGCCAGAATCAGTATGAAAGGTCAGAGCCAAATTAGTATGAGAGGTGAGAGACAGAATCAGTATTAGAGGTCAGAGCTTGAATCAGACTGAGAGGTCAGAGCCAAAATTTGTATGAGAGGTCAGAGACAGAATTCGTATGAGAGGTCAGAGCCAGAATTAGTATGAGAGGTCAGAGCCAGAATTAGTATGAGAGGTCAGAGACAGAATCAGTTTGAGAGGTCAAAGCCAGAATCAAAATGAAAAATCAGAGCCAGAATTAGAATGAGAGGTCAGAGCCAGAATCAGTATGAGAGGTCAGAGCCAGAATCAGACTGAGAGGTCAGAATTAGAATTAGTATGAGAGGTCAGAGCCAGAATTAGTATGAGAGTTCTGAGCCAGAATTAGAATGAGAGGTCAGAGCCAGAATCAGACTGAGAGGTCAGAGCCAGTATCAGAATGAAAGGTCAGAGCCAGAATCAGACTAAGAGGTCAGAGCGAAAATTAGTATGAGAGGTCAGAGTTAGAATTAGTATGAGAGGTCAGAGCCAGAATCAGTAAGAGAGGTCAGAGCCAAAATCAGTATGAGAGGTCAGAGCCAGAATCAATCTGAAAGGTCTGAGACAGAATCAGACTTTGAGGTCAGAGCCAGAATTAGTATGAGAGGTCTGAGCCGGAATCAGACTGAGAGGTCAGAGCCAGAATCAGTATGAAAGGTCTGAGCCAGAATCAGACTAAGAGGTCAGAGTTAGAATTAGTATGAGAGGTCAGAGCCAGAATTAGTATGAGAGGTCTGAGCCAGAATTAGAATGAGAGGTCAGGGCCAGAATCAGTATGAGAGGTCAGAGCCAGAATCAGACTGAGAGGTCAGAATTAGAATTAGTATGAGAGGTCAGAGCCAGAATTAGAATGAGAGTTCAGAGCCAGAATCAGTATGAAAGGTCAGAGCCAGAATCAGACTGATAGGTCAGAATTAGAATTAGTATGAGAGGTCTGAGCCAGAATTAGTATGAGAGGTCAGAGCCAGAATCAGTATGAGAGGTCAGAGCCAGTATCAGAATGAAAGGTCAGAGCCAGAATCAGACTAAGAGGTCAGAGCCAGAATCAATCTGAAAGGTCTGAGACAGAATCAGACTTTGAGGTCAGAGCCAGAATTAGTATGAGAGGTCTGAGCCGGAATCAGACTGAGAGGTCAGAGCCAGAATCAGTATGAAAGGTCTGATCCAGAATCAGACTAAGAGGTCAGAGACAGAATCAGTATGAGAGGTCTTAGCCAGAATTAGTATGAGAGGTCAGAGCCAGAATCAGACTGAGAGGTCATTGCCAGAATTAGTATGAGAGGTCAGAGACAAAATCAGTATGAAAGGTCAGAGCCAGAATCAGTATGAAAGGTCAGAGCCAGAATCAGACTGAGAGGTCATTGACAGAATTAGTATGAGAGGTCAGAGCCAGAAATAGTATGAGAGGTCAGAGCCAGAATCAGTATGAGAGGTCAGAGCCAGAATTAGAATGAGAGGTCAGAGCCAGAATCAGTCTGAGAGGTCAGAGCCAGAATCAGACTGAGAGGTCATAGCCAGAATCAGTCTGAGAGGTCTGAGCCAGAATCAGACTGAGAGGTCAGAGCCAGAATCAGTATGAGAGGTCAGAGCCAGAATCAGACTGAGAGATCAGAGCAAGAATTAGTATGAGAGTTCAGAGCCAAAATCAGACTGAGAGGTGGTCGGAGCCAGAATCAGTATAAGAGGTCAGAGCCAGAATCAGACTGAGAGGTCATTGCCAGAATTAGTATGAGAGGTCAGAGAAAGAATCAGTATGAAAGGTCAGAGCCAGAATCAGTATAAGAGGTCAGAGCCAAAATTCGTATGAGAGGTCAGAGCCAAAATTAGTATGAGAGGTCAGAGCAAGAATCAGACTGAGAGGTCAAAGCCAGAATTAGTATGAGAGGTCAGAGCCAGAATCAGTCTGAGAGGTCAGAGCCAGAATCAGACTGAGAGGTCATAGCCAGAATCAGTCTGAGAGGTCTGAGCCAGAATCAGACTGAGATGTCAGAGCCAGAATCAGAATGAGAGGTCAGAGCCAGAATCAGACTGAGAGGTCAGAGCAAGAATTAGTATGAGATTTCAGAGCCAGAATCAGTATGAGAGGTCAGAGCCAGAATCAGACTGAGAGGTCATTGCCAGAATCAGTCTGAGAGGTCTGAGCCAGAATCAGACTAAGAGGTCAGAGACAGAATCAGTATTAGAGGTCAGAGACAGAATCAGTATGAGAGGTCAGATCCAGAATCAGACTGAGAGGTCAGAGCCAAAATTCGTATGAGAGGTCAGAGCCAGAATTAGTATGAGAGGTCTGAGCCGGAATCAGACTGAGAGGTCAGAGCCAGAATCAGTCTGAGAGGTCTGAGCCAGAATCAGACTAAGAGGTCAGAGACAGAATCAGTATGAGAGGTCAGAGACAGAATCAGTATGAGACATCAGAGCCAGAATCAGACTGAGAGGTCAGAGCCAAAATTCGTATGAGAGGTCAGAGCCAGAATTTGTATAAGAGGTCAGAGCCAGAATCAGACTGAGAGGTCAGAGCCAGAATTAGTATGAGAGGTCAGAGCCAGAATCAGACTGAGAGTTCAGAGCCAGAATTAGTATGTGAGGTCAGAGCCAGAATTAAACTGAGAGGTCTGAGCCAGAATCAGACTGAGAGGTCAGAGCCAGAATTCGTATAAGATGTCAGAGCCAGAATTAGTATGAGAGGTCAGAGCCAGAATCGGTATCAGAGGTCAGAGCCAGAATTAGACTGAGAGGTCGGAGCCAGAATCAGTATGAAAGGTCAGAGCCAAATTAGTATGAGAGGTGAGAGACAGAATCAGTATTAGAGGTTAGAGCTTGAATCAGACTGAGAGGTCAGAGCCAGAATTAGTATGAGAGGTCAGAGCCAGAATCAGACTGAGAGTTCAGAGCCAGAATTAGTATGTGAGGTCAGAGCCAGAATTAAACTGAGAGGTCTGAGCCAGAATCAGACTGAGAGGTCAGAGCCAGAATTCGTATAAGATGTCAGAGCCAGAATTAGTATGAGAGGTCAGAGCCAGAATCGGTATCAGAGGTCAGAGCCAGAATTAGACTGAGAGGTCGGAGCCAGAATCAGTATGAAAGGTCAGAGCCAAAATTTGTATGAGAGGTCAGAGCCAGAATTCGTATGAGAGGTCAGAGCCAGAATTAGTATGAGAGGTCAGAGCCAGAATTAGTATGAGAGGTCAGAGACAGAATCAGTTTGAGAGGTCAAAGCCAGAATCAGAATGAAAAATCAGAGCCAGAATTAGAATGAGAGGTCAGAGCCAGAATCAGTATGAGAGGTCAGAGCCAGAATCAGACTGAGAGGTCAGAATTAGAATTAGTATGAGAGGTCAGAGCCAGAATTAGTATGAGAGTTCTGAGCCAGAATTAGAATGAGAGGTCAGAGCCAGAATCAGACTGAGAGGTCAGAGCCAGTATCAGAATGAAAGGTCAGAGCCAGAATCAGACTAAGAGGTCAGAGCGAAAATTAGTATGAGAGGTCAGAGTTAGAATTAGTATGAGAGGTCAGAGCCAGAATCAGTATGAGAGGTCAGAGCCAAAATCAGTATGAGAGGTCTGAGCCGGAATCAGACTGAGAGGTCAGAGCCAGAATCAGTATGAAAGGTCTGATCCAGAATCAGACTAAGAGGTCAGAGACAGAATCAGTATGAGAGGTCTTAGCCAGAATTAGTATGAGAGGTCAGAGCCAGAATCAGACTGAGAGGTCATTGCCAGAATTAGTATGAGAGGTCAGAGACAAAATCAGTATGAAAGGTCAGAGCCAGAATCAGTATAAAAGGTCAGAGCCAGAATCAGACTGAGAGGTCATTGACAGAATTAGTATGAGAGGTCAGAGCCAGAAATAGTATGAGAGGTCAGAGCCAGAATCAGTATGAGAGGTCAGAGCCAGAATTAGAATGAGAGGTCAGAGCCAGAATCAGTCTGAGAGGTCAGAGCCAGAATCAGACTGAGAGGTCATAGCCAGAATCAGTCTGAGAGGTCTGAGCCAGAATCAGACTGAGAGGTCAGAGCCAGAATCAGTATGAGAGGTCAGAGCCAGAATCAGACTGAGAGATCAGAGCAAGAATTAGTATGAGAGGTCAGAGCCAAAATTCGTATGAGAGGTCAGAGCCAAAATTAGTATGAGAGGTCAGAGCAAGAATCAGACTGAGAGGTCAAAGCCAGAATTAGTATGAGAGGTCAGAGCCAGAATCAGTCTGAGAGGTCAGAGCCAGAATCAGACTGAGAGGTCATAGCCAGAATCAGTCTGAGAGGTCTGAGCCAGAATCAGACTGAGATGTCAGAGCCAGAATCAGAATGAGAGGTCAGAGCCAGAATCAGACTGAGAGGTCAGAGCAAGAATTAGTATGAGATTTCAGAGCCAGAATCAGTATGAGAGGTCAGAGCCAGAATCAGACTGAGAGGTCATTGCCAGAATCAGTCTGAGAGGTCTGAGCCAGAATCAGACTAAGAGGTCAGAGACAGAATCAGTATTAGAGGTCAGAGCCAGAATTCGTATAAGAAGTCAGAGCCAGAATTAGTATGAGAGGTCAGAGCCTGAATCGGTATCAGAGGTCAGAGCCAGAATTAGACTGAGAGGTCGGAGCCAGAATCAGTATGAAAGGTCAGAGCCAAATTAGTATGAGAGGTGAGAGACAGAATCAGTATTAGAGGTCAGAGCTTGAATCAGACTGAGAGGTCAGAGCCAAAATTTGTATGAGAGGTCAGAGACAGAATTCGTATGAGAGGTCAGAGCCAGAATTAGTATGAGAGGTCAGAGCCAGAATTAGTATGAGAGGTCAGAGACAGAATCAGTCTGAGAGTTCAGAGCCAGAATTAGTATGAGAGGTCAGAGCCAGAATCAGTCTGAGAGGTCAGAGCCAGAATCAGTCTGAGAGGTCTGAGCCAGAATCAGACTCAGAGGTCAGAGTTAGAATTAGTATGAGAGGTCAGAGCCAGAATTAGTATGAGAGGTCAGAGACAGAATTAGAATGAGAGGTCAGAGCCAGAATCAGTATGAGAGGTCAGAGCCAGAATCAGAATGAAAGGTCAGAGCCAGAATCAGACTGAAAGGTCAGAGCGAGAATTAGTATGAGAGGTCAGAGTCAGAATTAGTATGAGAGGTCAGAGCCAGAATCAGACTGAGAAGTCAGAGCCAGAATCAGCATGAGAGGTTAGAGCTAGAATCAATCTGAGAGGTCTGAGACAGAATCAGACTTTGAGGTCAGAGCCAGAATTAGTATGAGAGGTCTGAGCCGGAATCAGACAGAGAGGTCAGAGCCAGAATCAGTATGAAAGGTCTGATCCAGAATCAGACTAAGAGGTCAGAGACAGAATCAGTATGAGAGGTCTGAGCCAGAATCAGTATGAGAGGTCTGAGACAGAATCAGACTGAGAGGTTAGAACCAGAATTAGTATGAGAGGTCAGAGCCAGAATCAGACTGAGAGGTCATTGCCAGAATTAGAATGAGAGGTCAGAGACAGAATCAGTATGAAAGGTCGAAGCCAGAATCAGTATGAAAGGTCAGAGCCAAAATCAGACTGAGAGGTCATTGACAGAATTAGTATGAGAGGTCAGAGCAAGAATCAGTATGAGAGGTCAGAGCCAGAATTAGAATGAGAGGTCAGAGCCAGAATCAGTCTGAGAGGTCTGAGCCAGAATCAGACTGAGAGGTCATAGCCAGAATCAGTCTGAGAGGTCTGAGCCAGAATCAGACTGAGAGGTCAGAGCCAGAATCAGTATGAGAGGTCAGAGCCAGAATCAAACTGAGAGATCAGAGCAAGAATTAGTATGAGAGTTCAGAGCCAAAATCAGACTGAGAGGTGGTCGGAGCCAGTATCAGTATAAGAGGTCAGAGCCAGAATCAGACTGAGAGGTCATTGCCAGAATTAGTATGAGAGGTCAGAGAAAGAATCAGTATGAAAGGTCAGAGCCAGAATCAGTATGAAAGGTCAGAGCCAGAATCAGACTGAGAGGTCATTGACAGAATTAGTATGAGAGGTCAGAGCCAGAAATAGTACGAGAGGTCAGAGCCAGAATCAGTATGAAAGGTCAGAGCCAGAATTAGAATGAGAGGTCAGAGCCAGAATCAGTCTGAGAGGTCTGAGCCAGAATCAGACTCAGAGGTCAGAGTTAGAATTAGTATGAGAGGTCAGAGCCAGAATTAGTATGAGAGGTCAGAGACAGAATTAGAATGAGAGGTCAGAGCCAGAATCAGTATGAGAGGTCAGAGCCAGAATCAGAATGAAAGGTCAGAGCCAGAATCAGACTGAAAGGTCAGAGCGAGAATTAGTATGAGAGGTCAGAGTCAGAATTAGTATGAGAGGTCAGAGCCAGAATCAGACTGAGAAGTCAGAGCCAGAATCAGCATGAGAGGTTAGAGCTAGAATCAATCTGAGAGGTCTGAGACAGAATCAGACTTTGAGGTCAGAGCCAGAATTAGTATGAGAGGTCTGAGCCGGAATCAGACAGAGAGGTCAGAGCCAGAATCAGTATGAAAGGTCTGATCCAGAATCAGACTAAGAGGTCAGAGACAGAATCAGTATGAGAGGTCTGAGCCAGAATCAGTATGAGAGGTCTGAGACAGAATCAGACTGAGAGGTTAGAACCAGAATTAGTATGAGAGGTCAGAGCCAGAATCAGACTGAGAGGTCATTGCCAGAATTAGAATGAGAGGTCAGAGACAGAATCAGTATGAAAGGTCGAAGCCAGAATCAGTATGAAAGGTCAGAGCCAAAATCAGACTGAGAGGTCATTGACAGAATTAGTATGAGAGGTCAGAGCAAGAATCAGTATGAGAGGTCAGAGCCAGAATTAGAATGAGAGGTCAGAGCCAGAATCAGTCTGAGAGGTCTGAGCCAGAATCAGACTGAGAGGTCATAGCCAGAATCAGTCTGAGAGGTCTGAGCCAGAATCAGACTGAGAGGTCAGAGCCAGAATCAGTATGAGAGGTCAGAGCCAGAATCAAACTGAGAGATCAGAGCAAGAATTAGTATGAGAGTTCAGAGCCAAAATCAGACTGAGAGGTGGTCGGAGCCAGTATCAGTATAAGAGGTCAGAGCCAGAATCAGACTGAGAGGTCATTGCCAGAATTAGTATGAGAGGTCAGAGAAAGAATCAGTATGAAAGGTCAGAGCCAGAATCAGTATGAAAGGTCAGAGCCAGAATCAGACTGAGAGATCATTGACAGAATTAGTATGAGAGGTCAGAGCCAGAAATAGTACGAGAGGTCAGAGCCAGAATCAGTATGAAAGGTCAGAGCCAGAATTAGAATGAGAGGTCAGAGCCAGAATCAGTCTGAGAGTTCAGAGCCAGAATCAGACTGAGAGGTCTGACCAAGAATCAGACTGAGAGGTCAGAGCCAGAATCAGTATGAGAGGTCAGAGCCAGAATCAGACTGAGAGATCAGAGCAAGAATTAGTATGAGAGGTCAGAGCCAAAATCAGACTGAGAGGTCGGAGCCAAAATCAGTATAAGAGGTCAGAGCCAGAATCAGACTGAAAGATCAGAGCCAAAATTCGTATGAGAGGTCAGAGCCAAAATTCGTATGAGAGGTCAGAGCAAGAATCAGACTGAGAGGTCAAAGCCAGAATTAGTATGAGAGGTCAGAGCCAGAATCAGTCTGAGAGGTCAGAGCCAGAATCAGACTGAGAGGTCATAGCCAGAATCAGTCTGAGAGGTCTGAGCCAGAATCAGAATGAAAGGTCAGAGCCAGAATCAAACTAAGAGGTCAGAGCGAGAATTAGTATGAGAGGTCAGAGCCAGAATCAATCTGAGAGGTCTGAGACAGAATCAGACTTTGAGGTCAAAGCCAGAATTAGTATGAGAGGTCTGAGCCGGAATCAGACTGAGAGGTCAGAGCCAGAATCAGTATAAAAGGTCTGAGCCAGAATCAGACTAAGAGGTCAGAGTTAGAATTAGTATGAGAGGTCAGAGCCAGAATTAGTATGAGAGGTCTGAGCCAGAATTAGAATGAGAGGTCAGGGCCAGAATCAGTATGAGAGGTCAGAGCCAGAATCAGACTGAGAGTTCAGAATTAGAATTAGTATGAGAGGTCAGAGCCAGAATTAGTATGAGAGTTCTGAGCCAGAATTAGAATGAGAGGTCAGAGCCAGAATCAGTATGAAAGGTCAGAGCCAGAATCAGACTGAGAGGTCAGAATTAGAATTAGTATGAGAGGTCTGAGCCAGAATTAGTATGAGAAGTCAGAGCCAGAATCAGTATGAGAGGTCAGAGCCAGTATCAGAATGAAAGGTCAGAGCCAGAATCAGACTAAGAGGTCAGAGCCAGAATCAATCTGAAAGGTCTGAGACAGAATCAGATTTTGAGGTCAGAGCCAGATTTAGTATGAGAGGTCTGAGCCGGAATCAGACTGAGAGGTCAGAGCCAGAATCAGTATGAAAGGTCTGATCCAGAATCAGACTAAGAGGTCAGAGACAGAATCAGTATGAGAGGTCTTAGCCAGAATTAGTATGAGAGGTCAGAGCCAGAATCAGACTGAGAGGTCATTGCCAGAATTAGTATGAGAGGTCAGAGACAAAATCAGTATGAAAGGTCAGAGCCAGAATCAGTATGAAAGGTCAGAGCCAGAATCAGACTGAGAGGTCATTGACAGAATTAGTATGAGAGGTCAGAGCCAGAAATAGTATGAGAGGTCAGAGCCAGAATCAGTATGAGAGGTCAGAGCCAGAATTAGAATGAGAGGTCAGAGCCAGAATCAGTCTGAGAGGTCAGAGCCAGAATCAGACTGAGAGGTCATAGCCAGAATCAGTCTGAGAGGTCTGAGCCAGAATCAGACTGAGAGGTCAGAGCCAGAATCAGTATGAGAGGTCAGAGCCAGAATCAGACTGAGAGATCAGAGCAAGAATTAGTATGAGAGTTCAGAGCCAAAATCAGACTGAGAGGTGGTCGGAGCCAGAATCAGTATAAGAGGTCAGAGCCAGAATCAGACTGAGAGGTCATTGCCAGAATTAGTATGAGAGGTCAGAGCCAGAATTAGTATGAGGGGTCAGAGCCAGAATCAGACTGAGAGGTCAGAGCCAGAATCAGTATGAGAGGTCAGAGCCAGAATTTGTATGAGAGGTCAGAGCCAGAATCAGACTGAGAGGTCAGAGCCAAAATTCGTATGAGAGGTCAGAGCCGGAATCTGTATGAGAGGTCAGAGCCGGAATCTGTATGAGAGGTCAGAGCCAGAATTAGTATGAGAGGTCAGAGCCAGAATCAGTCTGAGAGGTCAGAGCCAGAATCAGTCTGAGAGTTCAGAGCCAGAATTAGTATGAGAGGTCAGAGCCAGAATCAGTCTGAGAGGTCAGAGCCAGAATCAGTCTGAGAGTTCTGAGCCAGAATCAGACTCAGAGGTCAGAGTTAGAATTAGTATGAGAGGTCAGAGCCAGAATTAGTATGAGAGGTCAGAGACAGAATTAGAATGAGAGGTCAGAGCCAGAATCAGTATGAGAGGTCAGAGCCAGAATCAGAATGAAAGGTCAGAGCCAGAATCAGACTGAAAGGTCAGAGCGAGAATTAGTATGAGAGGTCAGAGTCAGAATTAGTATGAGAGGTCAGAGCCAGAATCAGACTGAGAAGTCAGAGCCAGAATCAGCATGAGAGGTTAGAGCTAGAATCAATCTGAGAGGTCTGAGACAGAATCAGACTTTGAGGTCAGAGCCAGAATTAGTATGAGAGGTCTGAGCCGGAATCAGACAGAGAGGTCAGAGCCAGAATCAGTATGAAAGGTCTGATCCAGAATCAGACTAAGAGGTCAGAGACAGAATCAGTATGAGAGGTCTGAGCCAGAATCAGTATGAGAGGTCTGAGACAGAATCAGACTGAGAGGTTAGAACCAGAATTAGTATGAGAGGTCAGAGCCAGAATCAGACTGAGAGGTCATTGCCAGAATTAGAATGAGAGGTCAGAGACAGAATCAGTATGAAAGGTCGAAGCCAGAATCAGTATGAAAGGTCAGAGCCAAAATCAGACTGAGAGGTCATTGACAGAATTAGTATGAGAGGTCAGAGCAAGAATCAGTATGAGAGGTCAGAGCCAGAATTAGAATGAGAGGTCAGAGACAGAATCAGTCTGAGAGGTCTGAGCCAGAATCAGACTGAGAGGTCATAGCCAGAATCAGTCTGAGAGGTCTGAGCCAGAATCAGACTGAGAGGTCAGAGCCAGAATCAGTATGAGAGGTCAGAGCCAGAATCAAACTGAGAGATCAGAGCAAGAATTAGTATGAGAGTTCAGAGCCAAAATCAGACTGAGAGGTGGTCGGAGCCAGAATCAGTATAAGAGGTCATAGCCAGAATCAGACTGAGAGGTCATTGCCAGAATTAGTATGAGAGGTCAGAGAAAGAATCAGTATGAAAGGTCAGAGCCAGAATCAGACTGAGAGGTCATTGACAGAATTAGTATGAGAGGTCAGAGCCAGAAATAGTACGAGAGGTCAGAGCCAGAATCAGTATGAAAGGTCAGAGCCAGAATTAGAATGAGAGGTCAGAGCCAGAATCAGTATGAAAGGTCAGAGCCAGAATTAGAATGAGAGGTCAGAGCCAGAATCAGTCTGAGAGTTCAGAGCCAGAATCAGACTGAGAGGTCTGACCAAGAATCAGACTGAGAGGTCAGAGCCAGAATCAGTATGAGAGGTCAGAGCCAGAATCAGACTGAGAGATCAGAGCAAGAATTAGTATGAGAGGTCAGAGCCAAAATCAGACTGAGAGGTCGGAGCCAAAATCAGTATAAGAGGTCAGAGCCAGAATAAGACTGAAAGATCAGAGCCAAAATTCGTATGAGAGGTCAGAGCCAAAATTCGTATGAGAGGTCAGAGCAAGAATCAGACTGAGAGGTCAAAGCCAGAATTAGTATGAGAGGTCTGAGCCAGAATCAGTCTGAGAGGTCAGAGCCAGAATCAGACTGAGAGGTCATAGCCAGAATCAGTCTGAGAGGTCTGAGCCAGAATCAGAATGAAAGGTCAGAGCCAGAATCAAACTAAGAGGTCAGAGCGAGAATTAGTATGAGAGGTCAGAGCCAGAATCAATCTGAGAGGTCTGAGACAGAATCAGACTTTGAGGTCAGAGCCAGAATTAGTATGAGAGGTCTGAGCCAGAATTAGAATGAGAGGTCAGGGCCAGAATCAGTATGAGAGGTCAGAGCCAGAATCAGACTGAGAGGTCAGAATTAGAATTAGTATGAGAGGTCAGAGCCAGAATTAGTATGAGAGTTCTGAGCCAGAATTAGAATGAGAGGTCAGAGCCAGAATCAGTATGAAAGGTCAGAGCCAGAATCAGACTGAGAGGTCAGAATTAGAATTAGTATGAGAGGTCTGAGCCAGAATTAGTATGAGAGGTCAGAGCCAGAATCAGTATGAGAGGTCAGAGCCAGTATCAGAATGAAAGGTCAGAGCCAGAATCAGACTAAGAGGTCAGAGCCAGAATCAATCTGAAAGGTCTGAGACAGAATCAGACTTTGAGGTCAGAGCCAGAATTAGTATGAGAGGTCTGAGCCGGAATCAGACTGAGAGGTCAGAGCCAGAATCAGTATGAAAGGTCTGATCCAGAATCAGACTAAGAGGTCAGAGACAGAATCAGTATGAGAGGTCTTAGCCAGAATTAGTATGAGAGGTCAGAGCCAGAATCAGACTGAGAGGTCATTGCCAGAATTAGTATGAGAGGTCAGAGACAAAATCAGTATGAAAGGTCAGAGCCAGAATCAGTATGAAAGGTCAGAGCCAGAATCAGACTGAGAGGTCATTGCCAGAATTAGTATGAGAGGTCAGAGACAAAATCAGTATGAAAGGTCAGAGCCAGAATCAGTATGAAAGGTCAGAGCCAGAATCAGACTGAGAGGTCATTGACAGAATTAGTATGAGAGGTCAGAGCCAGAAATAGTATGAGAGGTCAGAGCCAGAATCAGTATGAGAGGTCAGAGCCAGAATTAGAATGAGAGGTCCGAGCCAGAATCAGTCTGAGAGGTCAGAGCCAGAATCAGTATGAAAGGTCAGAGCCAGAATCAGACTGAGAGGTCATTGACAGAATTAGTATGAGAGGTCAGAGCCAGAAATAGTATGAGAGGTCAGAGCCAGAATCAGTATGAGAGGTCAGAGCCAGAATTAGAATGAGAGGTCCGAGCCAGAATCAGACTGAGAGGTCAGAGCCAGAATCAGTATGAGAGGTCAGAGCCAGAATCAGACTGAGAGATCAGAGCAAGAATTAGTATGAGAGTTCAGAGCCAAAATCAGACTGAGAGGTGGTCGGAGCCAGAATCAGTATAAGAGGTCAGAGCCAGAATCAGACTGAGAGGTCATTGCCAGAATTAGTATGAGAGGTCAGAGAAAGAATCAGTATGAAAGGTCAGAGCCAGAATCAGTATAAGAGGTCAGAGCCAAAATTCGTATGAGAGGTCAGAGCCAAAATTAGTATGAGAGGTCAGAGCAAGAATCAGACTGAGAGGTCAAAGCCAGAATTAGTATGAGAGGTCAGAGCCAGAATCAGTCTGAGAGGTCAGAGCCAGAATCAGACTGAGAGGTCATAGCCAGAATAAGTCTGAGAGGTCTGAGCCAGAATCAGACTGAGATGTCAGAGCCAGAATCAGAATGAGAGGTCAGAGCCAGAATCAGACTGAGAGGTCAGAGCAAGAATTAGTATGAGATTTCAGAGCCAGAATCAGTATGAGAGGTCAGAGCCAGAATCAGACTGAGAGGTCATTGCCAGAATCAGTCTGAGAGGTCTGAGCCAGAATCAGACTAAGAGGTCAGAGACAGAATCAGTATTAGAGGTCAGAGACAGAATCAGTATGAGAGGTCAGATCCAGAATCAGACTGAGAGGTCAGAGCCAAAATTCGTATGAGAGGTCAGAGCCAGAATTAGTATGAGAGGTCTGAGCCGGAATCAGACTGAGAGGTCAGAGCCAGAATCAGTCTGAGAGGTCTGAGCCAGAATCAGACTAAGAGGTCAGAGACAGAATCAGTATGAGAGGTCAGAGACAGAATCAGTATGAGACATCAGAGCCAGAATCAGACTGAGAGGTCAGATCCAAAATTCGTATGAGAGGTCAGAGCCAGAATTTGTATAAGAGGTCAGAGCCAGAATCAGACTGAGAGGTCAGAGCCAGAATTAGTATGAGAGGTCAGAGCCAGAATCAGACTGAGAGTTCAGAGCCAGAATTAGTATGTGAGGTCAGAGCCAGAATTAAACTGAGAGGTCTGAGCCAGGATCAGACTGAGAGGTCAGAGCCAGAATTCGTATAAGATGTCAGAGCCAGAATTAGTATGAGAGGTCAGAGCCAGAATCGGTATCAGAGGTCAGAGCCAGAATTAGACTGAGAGGTCGAAGCCAGAATCAGTATGAAAGGTCAGAGCCAAATTAGTATGAGAGGTGAGAGACAGAATCAGTATTAGAGGTCAGAGCTTGAATCAGACTGAAAGGTCAGAGCCAAAATTTGTATGAGAGGTCAGAGCCAGAATTCGTATGAGAGGTCAGAGCCAGAATTAGTATGAGAGGTCAGAGCCAGAATTAGTATGAGAGGTCAGAGACAGAATCAGTTTGAGAGGTCAAAGCCAGAATCAGAATGAAAAATCAGAGCCAGAATTAGAATGAGAGGTCAGAGCCAGAATCAGTATGAGAGGTCAGAGCCAGAATCAGACTGAGAGGTCAGAATTAGAATTAGTATGAGAGGTCAGAGCCAGAATTAGTATGAGAGTTCTGAGCCAGAATTAGAATGAGAGGTCAGAGCCAGAATCAGACTGAGAGGTCAGAGCCAGTATCAGAATGAAAGGTCAGAGCCAGAATCAGACTAAGAGGTCAGAGCGAAAATTAGTATGAGAGGTCAGAGTTAGAATTAGTATGAGAGGTCAGAGCCAGAATCAGTATGAGAGGTCAGAGCCAAAATCAGTATGAGAGGTCAGAGCCAGAATCAATCTGAAAGGTCTGAGACAGAATCAGACTTTGAGGTCAGAGCCAGAATTATTATGAGAGGTCTGAGCCGGAATCAGACTGAGAGGTCAGAGCCAGAATCAGTATGAAAGGTCTGATCCACAATCAGACTAAGAGGTCAGAGACAGAATCAGTATGAGAGGTCTTAGCCAGAATTAGTATGAGAGGTCAGAGCCAGAATCAGACTGAGAGGTCATTGCCAGAATTAGTATGAGAGGTCAGAGACAAAATCAGTATGAAAGGTCAGAGCCAGAATCAGACTGAAAGGTCATTGACAGAATTAGTATGAGAGGTCAGAGCCAGAAATAGTATGAGAGGTCAGAGCCAGAATCAGTATGAGAGGTCAGAGCCAGAATTAGAATGAGAGGTCAGAGCCAGAATCAGTCTGAGAGGTCAGAGCCAGAATCAGACTGAGAGGTCATAGCCAGAATCAGTCTGAGAGGTCTGAGCCAGAATCAGACTGAGAGGTCAGAGCCAGAATCAGTATGAGAGGTCAGAGCCAGAATCAGACTGAGAGATCAGAGCAAGAATTAGTATGAGAGGTCAGAGCCAAAATTCGTATGAGAGGTCAGAGCCAAAATTAGTATGAGAGGTCAGAGCAAGAATCAGACTGAGAGGTCAAAGCCAGAATTAGTATGAGAGGTCAGAGCCAGAATCAGTCTGAGAGGTCAGAGCCAGAATCAGATTGAGAGGTCATAGCCAGAATCAGTCTGAGAGGTCTGAGCCAGAATCAGACTGAGATGTCAGAGCCAGAATCAGAATGAGAGGTCAGAGCCAGAATCAGACTGAGAGGTCAGAGCAAGAATTAGTATGAGATTTCAGAGCCAGAATCAGTATGAGAGGTCAGAGCCAGAATCAGACTGAGAGGTCATTGCCAGAATCAGTCTGAGAGGTCTGAGCCAGAATCAGACTAAGAGGTCAGAGACAGAATCAGTATTAGAGGTCAGAGCCAGAATTCGTATAAGAAGTCAGAGCCAGAATTAGTATGAGAGGTCAGAGCCTGAATCGGTATCAGAGGTCAGAGCCAGAATTAGACTGAGAGGTCGGAGCCAGAATCAGTATGAAAGGTCAGAGCCAAATTAGTATGAGAGGTGAGAGACAGAATCAGTATTAGAGGTCAGAGCTTGAATCAGACTGAGAGGTCAGAGCCAAAATTTGTATGAGAGGTCAGAGACAGAATTCGTATGAGAGGTCAGAGCCAGAATTAGTATGAGAGGTCAGAGCCAGAATTAGTATGAGAGGTCAGAGACAGAATCAGTTTGAGAGGTCAAAGCCAGAATCAAAATGAAAAATCAGAGCCAGAATTAGAATGAGAGGTCAGAGCCAGAATCAGTATGAGAGGTCAGAGCCAGAATCAGACTGAGAGGTCAGAATTAGAATTAGTATGAGAGGTCAGAGCCAGAATTAGTATGAGAGTTCTGAGCCAGAATTAGAATGAGAGGTCAGAGCCAGAATCAGACTGAGAGGTCAGAGCCAGTATCAGAATGAAAGGTCAGAGCCAGAATCAGACTAAGAGGTCAGAGCGAAAATTAGTATGAGAGGTCAGAGTTAGAATTAGTATGAGAGGTCAGAGCCAGAATCAGTAAGAGAGGTCAGAGCCAAAATCAGTATGAGAGGTCAGAGCCAGAATCAATCTGAAAGGTCTGAGACAGAATCAGACTTTGAGGTCAGAGCCAGAATTAGTATGAGAGGTCTGAGCCGGAATCAGACTGAGAGGTCAGAGCCAGAATCAGTATGAAAGGTCTGAGCCAGAATCAGACTAAGAGGTCAGAGTTAGAATTAGTATGAGAGGTCAGAGCCAGAATTAGTATGAGAGGTCTGAGCCAGAATTAGAATGAGAGGTCAGGGCCAGAATCAGTATGAGAGGTCAGAGCCAGAATCAGACTGAGAGGTCAGAATTAGAATTAGTATGAGAGGTCAGAGCCAGAATTAGAATGAGAGGTCAGAGCCAGAATCAGTATGAAAGGTCAGAGCCAGAATCAGACTGATAGGTCAGAATTAGAATTAGTATGAGAGGTCTGAGCCAGAATTAGTATGAGAGGTCAGAGCCAGAATCAGTATGAGAGGTCAGAGCCAGTATCAGAATGAAAGGTCAGAGCCAGAATCAGACTAAGAGGTCAGAGCCAGAATCAATCTGAAAGGTCTGAGACAGAATCAGACTTTGAGGTCAGAGCCAGAATTAGTATGAGAGGTCTGAGCCGGAATCAGACTGAGAGGTCAGAGCCAGAATCAGTATGAAAGGTCTGATCCAGAATCAGACTAAGAGGTCAGAGACAGAATCAGTATGAGAGGTCTTAGCCAGAATTAGTATGAGAGGTCAGAGCCAGAATCAGACTGAGAGGTCATTGCCAGAATTAGTATGAGAGGTCAGAGACAAAATCAGTATGAAAGGTCAGAGCCAGAATCAGTATGAAAGGTCAGAGCCAGAATCAGACTGAGAGGTCATTGACAGAATTAGTATGAGAGGTCAGAGCCAGAAATAGTATGAGAGGTCAGAGCCAGAATCAGTATGAGAGGTCAGAGCCAGAATTAGAATGAGAGGTCAGAGCCAGAATCAGTCTGAGAGGTCAGAGCCAGAATCAGACTGAGAGGTCATAGCCAGAATCAGTCTGAGAGGTCTGAGCCAGAATCAGACTGAGAGGTCAGAGCCAGAATCAGTATGAGAGGTCAGAGCCAGAATCAGACTGAGAGATCAGAGCAAGAATTAGTATGAGAGTTCAGAGCCAAAATCAGACTGAGAGGTGGTCGGAGCCAGAATCAGTATAAGAGGTCAGAGCCAGAATCAGACTGAGAGGTCATTGCCAGAATTAGTATGAGAGGTCAGAGAAAGAATCAGTATGAAAGGTCAGAGCCAGAATCAGTATAAGAGGTCAGAGCCAAAATTCGTATGAGAGGTCAGAGCCAAAATTAGTATGAGAGGTCAGAGCAAGAATCAGACTGAGAGGTCAAAGCCAGAATTAGTATGAGAGGTCAGAGCCAGAATCAGTCTGAGAGGTCAGAGCCAGAATCAGACTGAGAGGTCATAGCCAGAATCAGTCTGAGAGGTCTGAGCCAGAATCAGACTGAGATGTCAGAGCCAGAATCAGAATGAGAGGTCAGAGCCAGAATCAGACTGAGAGGTCAGAGCAAGAATTAGTATGAGATTTCAGAGCCAGAATCAGTATGAGAGGTCAGAGCCAGAATCAGACTGAGAGGTCATTGCCAGAATCAGTCTGAGAGGTCTGAGCCAGAATCAGACTAAGAGGTCAGAGACAGAATCAGTATTAGAGGTCAGAGACAGAATCAGTATGAGAGGTCAGATCCAGAATCAGACTGAGAGGTCAGAGCCAAAATTCGTATGAGAGGTCAGAGCCAGAATTAGTATGAGAGGTCTGAGCCGGAATCAGACTGAGAGGTCAGAGCCAGAATCAGTCTGAGAGGTCTGAGCCAGAATCAGACTAAGAGGTCAGAGACAGAATCAGTATGAGAGGTCAGAGACAGAATCAGTATGAGACATCAGAGCCAGAATCAGACTGAGAGGTCAGAGCCAAAATTCGTATGAGAGGTCAGAGTCAGAATTTGTATAAGAGGTCAGAGCCAGAATCAGACTGAGAGGTCAGAGCCAGAATTAGTATGAGAGGTCAGAGCCAGAATCAGACTGAGAGTTCAGAGCCAGAATTAGTATGTGAGGTCAGAGCCAGAATTAAACTGAGAGGTCTGAGCCAGAATCAGACTGAGAGGTCAGAGCCAGAATTCGTATAAGATGTCAGAGCCAGAATTAGTATGAGAGGTCAGAGCCAGAATCGGTATCAGAGGTCAGAGCCAGAATTAGACTGAGAGGTCGGAGCCAGAATCAGTATGAAAGGTCAGAGCCAAATTAGTATGAGAGGTGAGAGACAGAATCAGTATTAGAGGTTAGAGCTTGAATCAGACTGAGAGGTCAGAGCCAGAATTAGTATGAGAGGTCAGAGCCAGAATCAGACTGAGAGTTCAGAGCCAGAATTAGTATGTGAGGTCAGAGCCAGAATTAAACTGAGAGGTCTGAGCCAGAATCAGACTGAGAGGTCAGAGCCAGAATTCGTATAAGATGTCAGAGCCAGAATTAGTATGAGAGGTCAGAGCCAGAATCGGTATCAGAGGTCAGAGCCAGAATTAGACTGAGAGGTCGGAGCCAGAATCAGTATGAAAGGTCAGAGCCAAAATTTGTATGAGAGGTCAGAGCCAGAATTCGTATGAGAGGTCAGAGCCAGAATTAGTATGAGAGGTCAGAGCCAGAATTAGTATGAGAGGTCAGAGACAGAATCAGTTTGAGAGGTCAAAGCCAGAATCAGAATGAAAAATCAGAGCCAGAATTAGAATGAGAGGTCAGAGCCAGAATCAGTATGAGAGGTCAGAGCCAGAATCAGACTGAGAGGTCAGAATTAGAATTAGTATGAGAGGTCAGAGCCAGAATTAGTATGAGAGTTCTGAGCCAGAATTAGAATGAGAGGTCAGAGCCAGAATCAGACTGAGAGGTCAGAGCCAGTATCAGAATGAAAGGTCAGAGCCAGAATCAGACTAAGAGGTCAGAGCGAAAATTAGTATGAGAGGTCAGAGTTAGAATTAGTATGAGAGGTCAGAGCCAGAATCAGTATGAGAGGTCAGAGCCAAAATCAGTATGAGAGGTCTGAGCCGGAATCAGACTGAGAGGTCAGAGCCAGAATCAGTATGAAAGGTCTGATCCAGAATCAGACTAAGAGGTCAGAGACAGAATCAGTATGAGAGGTCTTAGCCAGAATTAGTATGAGAGGTCAGAGCCAGAATCAGACTGAGAGGTCATTGCCAGAATTAGTATGAGAGGTCAGAGACAAAATCAGTATGAAAGGTCAGAGCCAGAATCAGTATAAAAGGTCAGAGCCAGAATCAGACTGAGAGGTCATTGACAGAATTAGTATGAGAGGTCAGAGCCAGAAATAGTATGAGAGGTCAGAGCCAGAATCAGTATGAGAGGTCAGAGCCAGAATTAGAATGAGAGGTCAGAGCCAGAATCAGTCTGAGAGGTCAGAGCCAGAATCAGACTGAGAGGTCATAGCCAGAATCAGTCTGAGAGGTCTGAGCCAGAATCAGACTGAGAGGTCAGAGCCAGAATCAGTATGAGAGGTCAGAGCCAGAATCAGACTGAGAGATCAGAGCAAGAATTAGTATGAGAGGTCAGAGCCAAAATTCGTATGAGAGGTCAGAGCCAAAATTAGTATGAGAGGTCAGAGCAAGAATCAGACTGAGAGGTCAAAGCCAGAATTAGTATGAGAGGTCAGAGCCAGAATCAGTCTGAGAGGTCAGAGCCAGAATCAGACTGAGAGGTCATAGCCAGAATCAGTCTGAGAGGTCTGAGCCAGAATCAGACTGAGATGTCAGAGCCAGAATCAGAATGAGAGGTCAGAGCCAGAATCAGACTGAGAGGTCAGAGCAAGAATTAGTATGAGATTTCAGAGCCAGAATCAGTATGAGAGGTCAGAGCCAGAATCAGACTGAGAGGTCATTGCCAGAATCAGTCTGAGAGGTCTGAGCCAGAATCAGACTAAGAGGTCAGAGACAGAATCAGTATTAGAGGTCAGAGCCAGAATTCGTATAAGAAGTCAGAGCCAGAATTAGTATGAGAGGTCAGAGCCTGAATCGGTATCAGAGGTCAGAGCCAGAATTAGACTGAGAGGTCGGAGCCAGAATCAGTATGAAAGGTCAGAGCCAAATTAGTATGAGAGGTGAGAGACAGAATCAGTATTAGAGGTCAGAGCTTGAATCAGACTGAGAGGTCAGAGCCAAAATTTGTATGAGAGGTCAGAGACAGAATTCGTATGAGAGGTCAGAGCCAGAATTAGTATGAGAGGTCAGAGCCAGAATTAGTATGAGAGGTCAGAGACAGAATCAGTTTGAGAGGTCAAAGCCAGAATCAAAATGAAAAATCAGAGCCAGAATTAGAATGAGAGGTCAGAGCCAGAATCAGTATGAGAGGTCAGAGCCAGAATCAGACTGAGAGGTCAGAATTAGAATTAGTATGAGAGGTCAGAGCCAGAATTAGTATGAGAGTTCTGAGCCAGAATTAGAATGAGAGGTCAGAGCCAGAATCAGACTGAGAGGTCAGAGCCAGTATCAGAATGAAAGGTCAGAGCCAGAATCAGACTAAGAGGTCAGAGCGAAAATTAGTATGAGAGGTCAGAGTTAGAATTAGTATGAGAGGTCAGAGCCAGAATCAGTATGAGAGGTCAGAGCCAAAATCAGTATGAGAGGTCAGAGCCAGAATCAATCTGAAAGGTCTGAGACAGAATCAGACTTTGAGGTCAGAGCCAGAATTAGTATGAGAGGTCTGAGCCGGAATCAGACTGAGAGGTCAGAGCCAGAATCAGTATGAATGGTCTGATCCAGAATCAGACAAAGAGGTCAGAGACAGAATCAGTATGAGAGGTCTTAGCCAGAATTAGTATGAGAGGTCAGAGCCAGAATCAGACTGAGAGGTCATTGCCAGAATTAGTATGAGAGGTCAGAGACAAAATCAGTATGAAAGGTCAGAGCCAGAATCAGTATAAAAGGTCAGAGCCAGAATCAAACTGAGAGGTCATTGACAGAATTAGTATGAGAGGTCAGAGCCAGAAATAGTATGAGAGGTCAGAGCCAGAATCAGTATGAGAGGTCAGAGCCAGAATTAGAATGAGAGGTCAGAGCCAGAATCAGTCTGAGAGGTCAGAGCCAGAATCAGACTGAGAGGTCATAGCCAGAATCAGTCTGAGAGGTCTGAGCCGGAATCAGACTGAGAGGTCAGAGCCAGAATTAGTATGAGAGGTCAGAGCCAGAATCAGACTTAAATGTCAAAGCCAGAATTAGTATGAGAGGTCAGAGCCAGAAATAGTATGAGAGGTCAGAGCCAGAAATAGTATGAGAGGTCAGAGCCAGAATCAGTCTGAGAGGTCAGAGCCAGAATCAGTATGAGAGGTTTGAGCCAGAATCACTCTGAGAGGTCTGAGCCAGAATCACTCTGAGAGGTCTGAGCCAGAATCAGACTGAGAGGTCTGAGCCAGAATCAGTCTGAGAGGTCTGAGCCAGAATCAGTCTGAGAGTTCAGAGCCAGAATCAGTCTGAGAGGTCAGAGCCAGAATCAGTCTGAGAGGTCAGAGCCAGAATCAGACTGAGTTGTCAGAGCCAGAATTAGTATGAGAGGTCAGAGCCGGAATCAGACTGAGAGGTGAGAGCCAGAATTAGTAAGAGAGGTCAGAGCCAGAATCAGACTGAGAGGTCAGAGCCAGAATTAGTATGAGATGTCAAAGCCAGAAACAGTCTGAGAGGTCAGAGCCAGAATTAGTATGAGAGGTCAGAGCCAGAATTAGTATGAGAGGTCTGAGCCAGAATTAAAATGAGAGGTCAGAGATAGAATCAGTATGAGTGGTCAGAGCCAGAATCAGAATGAAAGGTCAGAGCCAGAATCAGACTGAGAGGTCAGAGCCAGAATCAGACTGAGAGGTCAGAGCCAGAATATGTATGAGAGGTCAGAGCCAGAATCAATCTGAGAGGTCTGAGACAGAATCAGACTTTGAGGTCAGAGCCGGAATTAGTATGAGAGGTCTGAGCCGGAATCAGACTCAGAGGTCAGTGCCAGAATCAGTCTGAGAGGTTAGAGCCTGTATCAGTCTGAGAGGTCTGAGCCGGAATCAGACTGAGATGTCAGAGACAGAATCAGTATGAGAGGTCTGAGCCAGAATCAGTATGAGAGGTCAGAGCCAGAATCAGACTGAGAGATCAGAGCCAGAATTAGTATGAGAGGTCAGAGCCAGAATCAGACTGAGAGGTCAGAGCCAGAATTAGTATGAGAGGTCAGAGCCAGAATTAGTATGAGAGTTTAGAGAAAGAATCAGACTGAGTGGTCTGAGCCAAAATCAGACTGAGAGGTCAGAGCCAGAATTAGACTGAGAGGTCAGATCCAGAATTAGTATGAGAGTTTAGAGAAAGAATCAGACTGAGTGGTCTGAGCCAAAATCAGTCTGAGAGGTCAGAGCCAGAATTAGACTTAGAGGACAGAGCCAGAAATAGTATGGGAGGTCAGAGCTAGAATTAGTCTGAGAGGTCAGAGCCAGAATCAGTCTGAGAGGTCTGAGCCAGAATCAGACTGAGAGGTCTGAGCCAGAATTAGTATGAGAGGTCTGAGCCAGAATTAGTATGAGAGGTCAGAACCAGAATTAGTATGAGAGGTCAGAGCCAGAATTAGTATGAGAGGTCTGAGCCAGAATTAGTATGAGAGGTTTAAGCCAGAATTAGTATGAGAGGTCAGAACCAGAATTAGTATGAGAGGTCAGAGCCAGAATCAAACTGAGAGGTCAGAGCCAAAATTAGTATGAGAGGTCCGAGCCAGAATCAGACTGAGAGGTATGATCCGGAATCATTATAAGAGGTCTGAGCCAGAATCAGTATGAGAGGTCAGAGCCAGAATCAGACTGAGAGGTCAGAGCCAGAATCAGTATGAAAGGTCTGAGCCAGAATCAGTATGAGAGGTCTGAGCCAGAATCAATCTGAGAGGTCAGAGCCAGAATCAGTATGAGAGGTCTGAGCCAGAATCAATATGAGAGGTCAGAGCCAGAATTAGTATAAGAGGTCAGAGCCAGAATCAGGCTGAGAAGTCAGAGCCAGAATTAGTATGAGAGGTCAGAGCCAGAATCAGACTGAGAGGTCAGAGCCAGAATCAGACTGAGAGGTCAGAGCCAGAATCAGTATGAGAGGTCAGAGCAGGAATCAGACTGAGAGGTCAGAGCAGGAATCAGTCTGAGAGGTCAGAGCCAGAATCAGACTGAGAGGTCAGAGCCAGAATCATTATGAGAGGTCAGAGCCAGAATCAGACTGAGAGGTCAGAGCCAGAATTAGTATGAGAGGTCAGAGCCAGAATCAGACTAAGAGGTCAGAGCCAGAATTTGTATGAGATGTCAGAGCCAGAATCAGTATGAGAGGTCAGAGCCAGAATCAGTATGAGAGGTCAGAGCCGGAATCAGACTGAGAGGTCATAGCCAGAATCAGTCTGAGAAGTCAGAGCCAGAAGCAGTATAAGACATCAGAGTCAGAATCGGTATGAGAGGTCAGAGCCAGAAAGTCTGAGAGGTCAGAGCCAGAATTAGTATGAGAGGTCAGAGCCAGAATCAATATGAGAGATCAGAGCCAGAGTCAGTATGAGAGGTCAGAGCCGGAATCAGTATGAGAGTTCAGAGCCAGAATCAGACTGAGAGGTCAGAGCCAGAAACAGACTGAGAGATCAGAGCCAGAATTAGTATGAGAGGTCAGAGCCAGAATTAGTATGAGAGGTCAGAGCCAGAATTAGTATGAGAGGTCTGAGCCGGAATCAGTCTGAGACGTCAGAGCCGGAATCAGACTGAGAGGTCAGAGCCAGAATTAATATGAGAGGTCAGAGCCAAAATCAAACTGAGAGGTCAGAGCCAGAATCAGTCTGAGAGGTCTGAGTCAGAATCAGTATGAAAGGTCAGAGCCAGAATCAGTATGAGAGGTCTGAGCCAGAATCAGACTGAGAGGTCTGAGCCAGAATCACTCTGAGAGGTCTGAGCCAGAATCAGACTGAGAGGTCTGAGCCAGAATCAGTCTGAGAGGTCTGAGCCAGAATCAGTCTGAGAGTTCAGAGCCAGAATCAGACTTAGAGATCAGAGCCAGAATTTGTATGAGATGTCAGAGCCAGAATTAGTATGAGAGGTCTGAGCCAGAATCAGACTGAGAGATCCGAGCCAGAATCAGACTGAGAGATCAGAGCCAGAATTTGTATGAGATGTCAGAGCCAGAATCAGTATGAGAGGTCAGAGCCAGAATCAGTATGAGAGGTCAGAGCCAGAATCAGTATGAGAGGTCAGAGCCGGAATCAGACTGAGAGGTCAGAGCCAGAATCAGTCTGAGAAGTCAGAGCCAGAAGCAGTATAAGACATCAGAGTCAGAATCGGTATGAGAGGTCAGAGCCAGAAAGTCTGAGAGGTCAGAGCCAGAATTAGTATGAGAGGTCAGAGCCAGAATCAATATGAGAGATCAGAGCCAGAGTCAGTATGAGAGGTCAGAGCCGGAATCAGTATGAGAGTTCAGAGCCAGAATCAGACTGAGAGGTCAGAGCCAGAAACAGACTGAGAGATCAGAGCCAGAATTAGTATGAGAGGTCAGAGCCAGAATTAGTATGAGAGGTCAGAGCCAGAATTAGTATGAGAGGTCTGAGCCGGAATCAGTCTGAGAGGTCAGAGCCGGAATCAGACTGAGAGGTCAGAGCCGGAATCAGACTGAGAGGTCTGAGCCAGAATTCATATGAGAGGTCAGAGCAAGAATTAGACTGAGAGGTCAGAGCCAGAATCAGACTGAGAGGTCAGAGCCAGAATCAGACTGAGAGGTCAGAGCCAGAATTAGTATGAGAGGTCAGAGCCAGAATCAGACTGAGAGGTCAGAGCCAGAATTAGTATGAGAGTTCTGAGCCACAATCAGTCTGAGAGGTCTGAGCCAGAATCAGACTGAGAGGTCAGAGCCAGAATTAGTATGAGAGGTCAGAGCCAGAATCAGACTTAAATGTCAAAGCCAGAATTAGTATGAGAGGTCAGAGCCAGAAATAGTATGAGAGGTCAGAGCCAGAAATAGTATGAGAGGTCAGAGCCAGAATCAGTCTGAGAGGTCAGAGCCAGAATCAGTATAAAAGGTCAGAGCCAGAATCAGTATGAGAGGTTTGAGCCAGAATCACTTTGAGAGGTCTGAGCCAGAATCACTCTGAGAGGTCTGAGCCAGAATCAGTCTGAGAGGTCTGAGCCAGAATAAGTCTGAGAGTTCAGAGCCAGAATCAGTCTGAGAGGTCAGAGCCAGAATCAGTATGAGAGGTCAGAGCCAGAATCAGTATGAGAGGTCAGAGCCAGAATCAGACTGAGTTGTCAGAGCCAGAATTAGTATGAGAGGTCAGAGCCGGAATCAGACTGAGAGGTGAGAGCCAGAATTAGTAAGAGAGGTCAGAGCCAGAATCAGACTGAGAGGTCAGAGCCAGAATTAGTATAAGGTGTCAGAGCCAGAATTAGTATGAGAGGTCAGAGCCAAAATCAGTCTGAGAGGTCAGAGCCAGAATTAGTATGAGAGGTCAGAGCCAGAATTAGTATGAGAGGTCAGAGCCAGAATTAGTATGAAAGGTCAGAGCCAGAATCATTCTGAGAGGTCTGAGCCAGAATCAGTCTGAGAGGTCAGAGCCAGAATTAGTATGAGATGTCAAAGCCAGAATCAGTCTGAGAGGTCAGAGCCAGAATTAGTATGAGAGGTCAGAGCCAGAATTAGTATGAGAGGTCTGAGCCAGAATTAAAATGAGAGGTCAGAGCTAGAATCAGTATGAGTGGTCAGAGCCAGAATCAGAATGAAAGGTCAGAGCCAGAATCAGACTGAGAGGTCAGAGCCAGAATCAGACTGAGAGGTCAGAGCCAGAATATGTATGAGAGGTCAGAGCCAGAATCAATCTGAGAGGTCTGAGACAGAATCAGACTTTGAGGTCAGAGCCGGAATTAGTATGAGAGGTCTGAGCCGGAATCAGACTCAGAGGTCAGTGCCAGAATCAGTCTGAGAGGTTAGAGCCTGTATCAGTCTGAGAGGTCTGAGCCGGAATCAGACTGAGAGGTCAGAGCCAGAATCAGTATGAAAGGTCTGAGCCAGAATCAGACTAAGAGGTCAGAGACAGAATCAGTATGAGAGGTCAGAGCCAGAATCAGACTGAGAGGTCATTGCCAAAATTAGTATGAGAGGTCAGAGCCAGAATAAGACTGAGAGGTCAGAGCCAAAATTCGTATGAGAGGTCAGAGCCAAAATTAGTATGAGAGGTCAGAGCAAGAATCAGACTGAGAGGTCAGAGCCAGAATCAGTATGAGAGGTCAGAGCAAGAATTAGTATGAGATTTCAGAGCCAGAATCAGTATGAGAGGTCATAGCCAGAATCAGTCTGAGAGGTCTGAGCCAAAATCAGACTCAGAGGTCAGAGCCAGAATTAGTATGAGAGGTCAGAGCCAGAATAAGACTGAGAGGTCAGAGCCAGAATTAGTATGAGAGGTCTGAGCCAGAATCAGACTGAAAGGTCAGAGCCAGAATTAGTAAGAGAGGTCAGAGCCAGAATTAGTATGAGAGGTCAGAGCCAGAATCAGACTTAGTGGTCAGAGCCAGAATTCGTTTGAGAGGTCAGAGCCAAAATTAGTATGAGAGGTCAGAGCAAGAATCAGACTGAGAGGTCAGAGCCAGAATCAGTATGAGAGGTCAGAGCCAGAATTAGTATGAGAGGTCAGAGCCAGAATTAGTATGAGAGGTCAGAACCAGAATTAGTATGAGAGGTCAGAGCCAGAATCAAACTGAGAGGTCAGAGCCAGAATTAGTATGAGAGGTCAGAACCAGAATTAGTATGAGAGGTCAGAGCCAGAATCAAACTGAGAGGTCAGAGCCAGAATTAGTATGAGAGGTCATAGCCAGAATCAGACTGAGAGGTCTGAGCCGGAATCAGTATGAGAGGACAGAGCCAGAATCAGTATGAGAGGTCAGAGCCAGAATCAGACTGAGAGGTCAGAGCCAGAATCAGTATGAAAGGTCTGAGCCAGAATCAGTATGAGGGGTCTGAGCCAGAATCAATCTGAGCGGTCAGAGCCAGAATCAGTATGAGAGGTCAGAGCAAGAATCAGACTGAGAGGTCAGAGTCAGAATTCGTATGAAAAATCAGAGACAGAATTCGTATGAGAGGTCAGAACCAGAATTCGTATGAAAGGTCAGAGCCAGAATTAGACTGAGAGGTCAGAGCCAGAATTAGACAGAGAGGTCAGAGCCAGAATCAGTATGAAAGGTCAGAGCCAGAATCAGACTGAGAGGTCATTGCCAGAATTAGTATGAGAGGTCAGAGCCAGAATTAGTATGAGAGGTCAGAGCCAGAATCAGACTGAGAGGTCAGAGCCAGAATCAGTATGAGAGGTCAGAGCCAGAATTTGTATGAGAGGTCAGAGCCAGAATCAGACTGAGAGGTCAGAGCCAAAATTCGTATGAGAGGTCAGAGCCGGAATCTGTATGAGAGGTCAGAGCCAGAATTAGTATGAGAGGTCAGAGCCAGAATCAGTCTGAGAGGTCAGAGCCAGAATCAGTCTGAGAGTTCAGAGCCAGAATTAGTATGAGAGGTCAGAGCCAGAATCAGTCTGAGAGGTCAGAGCCAGAATCAGTCTGAGAGGTCTGAGCCAGAATCAGACTCAGAGGTCAGAGTTAGAATTAGTATGAGAGGTCAGAGCCAGAATTAGTATGAGAGGTCAGAGACAGAATTAGAATGAGAGGTCAGAGCCAGAATCAGTATGAGAGGTCAGAGCCAGAATCAGAATGAAAGGTCAGAGCCAGAATCAGACTGAAAGGTCAGAGCGAGAATTAGTATGAGAGGTCAGAGTCAGAATTAGTATGAGAGGTCAGACCCAGAATCAGACTGAGAAGTCAGAGCCAGAATCAGCATGAGAGGTTAGAGCTAGAATCAATCTGAGAGGTCTGAGACAGAATCAGACTTTGAGGTCAGAGCCAGAATTAGTATGAGAGGTCTGAGCCGGAATCAGACAGAGAGGTCAGAGCCAGAATCAGTATGAAAGGTCTGATCCAGAATCAGACTAAGAGGTCAGAGACAGAATCAGTATGAGAGGTCTGAGCCAGAATCAGTATGAGAGGTCTGAGACAGAATCAGACTGAGAGGTTAGAACCAGAATTAGTATGAGAGGTCAGAGCCAGAATCAGACTGAGAGGTCATTGCCAGAATTAGAATGAGAGGTCAGAGACAGAATCAGTATGAAAGGTCGAAGCCAGAATCAGTATGAAAGGTCAGAGCCAAAATCAGACTGAGAGGTCATTGACAGAATTAGTATGAGAGGTCAGAGCAAGAATCAGTATGAGAGGTCAGAGCCAGAATTAGAATGAGAGGTCAGAGCCAGAATCAGTCTGAGAGGTCTGAGCCAGAATCAGACTGAGAGGTCAGAGCCAGAATCAGTATGAGAGGTCAGAGCCAGAATCAAACTGAGAGATCAGAGCAAGAATTAGTATGAGAGTTCAGAGCCAAAATCAGACTGAGAGGTGGTCGGAGCCAGAATCAGTATAAGAGGTCAGAGCCAGAATCAGACTGAGAGGTCATTGCCAGAATTAATATGAGAGGTCAGAGAAAGAATCAGTATGAAAGGTCAGAGCCAGAATCAGTATGAAAGGTCAGAGCCAGAATCAGACTGAGAGGTCATTGACAGAATTAGTATGAGAGGTCAGAGCCAGAAATAGTACGAGAGGTCAGAGCCAGAATCAGTATGAAAGGTCAGAGCCAGAATTAGAATGAGAGGTCAGAGCCAGAATCAGACTGAGAGGTCTGACCAAGAATCAGACTGAGAGGTCAGAGCCAGAATCAGTATGAGAGGTCAGAGCCAGAATCAGACTGAGAGATCAGAGCAAGAATTAGTATGAGAGGTCAGAGCCAAAATCAGACTGAGAGGTCGGAGCCAAAATCAGTATAAGAGGTCAGAGCCAGAATAAGACTGAAAGATCAGAGCCAAAATTCGTATGAGAGGTCAGAGCCAAAATTCGTATGAGAGGTCAGAGCAAGAATCAGACTGAGAGGTCAAAGCCAGAATTAGTATGAGAGGTCAGAGCCAGAATCAGTCTGAGAGGTCAGAGCCAGAATCAGACTGAGAGGTCATAGCCAGAATCAGTCTGAGAGGTCTGAGCCAGAATCAGAATGAAAGGTCAGAGCCAGAATCAAACTAAGAGGTCAGAGCGAGAATTAGTATGAGAGGTCAGAGCCAGAATCAATCTGAGAGGTCTGAGACAGAATCAGACTTTGAGGTCAAAGCCAGAATTAGTATGAGAGGTCTGAGCCGGAATCAGACTGAGAGGTCAGAGCCAGAATCAGTATGAAAGGTCTGAGCCAGAATCAGACTAAGAGGTCAGAGTTAGAATTAGTATGAGAGGTCAGAGCCAGAATTAGTATGAGAGTTCTGAGCCAGAATTAGAATGAGAGGTCAGAGCCAGAATCAGTATGAAAGGTCAGAGCCAGAATCAGACTGAGAGGTCAGAATTAGAATTAGTATGAGAGTTCTGAGCCAGAATTAGAATGAGAGGTCAGAGCCAGAATCAGTATGAAAGGTCAGAGCCAGAATCAGACTGAGAGGTCAGAATTAGAATTAGTATGAGAGGTCTGAGCCAGAATTAGTATGAGAGGTCAGAGCCAGAATCAGTATGAGAGGTCAGAGCCAGTATCAGAATGAAAGGTCAGAGCCAGAATCAGACTAAGAGGTCAGAGCCAGAATCAATCTGAAAGGTCTGAGACAGAATCAGACTTTGAGGTCAGAGCCAGAATTAGTATGAGAGGTCTGAGCCGGAATCAGACTGAGAGGTCAGAGCCAGAATCAGTATGAAAGGTCTGATCCAGAATCAGACTAAGAGGTCAGAGACAGAATCAGTATGAGAGGTCTTAGCCAGAATTAGTATGAGAGGTCAGAGCCAGAATCAGACTGAGAGGTCATTGCCAGAATTAGTATGAGAGGTCAGAGACAAAATCAGTATGAAAGGTCAGAGCCAGAATCAGTATGAAAGGTCAGAGCCAGAATCAGACTGAGAGGTCATTGACAGAATTAGTATGAGAGGTCAGAGCCAGAAATAGTATGAGAGGTCAGAGCCAGAATCAGTATGAGAGGTCAGAGCCAGAATTAGAATGAGAGGTCAGAGCCAGAATCAGTCTGAGAGGTCAGAGCCAGAATCAGACTGAGAGGTCATAGCCAGAATCAGTCTGAGAGGTCTGAGCCAGAATCAGACTGAGAGGTCAGAGCCAGAATCAGTATGAGAGGTCAGAGCCAGAATCAGACTGAGAGATCAGAGCAAGAATTAGTATGAGTGTTCAGAGCCAAAATCAGACTGAGAGGTGGTCGGAGCCAGAATCAGTATAAGAGGTCAGAGCCAGAATCAGACTGAGAGGTCATTGCCAGAATTAGTATGAGAGGTCAGAGAAAGAATCAGTATGAAAGGTCAGAGCCAGAATCAGTATAAGAGGTCAGAGCCAAAATTCGTATGAGAGGTCAGAGCCAAAATTAGTATGAGAGGTCAGAGCAAGAATCAGACTGAGAGGTCAAAGCCAGAATTAGTATGAGAGGTCAGAGCAAGAATCAGTCTGAGAGGTCAGAGCCAGAATCAGACTGAGAGGTCATAGCCAGAATCAGTCTGAGAGGTCTGAGCCAGAATCAGACTGAGATGTCAGAGCCAGAATCAGAATGAGAGGTCAGAGCCAGAATCAGACTGAGAGGTCAGAGCAAGAATTAGTATGAGATTTCAGAGCCAGAATTAGTATGAGAGGTCAGAGCCAGAATCAGTCTGAGAGGTCAGAGCCAGAATCAGACTGAGAGGTCATAGCCAGAATCAGTCTGAGAGGTCTGAGCCAGAATCGGAATGAAAGGTCAGAGCCAGAATCAAACTAAGAGGTCAGAGCGAGAATTAGTATGAGAGGTCAGAGCCAGAATCAATCTGAGAGGTCTGAGACAGAATCAGACTTTGAGGTCAAAGCCAGAATTAGTATGAGAGGTCTGAGCCGGAATCAGACTGAGAGGTCAGAGCCAGAATCAGTATGAAAGGTCTGAGCCAGAATCAGACTAAGAGGTCAGAGTTAGAATTAGTATGAGAGGTCAGAGCCAGAATTAGTATTAGAGGTCTGAGCCAGAATTAGAATGAGAGGTCAGGGCCAGAATCAGTATGAGAGGTCAGAGCCAGAATCAGACTGAGAGGTCAGAATTAGAATTAGTATGAGAGGTCAGAGCCAGAATTAGTATGAGAGTTCTGAGCCAGAATTAGAATGAGAGGTCAGAGCCAGAATCACTATGAAAGGTTAGAGCCAGAATCAGACTGAAAGGTCAGAATTAGAATTAGTATGAGAGGTCTGAGCCAGAATTAGTATGAGAGGTCAGAGCCAGAATCAGTATGAGAGGTCAGAGCCAGTATCAGAATGAAAAGTCAGAGCCAGAATCAGACTAAGAGGTCAGAGCCAGAATCAATCTGAAAGGTCTGAGACAGAATCAGACTTTGAGGTCAGAGCCAGAATTAGTATGAGAGGTCTGAGCCGGAATCAGACTGAGAGGTCAGAGCCAGAATCAGTATGAGAGGTCTGAGCCAGAATCAGTATGAGAGGTCAGAGACAGAATCAGTATGAGAGGTTTTAGCCAGAATTAGTATGAGAGGTCAGAGCCAGAATCAGACTGAGAGGTCATTGCCAGAATTAGTATGAGAGGTCAGAGACAAAATCAGTATGAAAGGTCAGAGCCAGAATGAGTATGAAAGGTCAGAGCCAGAATCAGACTGAGAGGTCATTGACAGAATTAGTATGAGAGGTCAGAGCCAGAAATAGTATGAGAGGTCAGAGCCAGAATCAGTATGAGAGGTCAGAGCCAGAATTAGAATGAGAGGTCAGAGCCAGAATCAGTCTGAGAGGTCAGAGCCAGAATCAGACTGAGAGGTCATAGCCAGAATCAGTCTGAGAGGTCTGAGCCAGAATCAGACTGAGAGGTCAGAGCCAGAATCAGTATGAGAGGTCAGAGCCAGAATCAGACTGAGAGATCAGAGCAAGAATTAGTATGAGAGTTCAGAGCCAAAATCAGACTGAGAGGTGGTCGGAGCCAGAATCAGTATAAGAGGTCAGAGCCAGAATCAGACTGAGAGGTCATTGCCAGAATTAGTATGAGAGGTCAGAGAAAGAATCAGTATGAAAGGTCAGAGCCAGAATCAGTATAAGAGGTCAGAGCCAAAATTCGTATGAGAGGTCAGAGCCAAAATTAGTATGAGAGGTCAGAGCAAGAATCAGACTGAGAGGTCAAAGCCAGAATTAGTATGAGAGGTCAGAGCCAGAATCAGTCTGAGAGGTCAGAGCCAGAATCAGACTGAGAGGTCAAAGCCAGAATCAGTCTGAGAGGTCTGAGCCAGAATCAGACTGAGATGTCAGAGCCAGAATCAGAATGAGAGGTCAGAGCCAGAATCAGACTGAGAGGTCAGAGCAAGAATTAGTATGAGATTTCAGAGCCAGAATCAGTATGAGAGGTCAGATCCAGAATCAGACTGAGAGGTCAGAGCCAAAATTCGTATGAGAGGTCAGAGCCAGAATTCGAATAAGAGGTCAGAGCCAGAATTAGTATGAGAGGTCTGAGCCGGAATCAGACTGAGAGGTCAGAGCCAGAATCAGTCTGAGAGGTCTGAGCCAGAATCAGACTAAGAGGTCAGAGACAGAATCAGTATGAGAGGTCAGAGACAGAATCAGTATGAGACATCAGAGCCAGAATCAGACTGAGAGGTCAGAGCCAAAATTCGTATGAGAGGTCAGAGCCAGAATTTGTATAAGAGGTCAGAGCCAGAATCAGACTGAGAGGTCAGAGCCAGAATTAGTATGAGAGGTCAGAGCTAGAATCAGACTGAGAGTTCAGAGCCAGAATTAGTATGAGAGGTCAGAGCCAGAATTAAACTGAGAGGTCTGAGCCAGAATCAGACTGAGAGGTCAGAGCCAGAATTCGTATAAGATGTCAGAGCCAGAATCGGTATCAGAGGTCAGAGCCAGAATTAGACTGAGAGGTCGGAGCCAGAATCAGTATGAAAGGTCAGAGCCAAATTAGTATGAGAGGTGAGAGACAGAATCCGTATTAGAGGTCAGAGCTTGAATCAGACTGAGAGGTCAGAGCCAAAATTTGTATGAGAGGTCAGAGCCAGAATTCGTATGAGAGGTCAGAGCCAGAATTAGTATGAGAGGTCAGAGCCAGAATTAGTATGAGAGGTCAGAGACAGAATAAGTTTGAGAGGTCAAAGCCAGAATCAGAATGAAAAATCAGAGCCAGAATTAGAATGAGAGGTCAGAGCCAGAATCAGTATGAGAGGTCAGAGCCAGAATCAGACTGAGAGGTCAGAATTAGAATTAGTATGAGAGGTCAGAGCCAGAATTAGTATGAGAGTTCTGAGCCAGAATTAGAATAAGAGGTCAGAGCCAGAATCAGACTGAGAGGTCAGAGCCAGTATCAGAATGAAAGGTCAGAGCCAGAATCAGACTAAGAGGTCAGAGCGAAAATTAGTATGAGAGGTCAGAGTTAGAATTAGTATGAGAGGTCAGAGCCAGAATCAATCTGAAAGGTCTGAGACAGAATCAGACTTTGAGGTCAGAGCCAGAATTAGTATGAGAGGTCTGAGCCGGAATCAGACTGAGAGGTCAGAATCAGTATGAAAGGTCTGATCCAGAATCAGACTAAGAGGTCAGAGACAGAATCAGTATGAGAAGTCTTAGCCAGAATTAGTATGAGAGGTCAGAGCCAGAATCAGACTGAGAGGTCATTGCCAGAATTAGTATGAGAGGTCAGAGACAAAATCTGTATGAAAGGTCAGAGCCAGAATCAGTATAAAAGGTCAGAGCCAGAATCAGACTGAGAGGTCATTGACAGAATTAGTATGAGAGGTCAGAGACAGAAATAGTATGAGAGGTCAGAGCCAGAATCAGTATGAGAGGTCAGAGCCAGAATTAGAATGAGAGGTCAGAGCCAGAATCAGTCTGAGAGGTCAGAGCCAGAATCAGACTGAGAGGTCATAGCCAGAATCAGTCTGAGAGGTCTGAGCCAGAATCAGACTGAGAGGTCAGAGCCAGAATCAGTATGAGAGGTCAGAGCCAGAATCAGACTGAGAGATCAGAGCAAGAATTAGTATGAGAGTTCAGAGCCAAAATCAGACTGAGAGGTGGTCGGAGCCAGAATCAGTATAAGAGGTCAGAGCCAGAATCAGACTGAGAGGTCATTGCCAGAATTAGTATGAGAGGTCAGAGAAAGAATCAGTATGAAAGGTCAGAGCCAGAATCAGTATAAGAGGTCAGAGCCAGATTAAGACTGAGAGGTCAGAGCCAAAATTCGTATGAGAGGTCAGAGCCAAAATTAGTATGAGAGGTCAGAGCAAGAATCAGACTGAGAGGTCAAAGCCAGAATTAGTATGAGAGGTCAGAGCCAGAATCAGTCTGAGAGGTCAGAGCCAGAATCAGACTGAGAGGTCATAGCCAGAATCAGTCTGAGAGGTCTGAGCCAGAATCAGACTGAGATGTCAGAGCCAGAATCAGAATGAGAGGTCAGAGCCAGAATCAGACTGAGAGGTCAGAGCAAGAATTAGTATGAGATTTCAGAGCCAGAATCAGTATGAGAGGTCAGAGCCAGAATCAGACTGAGAGGTCATTGCCAGAATCAGTCTGAGAGGTCTGAGCCAGAATCAGACTAAGAGGTCAGAGACAGAATCAGTATTAGAGGTCAGAGCCAGAATTCGTATAAGAAGTCAGAGCCAGAATTAGTATGAGAGGTCAGAGCCAGAATCGGTATCAGAGGTCAGAGCCAGAATTAGACTGAGAGGTCGGAGCCAGAATCAGTATGAAAGGTCAGAGCCAAATTAGTATGAGAGGTGAGAGACAGAATCAGTATTAGAGGTCAGAGCTTGAATCAGACTGAGAGGTCAGAGCCAAAATTTGTATGAGAGGTCAGAGCCGGAATTCGTATGAGAGGTCAGAGCCAGAATTAGTATGAGAGGTCAGAGCCAGAATTAGTATGAGAGGTCAGAGACAGAATCAGTTTGAGAGGTCAAAGCCAGAATCAAAATGAAAAATCAGAGCCAGAATTAGAATGAGAGGTCAGAGCCAGAATCAGTATGAGAGGTCAGAGCCAGAATCAGACTGAGAGGTCAGAATTAGAATTAGTATGAGAGGTCAGAGCCAGAATTAGTATGAGAGTTCTGAGCCAGAATTAGAATGAGAGGTCAGAGCCAGAATCAGACTGAGAGGTCAGAGCCAGTATCAGAATGAACGGTCAGAGCCAGAATCAGACTAAGAGGTCAGAGCGAAAATTAGTATGAGAGGTCAGAGTTAGAATTAGTATGAGAGGTCAGAGCCAAAATCAGTATGAGAGGTCAGAGCCAGAATCAATCTGAAAGGTCTGAGACAGAATCAGACTTTGAGGTCAGAGCCAGAATTAGTATGAGAGGTCTGAGCCGGAATCAGACTGAGAGGTCAGAGCCAGAATCAGTATGAATGGTCTGATCCAGAATCAGACAAAGAGGTCAGAGACAGAATCAGTATGAGAGGTCTTAGCCAGAATTAGTATGAGAGGTCAGAGCCAGAATCAGACTGAGAGGTCATTGCCAGAATTAGTATGAGAGGTCAGAGACAAAATCAGTATGAAAGGTCAGAGCCAGAATCAGTATAAAAGGTCAGAGCCAGAATCAGACTGAGAGGTCATTGACAGAATTAGTATGAGAGGTCAGAGCCAGAAATAGTATGAGAGGTCAGAGCCAGAATCAGTATGAGAGGTCAGAGCCAGAATTAGAATGAGAGGTCAGAGCCAGAATCAGTCTGAGAGGTCAGAGCCAGAATCAGACTGAGAGGTCATAGCCAGAATCAGTCTGAGAGGTCTGAGCCAGAATCAGACTGAGAGGTCAGAGCCAGAATTAGTATGAGAGGTCAGAGCCAGAATCAGACTTAAATGTCAAAGCCAGAATTAGTATGAGAGGTCAGAGCCAGAAATAGTATGAGAGGTCAGAGCCAGAAATAGTATGAGAGGTCAGAGCCAGAATCAGTCTGAGAGGTCAGAGCCAGAATCAGTATAAAAGGTCAGAGCCAGAATCAGTATGAGAGGTTTGAGCCAGAATCACTCTGAGAGGTCTGAGCCAGAATCACTCTGAGAGGTCTGAGCCAGAATCAGACTGAGAGGTCTGAGCCAGAATCAGTCTGAGAGGTCTGAGCCAGAATCAGTCTGAGAGTTCAGAGCCAGAATCAGTCTGAGAGATCAGAGCCAGAATCAGTCTGAGAGGTCAGAGCCAGAATCAGTATGAGAGGTCAGAGCCAGAATCAGACTGAGTTGTCAGAGCCAGAATTAGTATGAGAGGTCAGAGCCGGAATCAGACTGAGAGGTGAGAGCCAGAATTAGTAAGAGAGGTCAGAGCCAGAATCAGACTGAGAGGTCAGAGCCAGAATTAGTATAAGGTGTCAGAGCCAGAATTAGTATGAGAGGTCAGAGCCAGAATTAGTATAAGGTGTCAGAGCCAGAATTAGTATGAGAGGTCAGAGCCAGAATCAGTCTGAGAGGTCAGAGCCAGAATTAGTATGAGAGGTCAGAGCCAGAATTAGTATGAGAGGTCAGAGCCAGAATTAGTATGAAAGGTCAGAGCCAGAATCATTCTTAGAGGTCTGAGCCAGAATCAGTCTGAGAGGTCAGAGCCAGAATTAGTATGAGATGTCAAAGCCAGAATCAGTCTGAGAGGTCAGAGCCAGAATTAGTATGAGAGGTCAGAGCCAGAATTAGTATGAGAGGTCTGAGCCAGAATTAAAATGAGAGGTCAGAGCTAGAATCAGTATGAGTGGTCAGAGCCAGAATCAGAATGAAAGGTCAGAGCCAGAATCAGACTGAGAGGTCAGAGCCAGAATCAGACTGAGAGGTCAGAGCCAGAATATGTATGAGAGGTCAGAGCCAGAATCAATCTGAGAGGTCTGAGACAGAATCAGACTTTGAGGTCAGAGCCGGAATTAGTATGAGAGGTCTGAGCCGGAATCAGACTCAGAGGTCAGTGCCAGAATCAGTCTGAGAGGTTAGAGCCTGTATCAGTCTGAGAGGTCTGAGCCGGAATCAGACTGAGAGGTCAGAGACAGAATCAGTATGAGAGGTCTGAGCCAGAATCAGTATGAGAGGTCAGAGCCAGAATCAGACTGAGAGATCAGAGCCAGAATTAGTATGAGAGGTCAGAGCCAGAATCAGACTGAGAGGTCAGAGCCAGAATTAGTATGAGAGGTCAGAGCCAGAATTAGTATGAGAGGTCAGAGCCAGAATTAGCATGAGAGGTCAGAGCCAGAATCGGTATGAGAGTTTAGAGAAAGAATCAGTTTGAGTGGTCTGAGCCAAAATCAGTCTGAGAGGTCAGAGCCAGAATTAGACTTAGAGGACAGAGCCAGAAATAGTATGGGAGGTCAGAGCTAGAATTAGTCTGAGAGGTCAGAGCCAGAATCAGTCTGAGAGGTCTGAGCCAGAATCAGACTGAGAGGTCTGAGCCAGAATTAGTATGAGAGGTCTGAGCCAGAATTAGTATGAGAGGTCAGAACCAGAATTAGTATGAGAGGTCAGAGCCAGAATTAGTATGAGAGGTCTGAGCCAGAATTAGTATGAGAGGTTTAAGCCAGAATTAGTATGAGAGGTCAGAACCAGAATTAGTATGAGAGGTCAGAGCCAGAATCAAACTGAGAGGTCAGAGCCAAAATTAGTATGAGAGGTACGAGCCAGAATCAGACTGAGAGGTATGATCCGGAATCATTATGAGAGGTCTGAGCCAGAATCAGTATGAGAGGTCAGAGCCAGAATCAGACTGAGAGGTCAGAGCCAGAATCAGTATGAAAGGTCTGAGCCAGAATCAGTATGAGAGGTCTGAGCCAGAATCAATCTGAGAGGTCAGAGCCAGAATCAGTATGAGAGGTCTGAGCCAGAATCAATATGAGAGGTCAGAGCCAGAATTAGTATAAGAGGTCAGAGCCAGAATCAGACTGAGAAGTCAGAGCCAGAATTAGTATGAGAGGTCAGAGCCAGAATCAGACTGAGAGGTCAGAGCCAGAATCAGACTGAGAGGTCAGAGCCAGAATCAGTATGAGAGGTCAGAGCAGGAATCAGACTGAGAGGTCAGAGCAGGAATCAGACTGAGAGGTCAGAGCCAGAATCAGACTGAGAGGTCAGAGCCAGAATCATTATGAGAGGTCAGAGCCAGAATCAGACTGAGAGGTCAGAGCCAGAATTAGTATGAGAGGTCAGAGCCAGAATCAGACTAAGAGGACAAAGCCAGAATCAGTCTGAGAGGTCTGAGCCGGAATCAGACTGAGAGGTCAGAGACAGAATTAGTATGAGAGGTCAGAGCCAGAATTAGTATGAGAGGTCAGAACCAGAATTAGTATGAGAGGTCAGAGCCAGAATCAAACTGAGAGGTCAGAGCCAGAATTAGTATGAGAGGTCAGAACCAGAATTAGTATGAGAGGTCAGAGCCAGAATCAAACTGAGAGGTCAGAGCTAGAATTAGTATTAGAGGTCATAGCCAGAATCAGACTGAGAGGTCTGAGCCGGAATCAGTATGAGAGGACAGAGCCAGAATCAGTATGAGAGGTCAGAGCCAGAATTAGTATGAGAGGTCAGAGCCAGAATTAGTATGAGAGGTCAGAACCAGAATTAGTGTGAGAGGTCAGAGCCAGAATCAAACTGAGAGGTCAGAGCCAGAATTAGTATGAGAGGTCAGAACCAGAATTAGTATGAGAGGTCAGACCCAGAATCAAACTGAGAGGTCAGAGCCAGAATTAGTATGAGAGGTCATAGCCAGAATCAGACTGAGAGGTCTGAGCCGGAATCAGTATGAGAGGACAGATCCAGAATCAGTATGAGAGGTCAGAGCCAGAATTAGTATGAGAGGTCAGAGCCAGAATTAGTATGAGAGGTCAGAACCAGAATTAGTATGAGAGGTCAGAGCCAGAATCAAACTGAGAGGTCAGAGCCAGAATTAGTATGAGAGGTCAGAACCAGAATTAGTATGAGAGGTCAGAGCCAGAATCAAACTGAGAGGTCAGAGCCAGAATTAGTATGAGAGGTCATAGCCAGAATCAGACTGAGAGGTCTGAGCCGGATTCAGTATGAGAGGACAGAGCCAGAATCAGTATGAGAGGTCAGAGCCAGAATCAGACTGAGAGGTCAGAGCCAGAATCAGTATGAAAGGTCTGAGCCAGAATCAGTATGAGGGGTCTGAGCCAGAATCAATCTGAGCGGTCAGAGCCAGAATCAGTATGAGAGGTCAGAGCAAGAATCAGACTGAGAGGTCAGAGCCAGAATTCGTATGAAAAATCAGAGACAGAATTCGTATGAGAGGTCAGAACCAGAATTCGTATGAAAGGTCAGAGCCAGAATTAGACTGAGAGGTCAGAGCCAGAATTAGACAGAGAGGTCAGAGCCAGAATCAGTATGAAAGGTCAGAGCCAGAATCAGACTGAGAGGTCATTGCCAGAATTAGTATGAGAGGTCAGAGCCAGAATTAGTATGAGAGGTCAGAGCCAGAATCAGACTGAGAGGTCAGAGCCAGAATCAGTATGAGAGGTCAGAGCCAGAATTTGTATGAGAGGTCAGAGCCAGAATCAGACTGAGAGGTCAGAGCCAAAATTCGTATGAGAGGTCAGAGCCGGAATCTGTATGAGAGGTCAGAGCCAGAATTAGTATGAGAGGTCAGAGCCAGAATCAGTCTGAGAGGTCAGAGCCAGAATCAGTCTGAGAGTTCAGAGCCAGAATTAGTATGAGAGGTCAGAGCCAGAATCAGTCTGAGAGGTCAGAGCCAGAATCAGTCTGAGAGGTCTGAGCCAGAATCAGACTCAGAGGTCAGAGTTAGAATTAGTATGAGAGGTCAGAGCCAGAATTAGTATGAGAGGTCAGAGACAGAATTAGAATGAGAGGTCAGAGCCAGAATCAGTATGAGAGGTCAGAGCCAGAATCAGAATGAAAGGTCAGAGCCAGAATCAGACTGAAAGGTCAGAGCGAGAATTAGTATGAGAGGTCAGAGTCAGAATTAGTATGAGAGGTCAGAGCCAGAATCAGACTGAGAAGTCAGAGCCAGAATCAGCATGAGAGGTTAGAGCTAGAATCAATCTGAGAGGTCTGAGACAGAATCAGACTTTGAGGTCAGAGCCAGAATTAGTATGAGAGGTCTGAGCCGGAATCAGACAGAGAGGTCAGAGCCAGAATCAGTATGAAAGGTCTGATCCAGAATCAGACTAAGAGGTCAGAGACAGAATCAGTATGAGAGGTCTGAGCCAGAATCAGTATGAGAGGTCTGAGACAGAATCAGACTGAGAGGTTAGAACCAGAATTAGTATGAGAGGTCAGAGCCAGAATCAGACTGAGAGGTCATTGCCAGAATTAGAATGAGAGGTCAGAGACAGAATCAGTATGAAAGGTCGAAGCCAGAATCAGTATGAAAGGTCAGAGCCAAAATCAGACTGAGAGGTCATTGACAGAATTAGTATGAGAGGTCAGAGCAAGAATCAGTATGAGAGGTCAGAGCCAGAATTAGAATGAGAGGTCAGAGCCAGAATCAGTCTGAGAGGTCTGAGCCAGAATCAGACTGAGAGGTCATAGCCAGAATCAGTCTGAGAGGTCTGAGCCAGAATCAGACTGAGAGGTCAGAGCCAGAATCAGTATGAGAGGTCAGAGCCAGAATCAAACTGAGAGATCAGAGCAAGAATTAGTATGAGAGTTCAGAGCCAAAATCAGACTGAGAGGTGGTCGGAGCCAGTATCAGTATAAGAGGTCAGAGCCAGAATCAGACTGAGAGGTCATTGCCAGAATTAGTATGAGAGGTCAGAGAAAGAATCAGTATGAAAGGTCAGAGCCAGAATCAGTATGAAAGGTCAGAGCCAGAATCAGACTGAGAGGTCATTGACAGAATTAGTATGAGAGGTCAGAGCCAGAAATAGTACGAGAGGTCAGAGCCAGAATCAGTATGAAAGGTCAGAGCCAGAATTAGAATGAGAGGTCAGAGCCAGAATCAGTCTGAGAGGTCTGAGCCAGAATCAGACTCAGAGGTCAGAGTTAGAATTAGTATGAGAGGTCAGAGCCAGAATTAGTATGAGAGGTCAGAGACAGAATTAGAATGAGAGGTCAGAGCCAGAATCAGTATGAGAGGTCAGAGCCAGAATCAGAATGAAAGGTCAGAGCCAGAATCAGACTGAAAGGTCAGAGCGAGAATTAGTATGAGAGGTCAGAGTCAGAATTAGTATGAGAGGTCAGAGCCAGAATCAGACTGAGAAGTCAGAGCCAGAATCAGCATGAGAGGTTAGAGCTAGAATCAATCTGAGAGGTCTGAGACAGAATCAGACTTTGAGGTCAGAGCCAGAATTAGTATGAGAGGTCTGAGCCGGAATCAGACAGAGAGGTCAGAGCCAGAATCAGTATGAAAGGTCTGATCCAGAATCAGACTAAGAGGTCAGAGACAGAATCAGTATGAGAGGTCTGAGCCAGAATCAGTATGAGAGGTCTGAGACAGAATCAGACTGAGAGGTTAGAACCAGAATTAGTATGAGAGGTCAGAGCCAGAATCAGACTGAGAGGTCATTGCCAGAATTAGAATGAGAGGTCAGAGACAGAATCAGTATGAAAGGTCGAAGCCAGAATCAGTATGAAAGGTCAGAGCCAAAATCAGACTGAGAGGTCATTGACAGAATTAGTATGAGAGGTCAGAGCAAGAATCAGTATGAGAGGTCAGAGCCAGAATTAGAATGAGAGGTCAGAGCCAGAATCAGTCTGAGAGGTCTGAGCCAGAATCAGACTGAGAGGTCATAGCCAGAATCAGTCTGAGAGGTCTGAGCCAGAATCAGACTGAGAGGTCAGAGCCAGAATCAGTATGAGAGGTCAGAGCCAGAATCAAACTGAGAGATCAGAGCAAGAATTAGTATGAGAGTTCAGAGCCAAAATCAGACTGAGAGGTGGTCGGAGCCAGTATCAGTATAAGAGGTCAGAGCCAGAATCAGACTGAGAGGTCATTGCCAGAATTAGTATGAGAGGTCAGAGAAAGAATCAGTATGAAAGGTCAGAGCCAGAATCAGTATGAAAGGTCAGAGCCAGAATCAGACTGAGAGATCATTGACAGAATTAGTATGAGAGGTCAGAGCCAGAAATAGTACGAGAGGTCAGAGCCAGAATCAGTATGAAAGGTCAGAGCCAGAATTAGAATGAGAGGTCAGAGCCAGAATCAGTCTGAGAGTTCAGAGCCAGAATCAGACTGAGAGGTCTGACCAAGAATCAGACTGAGAGGTCAGAGCCAGAATCAGTATGAGAGGTCAGAGCCAGAATCAGACTGAGAGATCAGAGCAAGAATTAGTATGAGAGGTCAGAGCCAAAATCAGACTGAGAGGTCGGAGCCAAAATCAGTATAAGAGGTCAGAGCCAGAATCAGACTGAAAGATCAGAGCCAAAATTCGTATGAGAGGTCAGAGCCAAAATTCGTATGAGAGGTCAGAGCAAGAATCAGACTGAGAGGTCAAAGCCAGAATTAGTATGAGAGGTCAGAGCCAGAATCAGTCTGAGAGGTCAGAGCCAGAATCAGACTGAGAGGTCATAGCCAGAATCAGTCTGAGAGGTCTGAGCCAGAATCAGAATGAAAGGTCAGAGCCAGAATCAAACTAAGAGGTCAGAGCGAGAATTAGTATGAGAGGTCAGAGCCAGAATCAATCTGAGAGGTCTGAGACAGAATCAGACTTTGAGGTCAAAGCCAGAATTAGTATGAGAGGTCTGAGCCGGAATCAGACTGAGAGGTCAGAGCCAGAATCAGTATAAAAGGTCTGAGCCAGAATCAGACTAAGAGGTCAGAGTTAGAATTAGTATGAGAGGTCAGAGCCAGAATTAGTATGAGAGGTCTGAGCCAGAATTAGAATGAGAGGTCAGGGCCAGAATCAGTATGAGAGGTCAGAGCCAGAATCAGACTGAGAGTTCAGAATTAGAATTAGTATGAGAGGTCAGAGCCAGAATTAGTATGAGAGTTCTGAGCCAGAATTAGAATGAGAGGTCAGAGCCAGAATCAGTATGAAAGGTCAGAGCCAGAATCAGACTGAGAGGTCAGAATTAGAATTAGTATGAGAGGTCTGAGCCAGAATTAGTATGAGAAGTCAGAGCCAGAATCAGTATAAAAGGTCAGAGCCAGAATCAGACTGAGAGGTCATTGACAGAATTAGTATGAGAGGTCAGAGACAGAAATAGTATGAGAGGTCAGAGCCAGAATCAGTATGAGAGGTCAGAGCCAGAATTAGAATGAGAGGTCAGAGCCAGAATCAGTCTGAGAGGTCAGAGCCAGAATCAGACTGAGAGGTCATAGCCAGAATCAGTCTGAGAGGTCTGAGCCAGAATCAGACTGAGAGGTCAGAGCCAGAATCAGTATGAGAGGTCAGAGCCAGAATCAGACTGAGAGATCAGAGCAAGAATTAGTATGAGAGTTCAGAGCCAAAATCAGACTGAGAGGTGGTCGGAGCCAGAATCAGTATAAGAGGTCAGAGCCAGAATCAGACTGAGAGGTCATTGCCAGAATTAGTATGAGAGGTCAGAGCCAGAATTAGTATGAGGGGTCAGAGCCAGAATCAGACTGAGAGGTCAGAGCCAGAATCAGTATGAGAGGTCAGAGCCAGAATTTGTATGAGAGGTCAGAGCCAGAATCAGACTGAGAGGTCAGAGCCAAAATTCGTATGAGAGGTCAGAGCCGGAATCTGTATGAGAGGTCAGAGCCAGAATTAGTATGAGAGGTCAGAGCCAGAATCAGTCTGAGAGGTCAGAGCCAGAATCAGTCTGAGAGTTCAGAGCCAGAATTAGTATGAGAGGTCAGAGCCAGAATCAGTCTGAGAGGTCAGAGCCAGAATCAGTCTGAGAGTTCTGAGCCAGAATCAGACTCAGAGGTCAGAGTTAGAATTAGTATGAGAGGTCAGAGCCAGAATTAGTATGAGAGGTCAGAGACAGAATTAGAATGAGAGGTCAGAGCCAGAATCAGTATGAGAGGTCAGAGCCAGAATCAGAATGAAAGGTCAGAGCCAGAATCAGACTGAAAGGTCAGAGCGAGAATTAGTATGAGAGGTCAGAGTCAGAATTAGTATGAGAGGTCAGAGCCAGAATCAGACTGAGAAGTCAGAGCCAGAATCAGCATGAGAGGTTAGAGCTAGAATCAATCTGAGAGGTCTGAGACAGAATCAGACTTTGAGGTCAGAGCCAGAATTAGTATGAGAGGTCTGAGCCGGAATCAGACAGAGAGGTCAGAGCCAGAATCAGTATGAAAGGTCTGATCCAGAATCAGACTAAGAGGTCAGAGACAGAATCAGTATGAGAGGTCTGAGCCAGAATCAGTATGAGAGGTCTGAGACAGAATCAGACTGAGAGGTTAGAACCAGAATTAGTATGAGAGGTCAGAGCCAGAATCAGACTGAGAGGTCATTGCCAGAATTAGAATGAGAGGTCAGAGACAGAATCAGTATGAAAGGTCGAAGCCAGAATCAGTATGAAAGGTCAGAGCCAAAATCAGACTGAGAGGTCATTGACAGAATTAGTATGAGAGGTCAGAGCAAGAATCAGTATGAGAGGTCAGAGCCAGAATTAGAATGAGAGGTCAGAGACAGAATCAGTCTGAGAGGTCTGAGCCAGAATCAGACTGAGAGGTCATAGCCAGAATCAGTCTGAGAGGTCTGAGCCAGAATCAGACTGAGAGGTCAGAGCCAGAATCAGTATGAGAGGTCAGAGCCAGAATCAAACTGAGAGATCAGAGCAAGAATTAGTATGAGAGTTCAGAGCCAAAATCAGACTGAGAGGTGGTCGGAGCCAGAATCAGTATAAGAGGTCATAGCCAGAATCAGACTGAGAGGTCATTGCCAGAATTAGTATGAGAGGTCAGAGAAAGAATCAGTATGAAAGGTCAGAGCCAGAATCAGACTGAGAGGTCATTGACAGAATTAGTATGAGAGGTCAGAGCCAGAAATAGTACGAGAGGTCAGAGCCAGAATCAGTATGAAAGGTCAGAGCCAGAATTAGAATGAGAGGTCAGAGCCAGAATCAGTATGAAAGGTCAGAGCCAGAATTAGAATGAGAGGTCAGAGCCAGAATCAGTCTGAGAGTTCAGAGCCAGAATCAGACTGAGAGGTCTGACCAAGAATCAGACTGAGAGGTCAGAGCCAGAATCAGTATGAGAGGTCAGAGCCAGAATCAGACTGAGAGATCAGAGCAAGAATTAGTATGAGAGGTCAGAGCCAAAATCAGACTGAGAGGTCGGAGCCAAAATCAGTATAAGAGGTCAGAGCCAGAATAAGACTGAAAGATCAGAGCCAAAATTCGTATGAGAGGTCAGAGCCAAAATTCGTATGAGAGGTCAGAGCAAGAATCAGACTGAGAGGTCAAAGCCAGAATTAGTATGAGAGGTCTGAGCCAGAATCAGTCTGAGAGGTCAGAGCCAGAATCAGACTGAGAGGTCATAGCCAGAATCAGTCTGAGAGGTCTGAGCCAGAATCAGAATGAAAGGTCAGAGCCAGAATCAAACTAAGAGGTCAGAGCGAGAATTAGTATGAGAGGTCAGAGCCAGAATCAATCTGAGAGGTCTGAGACAGAATCAGACTTTGAGGTCAGAGCCAGAATTAGTATGAGAGGTCTGAGCCAGAATTAGAATGAGAGGTCAGGGCCAGAATCAGTATGAGAGGTCAGAGCCAGAATCAGACTGAGAGGTCAGAATTAGAATTAGTATGAGAGGTCAGAGCCAGAATTAGTATGAGAGTTCTGAGCCAGAATTAGAATGAGAGGTCAGAGCCAGAATCAGTATGAAAGGTCAGAGCCAGAATCAGACTGAGAGGTCAGAATTAGAATTAGTATGAGAGGTCTGAGCCAGAATTAGTATGAGAGGTCAGAGCCAGAATCAGTATGAGAGGTCAGAGCCAGTATCAGAATGAAAGGTCAGAGCCAGAATCAGACTAAGAGGTCAGAGCCAGAATCAATCTGAAAGGTCTGAGACAGAATCAGACTTTGAGGTCAGAGCCAGAATTAGTATGAGAGGTCTGAGCCGGAATCAGACTGAGAGGTCAGAGCCAGAATCAGTATGAAAGGTCTGATCCAGAATCAGACTAAGAGGTCAGAGACAGAATCAGTATGAGAGGTCTTAGCCAGAATTAGTATGAGAGGTCAGAGCCAGAATCAGACTGAGAGGTCATTGCCAGAATTAGTATGAGAGGTCAGAGACAAAATCAGTATGAAAGGTCAGAGCCAGAATCAGTATGAAAGGTCAGAGCCAGAATCAGACTGAGAGGTCATTGCCAGAATTAGTATGAGAGGTCAGAGACAAAATCAGTATGAAAGGTCAGAGCCAGAATCAGTATGAAAGGTCAGAGCCAGAATCAGACTGAGAGGTCATTGACAGAATTAGTATGAGAGGTCAGAGCCAGAAATAGTATGAGAGGTCAGAGCCAGAATCAGTATGAGAGGTCAGAGCCAGAATTAGAATGAGAGGTCCGAGCCAGAATCAGTCTGAGAGGTCAGAGCCAGAATCAGACTGAGAGGTCATAGCCAGAATCAGTCTGAGAGGTCTGAGCCAGAATCAGACTGAGAGGTCAGAGCCAGAATCAGTATGAGAGGTCAGAGCCAGAATCAGACTGAGAGATCAGAGCAAGAATTAGTATGAGAGTTCAGAGCCAAAATCAGACTGAGAGGTGGTCGGAGCCAGAATCAGTATAAGAGGTCAGAGCCAGAATCAGACTGAGAGGTCATTGCCAGAATTAGTATGAGAGGTCAGAGAAGGAATCAGTATGAAAGGTCAGAGCCAGAATCAGTATAAGAGGTCAGAGCCAAAATTCGTATGAGAGGTCAGAGCCAAAATTAGTATGAGAGGTCAGAGCAAGAATCAGACTGAGAGGTCAAAGCCAGAATTAGTATGAGAGGTCAGAGCCAGAATCAGTCTGAGAGGTCAGAGCCAGAATCAGACTGAGAGGTCATAGCCAGAATAAGTCTGAGAGGTCTGAGCCAGAATCAGACTGAGATGTCAGAGCCAGAATCAGAATGAGAGGTCAGAGCCAGAATCAGACTGAGAGGTCAGAGCAAGAATTAGTATGAGATTTCAGAGCCAGAATCAGTATGAGAGGTCAGAGCCAGAATCAGACTGAGAGGTCATTGCCAGAATCAGTCTGAGAGGTCTGAGCCAGAATCAGACTAAGAGGTCAGAGACAGAATCAGTATTAGAGGTCAGAGACAGAATCAGTATGAGAGGTCAGATCCAGAATCAGACTGAGAGGTCAGAGCCAAAATTCGTATGAGAGGTCAGAGCCAGAATTAGTATGAGAGGTCTGAGCCGGAATCAGACTGAGAGGTCAGAGCCAGAATCAGTCTGAGAGGTCTGAGCCAGAATCAGACTAAGAGGTCAGAGACAGAATCAGTATGAGAGGTCAGAGACAGAATCAGTATGAGACATCAGAGCCAGAATCAGACTGAGAGGTCAGAGCCAAAATTCGTATGAGAGGTCAGAGCCAGAATTTGTATAAGAGGTCAGAGCCAGAATCAGACTGAGAGGTCAGAGCCAGAATTAGTATGAGAGGTCAGAGCCAGAATCAGACTGAGAGTTCAGAGCCAGAATTAGTATGTGAGGTCAGAGCCAGAATTAAACTGAGAGGTCTGAGCCAGGATCAGACTGAGAGGTCAGAGCCAGAATTCGTATAAGATGTCAGAGCCAGAATTAGTATGAGAGGTCAGAGCCAGAATCGGTATCAGAGGTCAGAGCCAGAATTAGACTGAGAGGTCGAAGCCAGAATCAGTATGAAAGGTCAGAGCCAAATTAGTATGAGAGGTGAGAGACAGAATCAGTATTAGAGGTCAGAGCTTGAATCAGACTGAAAGGTCAGAGCCAAAATTTGTATGAGAGGTCAGAGCCAGAATTCGTATGAGAGGTCAGAGCCAGAATTAGTATGAGAGGTCAGAGCCAGAATTAGTATGAGAGGTCAGAGACAGAATCAGTTTGAGAGGTCAAAGCCAGAATCAGAATGAAAAATCAGAGCCAGAATTAGAATGAGAGGTCAGAGCCAGAATCAGTATGAGAGGTCAGAGCCAGAATCAGACTGAGAGGTCAGAATTAGAATTAGTATGAGAGGTCAGAGCCAGAATTAGTATGAGAGTTCTGAGCCAGAATTAGAATGAGAGGTCAGAGCCAGAATCAGACTGAGAGGTCAGAGCCAGTATCAGAATGAAAGGTCAGAGCCAGAATCAGACTAAGAGGTCAGAGCGAAAATTAGTATGAGAGGTCAGAGTTAGAATTAGTATGAGAGGTCAGAGCCAGAATCAGTATGAGAGGTCAGAGCCAAAATCAGTATGAGAGGTCAGAGCCAGAATCAATCTGAAAGGTCTGAGACAGAATCAGACTTTGAGGTCAGAGCCAGAATTATTATGAGAGGTCTGAGCCGGAATCAGACTGAGAGGTCAGAGCCAGAATCAGTATGAAAGGTCTGATCCACAATCAGACTAAGAGGTCAGAGACAGAATCAGTATGAGAGGTCTTAGCCAGAATTAGTATGAGAGGTCAGAGCCAGAATCAGACTGAGAGGTCATTGCCAGAATTAGTATGAGAGGTCAGAGACAAAATCAGTATGAAAGGTCAGAGCCAGAATCAGACTGAAAGGTCATTGACAGAATTAGTATGAGAGGTCAGAGCCAGAAATAGTATGAGAGGTCAGAGCCAGAATCAGTATGAGAGGTCAGAGCCAGAATTAGAATGAGAGGTCAGAGCCAGAATCAGTCTGAGAGGTCAGAGCCAGAATCAGACTGAGAGGTCATAGCCAGAATCAGTCTGAGAGGTCTGAGCCAGAATCAGACTGAGAGGTCAGAGCCAGAATCAGTATGAGAGGTCAGAGCCAGAATCAGACTGAGAGATCAGAGCAAGAATTAGTATGAGAGGTCAGAGCCAAAATTCGTATGAGAGGTCAGAGCCAAAATTAGTATGAGAGGTCAGAGCAAGAATCAGACTGAGAGGTCAAAGCCAGAATTAGTATGAGAGGTCAGAGCCAGAATCAGTCTGAGAGGTCAGAGCCAGAATCAGATTGAGAGGTCATAGCCAGAATCAGTCTGAGAG